>NC_080670.1:67600957-67911615 GCF_030247195.1 Topomyia yanbarensis
GCGGCACATTAATGATGATCTGCAGACATGTAAAGTCATCCGGAAACACGGAGAAACTTTACAACCCATTCGGTGATTCCGGATTCCTTTTCAACGGACACATTTTTAAGTGAATATTTCTGTCACGCGGCACATCAAGGTGCACAGGCTCGGTTTTCTACGAACAATGTTATCACATGTAAAGTCATCCGGGATGAAACGTTTCTGTTAAACATTTCTGTTATGCGACATATCAAATAATATCAACTCTATAATTTATGGACAATGCAAATTCAATGCCAAATAGGGACACTTTATTAAGAATTCTGGAATATGAATTATCCGACCAAACAATTCTAGTAATTATTTCTGTCATGCGGCACATCAAATTCTGTGATCTGTGAAAAATACAATCATATTTGAAGACATTTCGATACAGTGTTCCACTTAACGACTGATCCCGGTAATTCTGGTTTCCCGCTTCTTTGGTATTTTTTTAGTGAATATTCCTGTTACACGGCACATCAAAATACATCATATAGGTTGTCTATAAACTATTCAAGCATATTTGAAGTCTTCCTAGTACACGGTTATTCTGGAGTTGATTGCATTTTTAGTGGATCAAGCGTGTCGAATAACAGGTGTATTCAGGTACAAACGTTTCATAGGTATGGGTTACTCATTTTGAATCCACAAAGTCTCTCAGATGGTTTCAAAATTAGTTTAGAGCCTTTATATATATACAATTTATTAATGTTCATGTTATATTAATACCAGTTTTTAAGCTATACTTTGAAAAATTAATGAAACTGGCTTAACATTGCCTCGGACTCACCCCATGAAATTTTCGTATAAATTTGGAGCCGGATATGTGAACAGTTCAACTCACGGATTATGAGACTTGAATAAATTCCATTTCATTTGCAGGTGTTTTGGTTGGAATTGGTCTTGAAATTAGTTGGTTGGGTACCAATTGCGCACTACAGTGATGAAATATAGAACAACAGCGGTCAAGGTTTTGAACAAAAGTTTTCACCAAGATACATTCGTACATTATTGTGGTATGAAAAATACATGTTGAAAAAGACTAAGCTTGCTGCTTTAAAGAAGCATTCGAACATGCACAGGAGACTTCTTTATAAAATATAAATAGCTAAAAAAAATTATCGTGTTAAAAGAACTAATTTGAATACCACCCTAGCATAAATATAACACCACCCTAGCTATTTACATCACAAAATGGTGCTTATCTAGCTCCCAACATTACTTATTATACAACAGCTTAAGAATAAATTGTTTTGCCTTGTTAAATATACCTTCAATACTATATTGCACCGGTACGTCACTTTGGTAGAAAAATGGCGTCTACGTCACTTTGTTTTTCTCGTTTTAAAAGGCCATTTTGCATAATTTTTTAAAGAAAATTACACTGAAAGACGTGGATTTTTGTGGAGAATTCAGAAATATGAAAAAATGATATTTGACCAAAGTGGCGCTTACGTCACTTTTGCATACAAGGGCAGAATAGTGGTGGGGTATTTCGGCTGGTGTTAAATTGAAATTTCTTTTCTATCACGGACGTTAACAGCAAGGTAGCGACTGCACAAAACATGAACAGTCCTTCCCGTCATGTACGGGAAGCAAGACCCGGATCCAGACACTTGTCTGGATCTAAGCACCAGGTCTGGGTCTGGTTCAGGTCCGGACTTGGTAAGGGGAAAGGGGGATGGGCTAGATCCGGGTACTGGTTCGGATCCAAGTAGTTGTCCAGATCCGAGTACTGGTTCGGATCTGTGCACTGGTCTGGATCCGGGAGGTCCGGATTTGGGGACTGGTCCGGATCTGGCAGCTAGGCCGGATCCGGAAACCGCCCAAACTTTTTATTCCACTATCCAACCTACCCAGTAAAAAATCTGTAATTCTGTGTGGTTTCTGCCAATATTGGGGCAGATTACAGCCTGAATTTGGACAGAGATTCTCAACCCCGCCCATAGAGTTAAAGATTTTTCCAAAAGAGATTCCTCTAATCCGAAAAGAGGCGATTGACCCTAAGGTTAAAACCTCTATAATCAAAATAAAAAAGTACTACTCAAAATAAAGGTACGTATAATTATTTATCTCAATTTATCACAGATTTCAAAGAATATACAATTATAACGAGCAGAATTTGATGTACAATATTTTTTCTATCATTTTAATTATTTAAAGTTGCATTTCTATATGTTCATGCCTAAGCTGACCAACTCTGACGAAGAAATCCGTACACCATACCGCAACGAAGCGTAACGTTCATCACGCTCAGGCAAACAGTTAGCACAGTGTACCGATTTTTTCGTCAGAGTTGGTCATCTTATTTATGCTCATGTTGTTGTTTGTAAACAACAACGTTTTTAAACAGCTATAACTTTCGTTTTAAGCAAGATTTGGTCACAAAAACAAGTAAGGCTAATAAATATGACTACATATTACTTTTCATTTGAACACTAACAATTATAAGTATCAGCTCTAGAACTGAAGTTATTACAATTAGTCTGATTGGATTCCGTTGAAGTACTGCCAGGGACAGTTTACGTTGACGACGAAAAATGAAATTTTGTTACATCTTTGTTATTTTGCAATATTATTGAAAAATGATAAAACCTGTCAATTTAGAGTGTCTTTGACTACATTTTCCACACAATCTTTACGCACACAGTGATCCATATCTTGGAAACTAAACATCAAAATAATAAACAAATTAATAGCGTTCTGTCTGAGTGTTTGGCCTTTCATTTGAAATTTGCTTGAGTAAGATCGGTTCAGCTATTGCAGAGAAGCACGAAAGAAAGTATTGTGACAAATGTCAAAGTAAACTCAAATATAAAAATTTCACATCATTTCGAAAATTTCTGATCCGACTTCAGGTTCCGGAGTTGCGGGTTAAGATGCAATGCATATTAAAATGTGTGCAACATTACTTGGATTGACGTGTCTAGATCGAATCGAAATCGCTTTGACCCCCCTATGACAGTTCTTGATGTACCCGGGGAACTTGCCAAGTCCTTAAGGTAATATCATACCTATTTCTCAGCAATTTCTCTACCGATTTTTCCAAACTTAGTCTCAAATGAAAGGTACAACGTTCCTATTTCTAATCGGTCCGACTTCCGATTCCGGAATTACAGGGGGAACACACAGTAATTCACGATTACAACGTATGCGACGATGAATATAAAGAGGTGAAAATTTTTCCAAATTGTGACCACAACTACTTTGATTTGTAGTTCTCACTAACAGTCATTCAAAGTCTCTTTGGCCATATCGGCCACCATCGTAGGTTCCGAAAGCCAAGGCGAAAGAATCCAAATTCAGAATAACAGTTGTATCGATTTGTCAGTGATAACTGAACCGATTTGACCAAACTTAGTCCCAAATGAACGGTGTAGTGTCCCCAAAAACTGTTATTAAATTTTATTTCGATCCGACTTCCGGTTGCAAGGTTGCGGGTTGTGAAATGTTATCACAGAGAAAACTCCTATTCTAATCGATACCGCGATGAATGCAAAAAACCGATTTAATCCACCTAGCAGTGAAATGAGATATTTCTTACACATTCACACACACTATTGGATTAGTTTGCAGAACTCACGAGAAGTAAGCACCCAACTAGAGGTGGGATGAAAACAGTTTCTAGTCTTGCACGAATACAATCTCGAATAAACTGAATAAATTATAGAAATCAACAAAACGACCGAAATAAAAAAGTAAAGCAAAAAATGAAATAATAGGTTATTAAATTCATAAAATGAGTAGAAAAATTAATGTAAATCAAAATTATAATATACACGAATCAAATTAGATTAGGTTATTAAATAAAAATTAAGATTATATTTAGAAATAGTTATAAGATTAATAGAATAAATTGACTCATACTAACAAATTGAATGAAATAAAACGAATGACTGAACATTAAATGCATAAAATTAAAGATATGAATAAAATGCATCTAATGAATCAATTGAATCAAATGAATTAAATTAATCAAATGAATCAAATGAATTAAATGAATCGAATGAATCAAATGAAACAAATGAATCAAATGATTTAAATGAATCAAATGATTCAAATGAATCAAATGAATCAAATGAAACAAATGAATCAAATGAATCAAATGAATCAAATGAATCAAATGAATCAAATGAATCAAATGAATCAAATGAATCAAATGAATCAAATGAATCAAATGAATCAAATGAATCAAATGAATCAAATGAATCAAATGAATCAAATGAATCAAATGAATCAAATGAATCAAATGAATCAAATGAATCAAATGAAACAAATGAATCAAATGAATCAAATGAATCAAATGAATCAAATGAATCAAATGAATCAAATAAATCAAATGAACCAAATGAATCAAATAAATCAAATGAATCAATTGAATCAATTGAATCAATTGAATCAAATGAATCAAATGAATTAAATGAATTAAATGAATTAAATTAATTAAATGAATCAAATGAATCAAATGAAACAAATGAAACAAATGAAACAAATGAAACAAATGAATCAAATGAATCAAATGATTTAAATGAATCAAATGAATCAAATGATGCAAATGATTCAAATGAATCAAATGAATCAAATGAATCTAATGAATCAAATGAATCAAATGAATCAAATGAATCAAATGAATCAAATGAATCAAATGAATCAAATGAATCAAATGAATCAAATGAATCAAATGAATCAAATGAATCAAATGAATCAAATGAATCAAATGAATCAAATGAATCAAATGAATCAAATGAATCAAATGAATCAAATGAATCAAATGACTCAAATGAATCAAATGAATCAAATGAATCAAATGAATCAAATGAATCAAATGAATCAAATGAATCAAATGAATCAAATGAATCAAATGAATCAAATGAATCAAATGAATCAAATGAATCAAATGAATCAAATGAATCACATGAATCAAATAAATCAAATAAATCAAATGAATTAAATTATTCAAATTGATTTAATTCATCCAGTGAATACAATGAATCAAATTAATGAAATGGATCAAATGAATAAAAAGAATGGATGAACAAAATAAATAAAGTAAAAAATAAATGAAATGCATAAATAAAACAAACGAATCAAATAAACAAAATGAGCTGAAGTGATAAAATGAATAAAAAGAAGAAAATGAGCAGAATTTAATGCATTGATTAAAATGAAAAATTGAACAATGGTAAAAGGTTATAAATTAATATAAAGAAATAAATTGAATCAAATAAATTATTTGGATGGAATGATTAAAACTGAAAAAGTAGTCAGATTATTAAAATGAAGAAACTGAACAAAATGAATAAACTGGAAAAAATGAATAAAATGCATACAATGAAAACAATGAATAAAATAAGTTAAATGAATGATATGAGTAAAATGCACAAAAAGAGTAAACTGATCAGAGTGAATCCAAAGAATGAAACGAATAAAATAAGTAAAATGAACGCAGATGAACAAAACGAATAAAAAGATGCGGAATGAAATAATTAATTAAAAAGAAATGGTCATATATTTGAAGCTAAAAATATTTTTGAATAAAAAAAATGAATAAATCGGATTGTACGAATTTGAGAACCATTGCATCAGAAAGTTTTGAAATGCTTTTGAAAATCCCATCTTCTGAGAAAAGGGTAATAAATATGCAATGGACTTTCTAGGGCTTCCATCTTTTTTAGTTTTATTCTTTTTGTTTTCATTCTTCTTTACTTGACGGCGTCGTTTTAAGATTATCTGGTGTTTCTACTTTATTGTTGTACCTTAATTAGTTATCAGGAACCTGGAATGTTCAATTTGCTTTGGAATTCGAAGTTTACTTTTTGGTCACATATTCCCGAAAAAAGATTTATGTACAGAATAGAATTTCCAGGTCCAGTATTTTAACGCACAATTGAATACAGTAAAGTGAGACAAGGTCACATGTGCTTTCAAGGCCCTTGAACAGAGAACGACAGGAAGAATGCGATTCGTGAATGAGACAGGTAGATATTTCAAAGTTTTTATTTGCATTGAAGTAAATATTGTGAAATGTCTAGGCTAATTTCCTCACCGTCAATCCGAACTCGGGTGGGAGGTTCACATTGTCGTCTTTAGAACCTCTTCCTCTCATGTATTTTGTCTTCGAAACGTTGGTGGCAAGTCCAATCCTTCTGGCTTCAGCTTTCAGTCTTTGAACATATATTTCATTCAAAATTCAATAGAGATACGAATAGTTTAAATATTTCACGTGGAATGTCTCTTTTGAAAATTTTCATCGTCGAACTTTCATATTACCCAGTTAAGCCAAATATTTTTCTGATATAGCCACGAATTTCCTTAATTATAGTGTAGATACAGGCTTTGAATAGAATTGAATTAAAGTTGAGTTGATGTAGCAGCAGACAAGACATAGTTTTGTTTTCTCAAACCTTCGCAATTGCAATTAATAAATATTTCAGATTGGCAGAAGATCTTATCACACAACTTAGAAATGGATACAGAAATAGTTAGATAGATGCGATAGAAGTGAGACAGAGAGAGCAAGAGAGAGAGAGGGAGGGAGAGAGAGATGGAGGGGGGGGGCGTGTGAGGAATGGCAAATGATGGTTAATGCAGTGACATTATTTTTATAGGTATATTATTATGATATATTGATTTCTTACATTCTTATCATAAATAATGTAAGTAGTAATTTTTGCGCCATAACCAGTATAACCTAAATCTTGCAAAAGAGTTAAATTTTCGCTAGATTTTTGGGTTTCAAACATACAGTTGCTTTCGGTGACGCCACGAGTATAATGATATAAGAAATCTTTTATCTCACTACTAGGTGAATTACTTGTTGATCTGTGTATTGATATATAATCCAACATTTCTCTCATGATTGAACGCAATGCCTAATCCAAGGAATAAATACTAGAATTCATTGTTTCTTTATCAACACATTATTTTGTCTTTGAAGTGAACTTATATATTGACTTTTGAGAAATAGGTAATTTTTTATAAAGGTAATTCACAAAATGTTCTCAATATCGAATTCCTTGAATCACGTAGATGTGTTTTCATACCCCGATATTCAAGATCGGTTTAGTTTTGCCCCTAAAACACCAGTAAAGCAATACTCTGTATGAAACAATCTCATTTTTAGTTAGGGGAAATTGGTAAGCGTGGACTAAAAATACAAAATGTTCAATGTATCCGCTGATCGTGCACGCATTTAGACAATCTATAGCTTGTTAGGAAGGTATTTTTACAAGCCTTCTATTTATGTGCAGTTTGTGGGACGAAATTGTATTGTTTGAAAGTTATTTGCAAAAAACCTGCCGTGTTTTGAAAAAATCGCCCATATCTCAGAAAGTAAACAACATATCGAAAATCAAAAATAATAGTGTCAAATGGCAACGTTAGGCCTTTCATTTGAAACTAATTTCATTAAGATCGGTTCAGCCATTGCTGAGATAATTACATGACATTTTGTACATACATACATACACACATACACACACACATACAGACATTGTCTCCATTTGTCGAGCTGAGTCGATTGGTATATGAGACTCGGCCCTCCGGGCCTCGGAAAAAGTTTTCAAAGTTTGAGCGAATCCTATACATTTCTTTTGTAAGAAATGTACACTCAAGTTTTTTTTACGCGGTTTTTTTTGCGCGGTATTTTTTACGCGGTTTTTTTTACGCGGATTTTGAAATTTACGCGGTTTTCATTTACGCGAATTTTGAAATTTACGCGGTTTTCATTTACGCGGTTTTTGAAATTTACGCGGTTTTCATTTACGCGGTTTTTGAAATTTACGCGGTTTTCATTTACGCGGATTTTGGAATTTACGCGGTATCCATCAATGAGGTTCCCTTTATCGCGGATTCTTAAATTTAAGTGGTCTTCATTTACGCGGATTTTGAAATTTACGCGGTTTTATTTTACGCGGATTTTGAAATTTACGCAGTTTTCATTTACGCGGATTTTGAAATTTACGCGGTTTTCATTTACGCGGATTTCGAAATTTACGCGGTTTTCATTTACGCGGATTTTGAAATTTACGCGGTTTTCATTTACGCGGTTTTCATTTACGCGGCTCGTATCCCCCGCGTAAAAAAAAACCTGAGTGTAAAAGGTTTTTTTTCGCTAAAAGAGGAGCCAACCATCTTGCATTTTTCGCTGGCCTAGATCACTGATGCTGCAACAAAGATTCTTAGAATATATTGTCCACTATCGATAATTTCGAAAGTCCCGTGCTCCGGGCATATTCCTGAACTAAAGCCACTTTGGTGATGACTGAACCAAATTTCACTAACCTAGTCTCAAATGGAAGGTAAAATATGAAGTTGGTTGTAGCACCTCCTATCTACCCCTCCCCCTCCTTCCTCTTACAACCTTCCACAACTCTCTCACCCCTCCCTCCCAGCATCTAAGACCAACCTCACACCCGCATTCCCATCATCCACCCGTATTCCAAAATATGTTAGGTTGTAACACAGCGCATCCTCCCTTCCCACTAATTATTCCTTTACCCTTCCGAACAACCCCGTATTTCAACATATGTTAATATGAAGAAAACATTGAACTCACTCTTGTTAAGCTAATTAAATATTATATATTTGTTTGTTTCAAGTATGTCAGCGTCGACAAGTTACTCTTCAGGTTCGTGACAGTCGTGCACTCATATATACTTACTAAGTGCATTAAGAATGTAATTTTTACAATGTTATTTTGTTATATTACTATGTTTTAAATTCCGCAAGGCTCTCTTGTATCGATTTTGTTGGCTATTTTCGGCAAATTTAAGACTAAGAGAAACGAAACCAATGAAGTTGAAAGGCGGATATGTATTTTAGAGCAAATCAGCTATAAATTTGGAACGGAAAACTAGGACTAGGTAGGATCTAATGTATCTGGATTTTCCCGACACCAAAATCTATTTTATTCTTCATTACATCTAAAAAATTTGATTGAAAAATGTTAGATATATGCACGAGAATATGATAAAATTTCATACAAATGATGAAATGTTCTATAACGCCATCTTCTCGTATTCTGACAATGGTCGCAAATGTTTTCTATTCCTGAAATTTTTGTCATATCAGAAAAACAGCAAAATATGAATGATTTGCAGCGTAAAGAAAAATAGTTAATAGGAATAGGAGATTTTTGTGACAATTCGTAGCATTACAATGGAAATCTTTACGTTTCCAAAACATACGGCATTGTTTTAGAAACGAAAAGATTTCCGTTGTAATGCTAAGAATGTTTACTTTTAAAAATGTACAAAATGAAATTTTCCGAGTGCTACTTCAAAAGTTATAGCATTCAAGAGAACTAGAGTCTGTCTAAAAATATCCAAATTATGTAAAATGTCGCATCTGAGGGTACTTTGACATTTATATCACAATATAAAAGGGCGAGATTCTTGAAATTTAAAAAAAACATGTTTAGCTCTGATGGTTAGCTCATTAATAAACAATCAGGGCCGCCGAGAGGGAGGGGGGACGGGGTGTTTCCCCCCGGGTCCAGAGTTTTGAAGGGGGCCCGGATTTTAACAGAAACTAAAATTTTGGCTTAAAAAAAATGTCATATGAAATCGATTTATTGAATTTCCTGTCTTCGCAACTGCTGGATTATTATCGAAAATAATTATTAGAAAGAAAAAGACTTGTCAACCTTCTATTTAGAGTTGCCACACAGCATCACACAGTCATCGTAAACATCATCCCCGGGTTGCAGACCCCAATCGATAAGTAAGGCCCCTCTCGGCGTTGGCCAATATATTTAAAAAGTGTTCACCACCATTTGGGTTCAGATTTAATTTATCCTACAGGACCTTCACTTCAATGGATCAACGGATTACCGAAAGACACTGAAGTGTGAATTTACGTCCTGTCTTTGTTTACTGTAGGGCAGAGCAAAGTTCGCTCGGGGTATCCTACACAGCGAGAGTGGCTGGTGCTTTTTGATTTTTTGTGGATATTCAAGGATGTGAAGTATTACCCCCACTAAATCAACAAAACTGTTCACAAATGCGAAAAAGTACACCTAAATGAAGAATATATGATATTTTTTGTGCTACGAGCTACATAAGAAATAAAGCAGCACACTTAGAAAAAATGAAAATTACATTTGATGTAAATAATATGGCGACGTATTTTGCTGTCTAATAATGGAATTTTACATGTTTTGAAATGTGAAATAAAATATTGTGTCTCTTTTGATGTAGAACTCGGTTGAATGGAGATGCAAAATTGTGAACACGCTCCTTTTATGTGCATCTTGCGAGATGTAAATATTTTTAAGTGTGAGAGCCTATTTGGCTTTTATGAATGTTTTCGAAACCAGCATAGCGTAAAATCCAACCACCACCCTTATTTGAAATTTGATCGATATCCCCATTTTTGCCTTTCTCAATAGAAAGGGATTGCAATTGCTCTGAAAACCGACTTTTTAACGGAGGCCCGGAGGGCCGAGTGACATATACCATTCGATTCAGTTCATCGAGTTCGACAAATGTCTGCTCGTTTGTTTGTATGTGTATGTATGTATGTGTGTGTAAGCGCATCTGTATTTTTATTTTTACATGGATTTTTTGTATTTTTGTTAAAATTTCGTTCATCAATCAAGGCATTGTTTTTGGGCGACTTAGAGGAATGTTATATTAAACATTTTTCTTTTTTGATGTCTTTCGCATATTGATAAAAACACTGATGATGGCTGCAAGTCGTAGGCGTAATACGTATCTGTGCATTTTTGCAATTTTCATAAAATAGTAGAATTAAAACGGAAGACATCATAAAAAAGTGTTTAAATTTTTTTCAAGCTGTAGATTTTTTTTTGTATTTTTGCAATTTCAACATTCTGCATTTTTTATCTATCTCCGTTGTTACCATATTTTTATTTTATCCATCTTTTCACGCTCTTCATTTTTGCATTTTTATCACTACCACTTACCTTAATTTGTGATCATTTCTATGTTATTCCATTTTATTTGCCATTTTCGAGGGAATTACATTCTATTTTATTTTTTCTGTTGTTTCATATTTTAATACCCTGATTTTTTATTCGTTTCTTTGTGTTTTTGTTTTTAAATTCATCCCAAAATGTCACCTTTCTCGCACTTTGGTCCATGTTTCCTAGTTTTTAGCTTTCCGTAGTTTAATTTTTTATCATTGCTAATTTAATATAATTTCATTTTTTTTACACATTTTACATCTTTCATTTGGTTCATTTTTGTTATTCTTCATTTTTCCGTTTAACCTATTTTGAAAGTAGTTTTTCTGTTGGTCATTTTCCATTAGGTGTGTTTTATTATTTTTTTATTTTTGGGGAGTGGGCGTAGCGTATTGGTAAATCGATTGCCTTGTACGCAGCGCACCTGGGTTCGAGTCCCGACCCCGCACATAGGGTTAGAAATTTTTCCTAAGAGATTTTTCTAACCCGAAGAGGCGAATGACCTTAAGGTTAAAACCTCTATAATTGAAATAAAAAAAAAAAAAAAAAAAAAAAAAAAAAAAAAAATTTATTTTTCTAGAAAACATTAGATTTATCTTTTTTGCCATTATGCGAATCTTTTCTTCGGTTTACATTTAGTCTGTTGTTTGAATTTCTGTCAAGTTTCATTTCTAATGTTTTTTTCCATTCTTTAAATAATTTAATCTATTTTTTTCAATTTCTCCTTGTTATTTTCATGATTTTGTGTGTTTCTATGTTATACTATTTTGGGTTTTTTTTTAACTATTTTTTGTTTTCCATTTTGTTCATTTTTGTTCAATCCATACTTTCCAAAATTCTTCATTTTTCGTCTTTCCATCATTTCAATTTTTAAAAATTTTCCGGTCCAATTTTTTCTTTGTCTTTCCTCTACTTTTATGCATTCTTAACGTTTTATTCACTTTTTCTATTGCTTTAAATATTTCTTGTTTTTAATTTTAAATATATTTTATTATTTTCGAGCTTTTCAGTTTTATGCATTTGTATTTTGTATCAATGTTCGTATTTTTAGTTGTTTTTTTCATGTTCATTGATTCTTAAAATTTTCTAACTTCTACCGTTTTTTTATTATTTTCCCCATTTGTACAATAATGTTCGAATATAATGTTCTTTAATATTTGATATTTGTTTGTCTAGCTTCCTGTTTTTATCGATTTTTATAGGTTTTGTTTTGGTTTTTGTTTTCGATTATACATTTTTGGACAATTGATTTAAATTTGTTTATGTGGTTGATTTTGCAATTTTTAGTTTTTCTGTACACTCTTGCAATATTAAGTTTTCCGTTTGTTTTTTCTTATACAATTGATCTCCGTTTAAATACTGTTTTTAATTTTTGCAATTACTACATTTTCAATTTTTCCATTTCTTTACTTTTACTAATGCTATTGACAAAAATGACTCTTTTCAAAGTCACCAAAACTTTCGAAGAGGTATTCAAAATAATATGAAGTATTAGCAGCCCTACGTTTTTACCGTCATTGGCACTACAAACAACTAGAGCAAAAAACTGGTACATAACAATATAATTTCAGTGTAATATACATAATATCAGTAAGTACAATGGATTTCAAACTTTAACTTGGTGCACGGGTAATATACAGTGGTGGGGGCCCTTACGTTGGACCCCCTGGGCCCGTGTTTTCTCTCTACGGGCCTGATAAACAATTAAGTATTTTTAGACGTATTGGCCACGTCCGATGGCGTTGGAAGATCCACAGGAATGGGTGGAATTCTTAAAATAATTTTCATGGGAGTGGCGGAATGGGTTGAGCCAATCTTTGCAAACAAATGAATAATGAAATATCCCTTGTTGATTGTTTTAACAACCGCCGAAATTGCAGAAAAGTATCTTCGGTTACATTAATCGTTAGTGTCGATTCCAGAAAAATTCGATTAAAATGCGTATCATATTGTTTGGATCCATAAGCTTAGATCTTTGGCCATATTGCCAATTTCTCTCGGTACTCGAATCGTGGAGAAAATGTTTAAAATTCACCAAAAAAGACTCATGACTCGTTTTCAGGTCTGTTTGCACAAATAACATAGAAAATAGGAAGCAAGTTGACGCTAACAACACTGATCTCAATTTCCAAACTGCATACAGCACTCTTGGACCTTATTGCTATTCGCTTGGTATTTCAAAGATGTTGCTGCGATCAGAGCTGCCAATTTTCAACAGGTTTGTTTGAACTTGAAGAATGAACAAATCTCAAAATGCCCCGCTAAGTTGGTCGAAGATAAGTCAGACCGAACTAAGTCGCAAAACATCAAAAAATGAGGTAATGATAGCACTGGATAAAGAATATCGTCAGCTACACTCGATTTCTGCCAGATTTGAAATATGTAACAATAAACAAGAATTATGACAAAAATTAATTTCCAATCGTAATGTAAAGGATGCTGCGATTCAAACTTTATACTCGTTTTTCTCGAAATCAATATTTTGTCACTTAGTTCGGTTTGACCTAACACCGACAGGTTCAGTTCGTAGTTTTGGTTTCATGATTCATTCAAACAGCCGAGCTGCTCAATCATTTTCGATTTCATTGACTCTGTGAAAATCTATATACTGGGGTATTGACTAGGTTTTGCAAGCAAAACTATTCTGAACGTACTTCTTACTGTCCATGTATGCTCGAAAACGCCAAACATGTCAACATTTAACCTAAACTGGACTCTACAGAACAGATGACGGCTTTGGTTGGTGAATGAAAAAGCATCAACTTGTAATGAAGACGTACGGTTTAGTCATGAATCTCCCGTCAACTTGATGGTTGAGGGAGGCTTTGAATTTGAACCATGGTTGGGGTGAATTGAACTGAAAGTTGGCATTTGAAAATGAAAATTCGCTCCACTGGCTGCGGTGCTGGGGATTGGTTATAGGTTGTTCTAAACTGATGTTTTAAAATTTATTTTAAATTTCAACTCCAATATTTTCCCTAGTTTTCATAATAGATCAATAGTTACAGCGCTTCGAAGCGCGTCTCGTTTACCAAGAGCAACGAAGCTTGAAATTTTAGACCCGATTGTCTCGATTGTTTTTCCAAAAATGATTTTTCCGTGATAACGATTGCCAAAAATCTACTGAACCGATCTTCATCATTTTTTATTGTTCGTAATTAGTTTTTCTCATACCTTAATGAGCTATTTTAATACATAAAAAATTACTTCACGGATAAGAACGTTTTTAATATAATTTGATGAGCCTAAAACATCGATTTTTTGGAGATATATTCCTGTATACTGGAAAAAATTATTATTTATTCAACTAATCGTTAAGGTACGAGGATAAAAATGGATTATTTTTAAATTTTGGTACTTTAGTGCATCTGTTGGACTTCCATCGTGATCACCGCAGATCTCTTAACCTTCTTTAGGTGTTTGGGTGAATATGACCCAAAATGAGCTTTCAAAATGCGATAACTTTTCAAGTTTTGTGCCTAGAATTTTAGAATTTCTTGACTTTTCCTCTTTCGTGAAGAGCAGCGATTTTGAATTGAGTTTAAAATTTTCGGACATTCCTGAAGGACAGTACAAAAAAGTTACGAATAAGGTGATAGCGGGTCATATTAAACCCGATTTCGAACTCAATTTTAAGACACATTTTCAGTCAATATGTGAACTTGTACCCAAATTGTTAGAGTTTCAATTTTGAGTTTCTGGTCAATATTACCGTTTTTGGCCTGGTTGGCAGCGGGAATCGGTGCGAAATGGGGTCATGTTTGACATACATAGATGTATGCAGAACCGTCATCACCTTATTCGTTACAAAAAGTTAACACCTAAAGATTTCGAGGAAAAGCCATACCTCCGTCAATTATCAATATATTTTTATAAACTAATGCATGTTCTTTTCACTGATAAATGCACTATCAAAACACTATAACATTGATGTAATAAAGTTATTGCGTCATACCTTTAAATAAATTTAAAGCTTCTTTTTCTCGCAAAAACGCCGTAGCCCGTCGAATGTTTTTGTGAGATGGTGTGAAATGAAGCGGATGTCCCACAACATCTATAAAAGTGTAGTGATAAGTTTATTTCGTTGCGCAGAACCACTACTCGTAAATTATTCTATCAACAACTCTACGATAAGCATCAGTGACTTGATAAACCGTAGAATTCGCTGACATCCATTGGTTGAAATAACTCTAACGTTCACTGGTTCGTACAATTCTGAAATCTTCGTCTGCTGTACGGATTCCATGTCACGCTATGTGGGTTGCGAGAATTGAACGTGTACCAAATAATTTGTTCGATTCGCCATACGTTTGCTATTTTGGAGGGATGCGATCAACCTTCCACCCTACATTGATCGGTGTCGTCTACTAGGAGTCACAGGAGCAACTTCGTAAAGACTAACAAGAATTCAACGACGAACATGCGACTCAATGCCGCCAGTGCCATTTCACCGTTCTCTCTTTGGTTTGCATGAGCCAATTTCAGCCATTATTCATGACTTCAATGATGTGTACGATCGATTTGATTATGGAATTTCCTTCACAACATTTAAAACCAAGGACGATCAAAAAAGAATATAAAACATTTATTTATATTGAATTTTTTGTGGATTCGTATAATTTTTTTCGATATTTTACGTCACTTAACACGTAAGACAGGCCATTTCACATCGTTAAACCTTAAAGTAATTTATCAGATGAATTTTAAGCAAATAAACCAATAAATATATTTCAATACCTACTCGAATATTTAAGGCTCATATACAAACGACTCTTTATTTTTTATACTAATTTTGAAGATCACACCACATCTGAAACGGCAGTCACCGGCTCCTTAGAATCCTTCGATATTTGCAACATTAAACCGCTATGAGTTGATATTGAGCTTCTGGTGTTAGAAAGTGCTTCTCTACTGCATTGAAGCCTGCGGATGCACTTTTGAAGACATGATGATTCGACAAACGTTGTCTTGGCACAATAATCCCGTAGCGAATTTTTGACCTTCTGAGTTGACCTAGTACTGTGATCCAATTATGTTACTTCTGAAATAGCAATATAATACTTGTTTGCTAATCATGGATTCTTAATGTTAATGAATGAAAACCCCAATTGTGCCAATAGGTGGATTAAAATAGTTTTTTTTTGAAGAACGCTGATGTGAGTAACAGGTTGTCATATTTACTGCGGACGTTTTATTTTCATGTCAATAACAAAAACAAAATCGGACAGTAGATAGCAAATTAAGGACAACCACTAAAATCAGTTCTTGAAACACGGAAGCGTTTACCGTTCCTTTCCTAAAAAAAGCCGTTGACCGACTGCGCAAACGAGAGATTGGCTAGTTGGACATGTCTTACGCTATCGACCGGAGCACACCGTTTTGCACGCTTCCAGCGCACATGTGTTTAACCTCTAACAAATTGCTTTCCGTAAACGCAACGATCCAGTTTGAGTTGTGACTAACAAGCGCCGCAGAACGGATTTAGCCGCAGTCTAGGAGTGGACTAGGACGAATAATTGAAATTCCATTATTGCAAAGGGTTGTTGTTTACCGTAACTGATACAGTCCAGGGTGGGTCGAATATCAAAACGTACAAGTATCGGTGAGAGTTAGTTATAGCATACCTCTGCTGTTGTCTGTTGTTGGTCAAAGTAATACGAAACTTATCACACATGCGGTAGTAGAAGATGAAACAATTTTAATAAAATGCTTGTTTGAGAGTCAATCAGGAAACAATTTTTGAGATTAGTTTCCAATTGAAGGTTGATATTCAAAAAACTGCAAAAGATATGAAAAATTAAAATGTAGTCTGTATAGCTGACCACAAATCGTCCCATCCGGGTATCTCGCTACAGTTTACAGGTGTATTAGCTAGGTTGGGCATTTTTAGGCATGTGAGCGTTCGTGTGTGTTCTTACTTGTAAATTTTGCATATGTAGATCGCGGAAAAAGCCCGCTCGTTCGAAATTACCTTTTAATTTATTCATAGCTGACATTGCTGGATTCTCGCTCCTTTGCTGCCTCATCGCCTGAACATATATAGACTGGCCGCTGCTAACTGCTGCCAGCTAGGCGGGGAAATGTCCTTCAGATTATACAACATCACGAGCAAAAGGTCTCTGGCTGGCTTCGGTGAGCTGGTCGGTGCGTACATTGCATGCAATACTTTTGTGCACACGCTGGCAGCTAGTATCAAGTTGCGCGCTCATTGATCCAAGTAGCAACTATCAAATGTTGTTCAACTTCTGGTCGTACACCTGAGATGTTGTTGCTGTTGACTTGTTGAATACGAGTAAAAACAGTTGATGCTTCTAGTAGAAACTAAGGACATTTAGATATCAGATTTGAAAACGTTGGATCTATTTCCGGACAACGTTTATGTGCGCGAAGCAGTGAGGCAACCCAATAAACATATTTATAGTTATATCAAAATTGTAAACGAGTCACGCAAACCTGTTCACAATACTAAAGGCCAGACTATTTCGACATGAGGTACATACTTTCAACTGCGTGTCTTTTTCATACTTACTTTCAATCTAAAACCTTTAATTTCTAATACGCCAAAATCAAAGAATAATATTTGCGTTTAAAATTTATATTTGAATTTATTTTTTTACAAAAGTAAAACATGTTTATTCGTCGGTTCAACACGATTTTAATCGAAAATAGCTGTAAGAAATACTTGTATACAATCATAGCAGATGAAGAAACATGAAAACATATACGCAAAAAACTATTGTAACTTAAATTCTTTCGGAAATAATAGTGTTATTATATCTGTTCGCATGTTGAGCTTTTGAAAATGATAATGATATATAATTTTTTTCAAAACTAGGCTACTTTACAACATGTTTATTTTTTTCAAATATGCAACGTACAATCTGTCTATTTTTTTTCTTAAATTCACCCTTATTTTGGAATTCGATTATAATTTGAAGCATACTTACATAAGCGTACAAGTTAGGCAGATTTGAATAAGACCAGTAATAAATAATTAACAATTTGAGCTTGTTGAATAATCTTGCAAAAATTAAAAAAAAATGTTCCCGAAAGTATTAACCCTACAACGGGTTCGTGACTTTTTCTATACATAAACGGTTTTGTGGGGTACATTCGAACCCCATAACTAAAATCGCTCTTGAATGGCTAATTTTTATTGAATTTATAATTAAATTGGATAGTTTTCTTCTAAAATCATTCGTAAAGCAGTCTGTTCAAAAATATTCGTGTTTTGTCTTTTTATTATGTAACATTTCATTTTTTATAGAACAAGTCTTTGAAATTCGTCAAAATTCCCTAATATTGCTATAACTTCGGTGCCCATTATTTTCAATAATAATAGTAAATAATTCAAAAACCGGTCAAAAATTATATTTATTCCGATGCTTTTTTGAACACCAAACACCAATGCAAATAGTAAAAATACAGCAATGAAGATGATTAATTGAGTGGTGTGTGGTACATATTCCATACAAATCATATTCACGAACGTGGTATGCCTCATTCATTCGCACAAGCGAAAATTACGATAACAATCCAAGCGCATTTTCTAGTTACTTTGTTATAGTAGCTTTATTACATCAAATAATAAATTCAATTGTTCAGCAATGTTGAAGTTTATACAATTTTACACAAGTTTCTCGATTACTATGTATCGATATTTTGCTTATAAAAATTGTATAATAAATTTTCCGAATTATGTATACATGATAAAACACTAACGAAAACGGTTTTGTGGGGTATATTTGTACCCCAAACAAACTTTAAACGGGCACTGTTTAGTTGGTCAAGTAAAACAAATAGGTTGCACCTGTTTTAACCTTCCAGCAGTCGCGCTAATGCAATGAGTGCACGCTGCCCTGAAAATCTAGCAAAACCGTCTAAGGGCACCAACGGCTGCTCGTACAGTAGGCCGTAAGCGCGACTTCCGGAGAGTTAATGGAAGTATAATAATCAAATTGATTTATGATAAAGATTTCATGCAGTTAAAGTAAACCATAGCGGAATACAAATGTACCCCACGAATTCGTTCTAGGGTTAAAATTATCCGCAGAATGTCTTGAAAAGTGTGTAATAGATATTCATTGTAGAATGAAAGAAAGCGAAAATATTTCTAGATTCCTCTGAAAGCCATTTACAAAAAACGAATGACGGGAGCACATGGTAATAAACTAGTCCACAGCAAGTGTTTTGTCCGGAGAAGAACCATTAACTAGTTCATAACATCAAGTTAGTTTGGTTTTCCACTGGTTGAAGATGGTTTTCGGTAGGGGAACGGACACTTTAAGGTTTGGATCCTTTTTTCTAGTATTTTAATATATTATAGTGTCTTTGTCAAAGGAATCAGATTATAATGGAATGGGGTCAAATAGTTATAGGGGTACAATAGGTATCAGGCATTATCTTTGTTATGTTAATGCATCGCTATGTTGTACAAATTAGATACACGGTAGGATGCCTTTGGACCATGATTAGAAAGCATTATGGGCTTTTCATGTGCTCGGGATTTCGGCTTCGTTCAGCTGTATTAGTTACGGCGTCGTTTATGATTTCGCGTGTTGTTCTGCGAAAACGCATTATCTTTTGTCCTCATTACAATGTATTTAATCCTTGAAAAAAAAAATGCCAAATAAGTTTTTTCTAGCGTAAAAAATAATGCTGAACACGAGTTTTGTGTTGGTTTTTCGATATTTTTATTTTTGTAAAAAAAAACGGACATCAACATGAAACATACGCTTGGACGCACAATAAATTAACCGTTTGGGGGCAGCACAGGTCACAACTACAATGCAAATTTGAATTATTTTGACAACAAAATGGTGCGTAATTTTGCACGAAATTCGCCAAAACTAAGTGAAGAGGACATAAAGAACGCAATTGCATCTGTTCAAGATGTATTCGATCGCCCTGTAGACAATTCAAGGTGCCGTTCGAAACATTACATGCTCGTGCGAAAGAAAAGTGCTCGTCATCAATGAAAGCGTGTCAGATATTTCGCGTACATTAACAATATAATAATTTAAGGTGTTGCTGAAGAAGATAATCGAAGAAAAAACATGGTTAAAAAAAGAGAATTAAAAGGAATCCAAAAAATTCACCGAAGCGCAAACATGATTGTCGCATAGCATCCACGTGAGCCGGAATGTACAACTATAATTTCACACTCTGGCGACTACGAGGAAGAAGTCATTCGCAACTACGTAGCTTTTAGAAAAATATGTTTTTCAACATTTTCTTTCGCGGTTTCATGATTTTTCACATCATTTGCCACTTCCTCATTTTCTTACCTGAATGACGTAAATGAATTGATTTTCTATTTGTGTTAATAATAATCTGCAGTATTCATGCTCTTTAACATCAAATATAGTGACCTATAGTGTCCCCAGATTTTAAAAACATCGAAAAAAGTAACGGGTGTTCAACAAAAAATGAGAATGATTTCAATACCTTTCTGCACACCTAGGCAAAATCGTGTAAAATTATGTCTCCTGATCCTGACGTATACGAGCGTCAAAAATGACACAGTTTAACATTCGATTCTAATTTTTTATGACATTGAATTTCGTAAATCACGTAATTTTACTCCACATATGGCGTTTGTTTTAAATTTTGATAGGGTAACTTTATAGCACTGTGCATATAAAGAATATCTTTCATGTAAAATTAAATGGAACACGGTTATATTTCGCCATGTCGTGCATGACGGTTTGGTAAATTGTGTTATGTTTGAAATTACGTCAACGATAAAATCCATATTTTTTGGAGTGTATAATTAAAGTAAAGAGCGTAATTTTTTTCTCTTCAAGAGAATTGCTCTCTGGACTCCCTAGAAATGGGTGGCATGTTTCTTTTCGTTCAAGTGCTGTCAGTACAATCGAAGATGGCATAGAAACATCAAACACTCCGCTAGCGTGTTGTACGGTTTTATGAAACGCATGGTCATCGTGGAAAAAAGTCCTGCCATTCCCGAGCGTGGAGTGGAAGACCGGTAGCGGCCGTCCGGCGAAGATAATGACGAAGAAGAAGAAGAAGAAGAAGAAGAAAGCGTTGAAACATCGACAACAAGGTCAGAACGAGTTTGATTCACCGAACTTTCAAGATGGAGGACATCATCTGTCGGAAAGACTCGATCCCCCGAGTACACGGACGAGCAGATAGCGATCGTGAAATCGCAGTGCCGGTGGATGACAAAGAACTACCACGGAAAGTCGTTCGTGCCGGACAACGAAAGTTACTTTCCGCTCTCGAAGAAGTTACAGACCGATGGATTCCATGGTGCTCAAAATAAGGTACTCAATACGCGGTCACTTTTCGAAAAAGATGCTATTGAAATAATCGCGATGAAAATTTGCACGCATGCACTTCAGATGTAGTGTGTTATTAAGACCTGCAATTTCAACATTCGAGATTCCACGCATCGATGTTGTTCCATACTAATGTGATCGTTTCTCTGAACCCCGCCGCTGTCCCATCTAGCATGTGTTTTAAAACATCGCTAATCATTATGTTCTAAACGTTCTCAATCGATATAATATCTAAGGAGAGAATAGCATGAGTTAAAAAAAAGTCTCATCACACTGTTGGACGGATTAAAAGTTTCTGCTCAAACTTTTAAAATCCGGTTGGGGCAGTATCGAACGAAAAACTTGTTTCGTTCATGTTATTGTATATTAGAGCGAACAAAAACTTTATTTTTACCTTTAATGGAGATTCATCAACGATCTGATACATCTATAAAATGTAAAATACTTTGTTGAATTACCGCAATGAAGCCAGCTTCACCACAAGCTAACTAGCTCATGGCAATCCCTTCTCCAAATTCTCTGCAGCACCTGATAGTTCCAAGAATTTAATTCACTTCGAAACAGTCACCAGATACAGAACCCTTCACGACATCAAACCATCTCTTTCGCGATATGTATTTTAAATTTAAGCTTTTAAACCCAATGCTAACCTAATTTTTTCCACTTCAATTAAGCATCCACGACCTCGCTGTGCCGCTAGGAGTTTGCTCTTTAGAACATGGCTCTTCTGGGCTGGTTTTTTGCTGTTGGTGCTTTGACTCTTACCAGAGCCACTGTAACGCATCAAACGTTCACGGCAGCCATTATTGAATCTAAGTTGGATTTTGTTTCACATTCTTCCAATTCCAGGCAAGATTAGCTCGTGCTGAATGCGAGCGAATGTGGGCAACTATTCGAAGCCTTCCAACTGAGTGAGCTGCTTGAAAAGTGAATCACAAGTTGAGTGGCATGTAACGAGCGCTGTCTAAATCTGAATGAAGGTCAGGTGTATCGCTTTGAAGCGCTGATCAGTGATAGAAAGGATCATAATAAACATATGCTTGACAGTGCATGACACTAAATAGCGCTACTAGGAATTACACGTTAATCTCACGAGTGAGTATCAGTTCTTCAAATTTGTAGTGTCACTGTTTCTAGTTTTTTTTTGTATTTTCGGTAGAATAGAAATAACTAAAGCGACGAGATATCGGGTCATTTTTTGTCGATACATATATCATATACGTCGTCGTCGTAAGTTTGGTATTCAATAATCCGCTTTGAGCTGACACGTGAAAGTTGAGGAATTTTCATTATTTTCTCTAAGTTTATTAAACAATTTTTTCATGATAAGGTTGCGTAGGTTATAAAGTATTTGAAATTTTTTAATTATATTATTTTTAATAATCGAAGTAGTGACGCTCCACAAAGCAGTTTATTTTTCATGGCTTGCGGTGATCATGTAGTCTCGCAAATTATTGAACTTAAAATTGTAGAATAGACGTTAGTTTCTAGCATTTTTCTGATTAAGCCCCAAACCTATTTAAGGACACAATAATATAGATCTGACTTCGATATGACTGAAAAAATTAAGCAATATCCTCCTACTATCCAGTTAGTCATATTTAATTTTTACCGCACTTACCCCATGACCGCTCGGTTGTGATGCAGTTTTGATTTTTATTTTGCGGTTGCAGTGCGATATATTGGGTAAAAGGGTATAATACGCCCCACCGGGGCAAAATGCCCCTCTTCAATTCCCAGGATTCCTGAATTATCTAAAAAGTAAAAATGACTGATAACAGTATCGTTTCATGAAATCAACGTACTAAGTTAGTTTGGTATTATTAATATGTTACAAAACAACAATATACACAAAAGTTTAAAAAGGGCTATTTTGATGTAAGCTTCCACTTTTTCCAATAACATTACAACCAATTAGAAACAGTCGAATTTGATAGAACTATTTCGAGTAGCTTACTAGAATATTATAGTTACTATCTTTGTTTTTAGCTTGGCTTAAAACTACGTTAGCATGAAGAATTATTCATGCATTCACAACAGCTCATCACCGGCTAAAATGCCCCACCCATTGTTGTGGGGCATACTCACCGATTGCTGTGGGGCATACCATCCTCTTGTTGTGGGGCATATTACACTTTAACCGGGGGCATTTTACCCTGGGTGAAAGAAAAAACTAGAATTTCGGCATCTTTGAAAAATGTTCAATAATACTTGTATCAAAATGTTTTTAATAAAAAATGAAACGGGTACTAATTTCTAACTAATATAACAATAAATTAGAGTAATTGGTGCGGAGATCATAGTGTCGAATGGTGAAATATAGCTATTTTTGCTTAAGGGGGGCGTATTAGACCTGTTTACCATTCATTTATCGTCCGTATCCACACCTTGACGAATCCTATCGGTAAATATGCCACTGAGTCGCTTGTATGTATTTAGTAAAAAAGAACAAAAATATAGGGAAACTTTATACATTTAATTAGTACTACATGCACAAAACTTCCATACAATTTTTTATTTTATTTGCTAAATACATACAAGCGATTTGTTGGTATATTTACTGTGTTGTAATAAGTCGAATGCTTTATTTTTCCATAGTGGATAACAATTTAGTTAAAAACCAAATTTGCGACAAACCAAATATAACTAAATTAGTTATGGATATGAGTTTCGACTTCGTCTAGTTTAGTGACCGAACCAATAATGCAATTATACTCTGAATTAACTTTAATTAAAAGTTAGGCACAACGGCCAGTGAAGAATAAATATTTCTTCTTTAGAGTCCTGTGTGAAGGTAGTTGTTTACGTTCACGTCCTTCATCTTCGCGCACAAAGTATCTCGATTGCATCCAGCAACTGTACATATATTCTCATATCAAGATGAACTGCACTAATGACTTGCAGAAATACTGCAACTTGTTATAATGTGCTCCGTCTATCGCTCATCTGCTCGATAGGTAAAGTTTATTGAAGCAATATATCTCCCTAAAAATGACGGAATAGCAATGAAAAGTTGTGTATAAAAGTAATCAGCGTTCCACATATAGTGCAAAAGAGATAAGTATTAGTACGGGTTAGAGTGTTCGCCGAAGAGTACTAACATTGGCTACTGGATTATTCCTGACGGGAGTCTGGAAAAAGGAGCCGGAATGCTACATACGCCCTTTAGGTCTAGAGGTATAGATAAGTAAAGGATCGAAGAGTTTTTCCAAAGCAATATCACTGACAGTTTGGAAAATCGTTTCTTTTTATTTCGGTTTTGCACTCCTTCTTTGGCAGTTTTTCACACATAACCCGCATGCTTCACGTGAGTTTCATTCGAATCCAGCTGAAGTGCACAGACACTGCTAACTGGAGGGCATTAAAAAACCGACGGATTTCAAGGGAGAAATCTATCTGTCGCACATATAGGGTAAAGATTTTAATGCCACCTTAAGAAAAGTGGATATATTTCATCGCTGGACATCATTATCTGCACATCAATAACTTTAAGTTGAGAATTTGTGTCACCTATTTTACACATAGACAAATTTCAATAACCCTGTCATAAGACATTTGTCAAAGATGTTGAAATTGTAGGTTCTCGATTTACCTAGGACAAAACACTAAAATTGCAGTAGTACCACATAAATGTGTCACAATTGAATAATTGGAAATTTCAGCAGAATGTTAAAAGCTGGAATAATTAAAGAAAACCACCATTTTGCAAAAGTATTAGTATCTCACAACAGTTCAACCAAGTCTAACACATCAAATTACTTACATAAAATTGACATTAGCTTAACATCAAACTACTTTGCAACATTCGTGTTTAATGTTGATATACAACACATGAACACTGTCAATCTTTTACAATGCGATTGTTTTACAATAGTATCACTCACTTACAACCTTTAAAAAATTGAACCCTTTATGATAGAGGTGGGACTGTTTACACCCATTTACCCTAGTGTATATTCCACTTTTCTATGTTCCCTTTCACATCATGCTCGTACATTCCACCCCCTCAGACGATAAAGTCGAGCTATGTTGAGATCGAGCGACTGTGAAAAGCTATGTGTTTCTTTTTTATCTCCGTCTGTCAAGTGGAGATTTTCCAGATTATTGCATTTTATTGGAAACTAACGTCGGGCAAAGCTCCGTGCTTTTGGTTCTGCTTTGGGTTTCCCGGAAAAGCTAATCTAACGACAGGTCAGATCATTGGAAGTAAATTTCAACTGCTTGGTCCATCAAAAAAACCGAAATAGCAAAAGTGATAAACATGAGTTAATTACCCAGCACAACTGCCTGCATTTTGTATCGCTGTGGTAGAAATAGCTATCTAATAATTGCTGATTTATATTATGTCGTTGATTTTGTAATTATGCGCTATTCTAAAATGAAAGTACATTCTTTCATATCCTGAAGTGAAGTGAAGAGATGCTGATTTTTTTTGCATAAAATTATTAAAAAACACACCGTAGCATTGTTGCCAGAACTTCGGTTGAAAAACATTTATTTGCCATGGTTGCCAGAATCACGTTTTGTGCAACGTGTTGAACAGATTTCACTAGAATACCTTGGGAGATATTTTTTTTTTAATTTTCATCAAGTTGTTACGCCTGTTTGTAGTGGTACCACATTCTTGGTTATCAAGAACCTCCTACCTTGCCCACAGGCCTGGCGAGTAGTTTTGAAATATGTCCTTTATTAAATTTGACAGGCAATTTCAAATTACCATCGTAAAAAAGCGTCTAATTTACATTGTTCCAACACGAAAAATGACTACAGTTCTGAAACGTCAACTGATTCGGATTCTTCATTCTATTCAAATTATCATAAAAAACAACGATTTATCCACTGTATTACAATATCTTTGTTGATATATAGAGTTGCAATGATGTTTTCGCAGTGCTCAAATGTGAAGGCGTTTATATCGTTGTTTCAACGATATAAAAAAACCGTGTAAATATTTAGCCAAAGTTGCTAAATGAATTACTACATCGTGTTTTCACCCCTAATCTTTCTTCCAACTAAATGATGTAACTGAATGACACACAAAAATCTGTACCGCTATGCTCAAATACTACATCAAACAGAATGTCGCAACGGCAGCGAGATGTATGGAAATCGTTATCGAAGAGCCGGGCTACACGAGCATCGTATCGATGACCAACTGATGCACGATCAGTTTTTATAGTCGCCAGTGATGGTCCTAACCACAAGGCACCTCGCGGGAACCAAGACAATTGACAACGAAAGCAATGCGATGCGGAGAGGAGCCGCGACTTTTTCCTCATATATGCATTTCATAATCATCTATCGATGCAGCCGAAGCCGGACCAGCTGGGCTGGCAAAGATCTGCAAAGAGCGAAAAAGACGACGACGATGCCAACTTTCGTTGTCCCTGAGCCACGCGGTTCACCAAGGCGGATTGGAATCCAATCAGTTAGCGGGCAAACTAAAACCAAGTGGCACCGCTTTCGCAGTAAAGCAAATAAGCATCAGGTGATTTTATAATATTATAAGCGTCTTCTTCGGGCCGAACCTTAGGATCGCAAACTTTAAAATGTTCCCCTCTGTCAACTTGAAATATCAAACTATGCTCGTAAAGTTCAACATGTGGCAGAGCATGGCATGTTGTATATGAACAGCTACATTTGTTAGGTAGATGGAGTTTCAGAAACATTTCCAAACAGAGGATGATGTGTTGTATAGTGTTCTGGCGCAGCATAAATTAGCTGCTGCATCTGTTTACAAATGATATCATTCAGTTCATAAACTTAACAACTATAACTTCTTGATTTATATTATATTTTAGATTCTAGATTTGATTGGGAGATCTAAACTTTTTTTAGATGGTAAAAAGCGTTGTTAGGATTTCAGTTCGATTTTGCAATTCTCATATGGTCGGTGTTAAGTCAGACCGAACTAAGTGACAATCTATTGATTTTGAGAAAAACGAGTTTAAAGTTTGAATCTTTTACATGATAATTGGAAATTACTTTTTGCCATAATTCTTACTTATTGTTCAATATTTCAAATCTGGCAAAAGTCGAATGTAGCTGAAGAAATTCTTTATCCAGTGCTATCATTGCAACTTAGTTCGGTCTGACTTAACACCGACCAGGTATGTTCTTACTCCATAAACCGACTTTCTATGCGAGGCTTGAAGGGCCTTGTCGCATATACCATTCGGCCCCGTTCTTCGCTATCTGGAAAGGTATGTGTGTATGTGTTGTATGTACGCGTGTGTGTTTACGTATATGTATGAATGGAAGAGAATACAAAGATGTTTTAATCCACCTAGTGGTGCAATTGTGTCTTTCTCATTCTTCCAAACCATGATTCTATAGCTGGTTATGTTCAATCTTGTTGTCGAAAAATCTATTACATTCATATTAATACGTGTCCACTCAGAAACACTTAAAATAAAAAATTCTTCCAAACCATGATTCTATAGCTGGTTATGTTCAATCTTGTTGTCGAAAAATCTATTACATTCATATTAATACGTGTCCACTCAGAAACACTTAAAATAAAAAAGAAATACCACATGTGATGTCCTTCTACTAACTTATTATGGCATGCGGGGGGAGGGGGGTTGTAAGGGGGATGTAAACCCCACTACTCAGAGGCACCACCCCCGGTCTTTTTTGGTATGCCTGGTGGGTCAAGGCGATGGGAATGTGAAAGTTATGGGTCTGTAAGAGGTGGGAGGGAGTGATGGGGAGGGATTTGAGCGGGTTTGAAGGGCGGCGGAACGAGCGCTGTTGAGGTTGTGCGATATGTGAGGATATAATCCCCTCAACACACAAAAAAATCCAGAATATCCATTTAACCCTCCGGCACTCGCACCGTTATATTTAGTGCAACACCTTCAGAAATTCTAGCTAAATCTTCTTTCAGCACCAGCGGCTGCTCATTGGGGGAGCCATCCGCGCGAGTGCCGGAGGGTTAAGTAAAAAATGGCTTGAATTAGGTTGAGTATAATGACAAAATCTTTTTATCTAAGAGGCAAAATGTAAGAATTATGATGGTACAGGCAATTCCTATGTGACCGAACTAACCATATCTCTGGAACTGAAAATCAGACCGAGTTAAAATTTAACAGTAGCCGATTGAAGCATTGCATCAATCATTTCAAATTTGAAAGATGGAAAAAATCAGTTAAGAATTGTCTGAGGAATAGATGTGATTTTAACTCTGAACACTGGTAAGTCCTCCGGGGTATCTATGTCGTCTTTGGTAGCCAATGTGATCAAAGTGGCCACGGGCCTGCATATCTAAGTAATTTAACACTCATTCGAAAAAGTTTTGCATCATCTTGATATCAAAGTGGCACCAGTTTATATGGGTGTTTATTGTATGACCGCACTTCTCAACCAATTACTCTGGAACCGGATGCCGGATCAGAATTAAATTCAATGGCAACCTATGCCGCCCATTTGAGACAAGGTTTGAGAAACCGATGTGCGATTGTTGGTCATATACACCCACATACACACACACATTTTCTGAGCTCGACGAAGTGAGTCGAATGGTGTAAGAGTTTCGGCCCTGCGGGCCACTGTTGTTGAAAGCTCGATTTACAGAGTTATTGCATAACCTTCCTATAGGAGAAAGGCAAAATATATGGAAAATTTACCTGTGATCGGATTCTTTTACTTTACTTCGAAACCAATACTTCGTCCAAACGAATACGTGAGAAACAGGCGTGACTCTAATTTCAGATATTGGCCATTTCTTCGGATATTCTGAAATCCTTAATGGTTCCCAAATTGGTCACAGAGACTTTGATTTGCAATTAGTGATCAGGACCAACCATTTCAGGCAATTTCAAACTCATTTTAATTCGTTTTGCGTCATTTAGATATAATGATCATACCGCTTTGTATGGGAATTTCGCATGTTACCACATAGTTCAACCTGTAACACGGGAACCAGAACTCCGATTCCAATGAAATTTAATTACAGTCAATACCTTTCATTTAAGACTAAATTTGAGAAAATCGACATTTCTGACATTTCTGAAAATCAGATGTGAATTCAGTGCAGGAACTTATCCACTTTTACGAAGCTTCCGGTTTCGTCGAAGGTGTCCAAAGTGGTCAACGTGGATTTGATTAGGCATCAGTGAGCTGAAACTATCAATCATTTTATCATTTTATAAAGTTTTGCAACTTTTAGACAACAACAACGATTTATATGGGAATTTCACGCGTGACCACACACTTCAATCCGTAACTCCTGAACCGGTAGTCGGAATTGAATGAAAATGCTTAGCAGGTTTATACATTTTCTTCTGTCTCAAGGCTTCTTGAAAGTTTTTTAATGCTCTCTGAAAAAACACATACACAGAGTGGTTACAAGCATATTCTCCGAGCTGCAGAGGAAGTGGCGAAAGGACCAACAAAGTAGTGACATTGGCTTGAAAGCCGTCGTGAAACCACAAACCGGATTTCGGAAGAAATTCCGCCACCGAGAAACTCTCCGCCGGTTTAGACTAGGTCCACCGCCGGGAACCAGTTGAGTAGTACGCGACGTAGCACTGGGTTTGGGTCGTCGGGTGCCGTCAGGAGCCAGACGTCAGGCTTCATCGGAATCGCCGGGCTGACCCCGATGCGCTACAGGGTAGAACGTAAGTAGGCTAGATCCACCGCCGGGGATTAGAACAAGTCCACCGGGTCAAATAGCTAGCAGTGAGTCGTTGGGGCGCCAGTTAACCGGATGCTACGCTCTACCCAGAATCGCTGGGTGGACTTCAGCACCTACTGGCTGGCCCGTTGAGTGGGTTAGGTCCACCGCCGGGGACTAGATCGAGCAGATCAGTAAGAAACGGGGAGCTAAATGGCTCTTGAAACGAACATCGGTATAGGGAGAAATTTACCACCGGGGAATTCACAGTAGAGTAGATTCGCCGCAGTGGGCTAGCCGACTAAATCATGGCGAAAATGGGAGCTGGCTCACGAAATACACACCGGCACGGAGCCAAATTCTGTTGCCAGGGAACTCTCAGTCGGAGTAGGGTAGTTCACCGCCGGAAAATATTCGAGTAGGAAGCTAAATAACTTAAGGAAGCGGACATCGGTGTCGGGAGAAATTCCTCCGTTGCGGAACTATCGGTTGGAGTGAGATGAGTTCACTGTCGGGGACTATCCGAGTATTGTAGCATGTTCACCTTTTTCGTGATTTTTGTCATTATTCGTTCACTACGCTCACTATGCCAAAACGCATCACATCAAGAAATATTCAGACGCTTGTGTACAAATATTCCCTTGCATGCAATTTTACCCTATTTCGGATGAACTTTCAAAATATTCCGTCTCACCGAAACCCAAATGCGCATTAGAATGAAATGGATAGATACGAATGTGTTAAGAGGAAAGAGTATTCTTAAAATTCAAGCGAGAGAAATGGTTGTCGAAAGAGTAGTATTTGTAAAAATACGTACTTCCGACTACGAATACTCGAATCACTTGACGCCTATCTGAGGATCTACAGAACTGCAACTCGTCCATTTCGATCCTGATCGTGGAAGAGGCAGCAGTGTGAAGTTCTTTTTTAGTATCGCGGTGTGTTTTAAAAGGTAGTTTGTTAAAAATGTGAGATGTTCTTTTAGGATTAAATTTATTAAAAAAGTTCCTTTCCGATAGGTATAGCTAGTGCGGTCAGTGAATTGTGCGGTCAGAAATACAAATTTGAATTCGCTACATTTCGTGCGAACTTGTGTGTGAAAAGAAGGTAAGATTAAATAATTGAGTTGTGTGATAAAAAGCTTCAAAGCGTCGAATAGCCGATCGACGGCTTCTTTTCTTTTATTGCAAAAGTTTGGAGATTTTCCGCCATCCGCGTTCTAGCGACGCATACGCTCGGCACACCGCCCGTCTCGTTTGCCACCCTGCTGACCCCACGTTCCGGCTTCGAAAGTTCCCGACGCTTTTGGTAAAAGGTCGGAAGGAAGCAGCAAAACCATCAACGCGCTTCGTTAGAGCGACGGCCATCTTCACCATTGAAAAGTCGGCCGAATTCAACGCCCGGTAGGCAAATGCCTAAATAGCGTCATCATTGCGACGCCATTGCAGACGCCGTTCGTCGCCATCGCTGAATAGGTTTGCGATAGGAAGTCGGTGCCGAAGCCGCAATACCAGTCGGCACCCAGCTGAGATGCAGCTCTACTAGATCGGCGCTGTTCCTGAAATAACGCATGTAAGTTAAAAATAGATCATTGATCCGTGCACGTAGATCCATACACACACAACACTCAAACCTTCGAAAGCTTTCTTTGCCGCTCGAAAGCTAAAGCCGAGCGCGCATTTGTACTGCTCAGCGCAGCTTTATCCGCTAGCAGGAAATTTTGACCGCACATAGGTAGACAGGAAAGGGGAAAGCTAGAAAGGGAAGGAACACGAAAAATGTAAAGCTAAATGAATATATGAAACCTAGGTTAAGAATAAAATGCCGTATTTTAATCCGTCCAATAAAATGTTTTCCTGTTAGTTAGTGTTACCTGAAATGTTTGTATTTTTTATGTTGATTAGCTTTCCCATGTAGTGAATTTGGTTCGAGAAGATTTCTCACGTTTCGCGTCGTTTCCGTAGATTTGAATTTTCTTTGTGTTTGTTTTACTCCGATGGGCTATCGGGAATTAGTCCCCACTACTACTTACGAAGCGAGAGGGAAAGAGTGTTCGACTGAGTTCTGCCTGTGATGATAACTGATCGTTTTTTTAGTGCATGAGCTTTCGAATTGGTATAACGATCATTTCTCTTGCGTCTTTGCTAAACATAGTAGTGGCTCCATCTATACGCGAAACGGAGTGCATCTTTTCACATTTTGTGTTTACCTACCGTTCCTTTGCGCCATTTCGGGATCAATTTCTATAACCTGCCCTGAGGTTAGGTTTCATGCTGGGCAATTCTAACCTGACGAGTGGTCCTCTTCGGGGGTGGCGCTAAAGCTACTCGTTTAAAACGTCCTGAGGAGCGTTTTGGTAGACGGAAACCGTAAACGGCCATTTGGCCCGCTACAGTATATCGTGATAAGGCCGGAAGTCGAATGACTCACAGAAACAGGAGCTACATGGCTCATGGATTCAGCATCTAAACGGGTTACGGGACGAGAGCTAAAACGATGCCGTAATAGATGGAGGCACGAAGTAAGAGAAAAGTCGAGAATTAAATCCAAGCTAAAAGGTCAAGCCATTTCATGAACTAAGTGAAGCTCCAAGATAGAGCTGAAGAAAGAAGTGTGACGAAAGGACAGCGAAGTCACTACCCCCCCCCCCCCCCCGCGAAGAATTCTCTGGATACAGTTCCGTGGGGAAGAAGGTCGAAAAAAGAGTAAGGAGTGATTTTATTGGTTTAGACAGGAACGTAAGTCGTGAGTCCCACAGAGTGTCAGTACACCGATAAACTACAGGCAAGTCTTTTCAAGCTTGTCAAACCTTACTTCAAAAAGACATACCACACATGCAGACTTTTTCCGATCTCAACGAACTGAGTCGAATCGTATATGACACTCGGCCCTCCGATCCGGGATTAGTTTGCCGATTTTCAGAGTGATTGCATAACCTTGCTATATGAGAAAGGCGAAACCATTAAATGCAGGTAATATCTATACTAAATCCCACAATTACTCCACCATTTTTGAAAATAGTAAAATTGAAATTTTTCGTAAAACGCTAGTATCTCCAAATTAATTTGGTATATATACTTGATACGACTTGATCCGATGTAAAATGAACATTTTACAGCCAAAACCATTTACTAGGTCGGGCTTTCCCCACCTTACCCTACTAATACGATCTGCCTAGTTATTGGGCCCAAAATCAAAAGCAAATTTTGTTAATACTGGTGTTTCCGCTGCTAAGATGATGATGATGATGATGGCGTACGTACATACCTACACGTTAATTTCTTCAAGTGTTGAATGGTGACTTATGCTTTTTCTAAATGAGAAAGGTGAAAATTGGAATTTAAAATGCTACCGTCAGAACAATTTACAGCATACACAGGCTTGGAAAGGCAACAAGTGCTCAATCAAAGCTCATGTAGTTGAACTCGAATTTTGAAGGAAAACAGGCAGCGCAGTCGTTGGCAAAAAGATTTCTTCAGCGGAGTACCAGTCAGTGATGCCACAAGTACAGATTTATCTAGAAAGGTGCAGATTTTTGAAGCATTTTTGGTACAGATTCTGTACGGTACAGATTACAGATTTTTGCAAAAAAGTACAGATTGGTACAGATTTTTTTTACATGACCGGAAGGTAAAATAATTTAACCCTGCGATGCATCCCAGTAAACAGCAAGTATACGTTGAATTAGGCAGTAGTGATGGCATGAATCTAAAGTGATAGCTGATACTGATTGAACCCGATCTAAAACTGACATTAGAATGCGATATGCGAGAAACCTTATTCCAGCAAATTAAAGGGATGATATGCAAGTGAAAAACGAGCGAATTTACTCGGAGTGCCTACGTTTACTCTGACCTGCTTCATTTGAATTCTTGCAAATAGGTTCCTTGCATCTTATTTATAATACCAGCCCTTTCTCAGTTTCTCGCCGCCACTGTAAACAAAGTGGCAGAGAGAATTTGAGCTGGAGCTGATATTGACGTTACCCAGTCAAACTCATCCGGAATTCTAACTGGTTTCTTGCGGAGTTCCAGCTCAAATAAAATAATCGAGTCAAAATGTCTGGTTGATTTTCCCGAATGATAAATATGAATATTAAAAATATTTTTTTTAAAACAACCTTATTGTTTGGGTACAGAATCCGGTACAGATTTTTCTATGGAACAGTACAGATAGAAAAGATTTTTCAACTCCCGGTACAGATTTAATTGTGGCAACACTGGTACCAGTTAACCTTGCTCTTGTCGAGCATCGATTATTATCGACCATTAAAGTACGATAGGCAGTTTTGAAGCTCTAGCAAGGTGACAAACACGATTAAGTTTCGATCGTTGATGTGGTAAGTTTGAATCAAGAAATACTTGAAATCAAGTGCAGTTATGCGGACGGCGATAAATTTGGATAGCGTGTGTTAACGTCCATTTGTTGGTTATCATTCATGTAATGTATAACGCTGACCTTTCCAAAAAATTAACCTTTAATTAAACGAGCAATGAAGGTTTCTGAATTGTATTACGGCAAAAGTACCTACCTGGATCAGCGAACAGCGTTGACTCGCGGTGCAATTGCACGCCAAATACTATGTGTCGCTGCTCGTCGAGATGGCAATAGGTGCGAGTAGAGGTGAAAATAGAAAAATACTGAGCATGAAGCTTCACGCTAGTGAGTGACCATATGATTATAATACACTTGTCATTATTTGATAATTTCCATGGAACATGGCAATAATGGGACATGCAGAGATCAGAGAATATATTAATAAATAATTTCATTTCAATCCACAGCATCCTACCCGGTGATTTAATCAAAGTGAATGAGAACAAATACTATTCGAGCAGTGTCAAAACTATGAAATAATTTCTCTAACGTTGAATATTCAGATATCTATATTAAATTTGCAAAAGGGCGAATAAGATTTGTAAACAAACTTTTATTTTGATGGTTTCTCTTAATTTACTATAATTTCAAAGCAGAAAACAATTGAAATTACTTCTACGAAGCGTAAAAATTTACATTAACGCATATTTTTCATGAAATTCAACTGTGCAGCAGACTAATGAGCGAAACAAGTTTGTTTACAAAAAACACTTTCGCCCTTTTGACGAATTAATATTGATATATTGCTATGCATGCGATGTCAATATATCACTGCTTGTCATGTGACATTGGGAATCTGATTGTGCATGTATGCCTGTTTGTTTTTATTTATGACAAAGTATTGGAATCACTTGGGGGAATTATGGTTAAAACTGACAGCTTCTGGTTGAACGGAGATTGGTGCAAAAATAGAAAACGAAAAAAGCACTTTTTCTACACCGTACACTGTAAAGTGACTAGACGTTTCCGCACTCAACAGCACTATAATAGATGTTTTTTTAAATATTTGCACAGTTTTTGTAAGATTGAGATATTTTTCGAAAAGATTCATGAGCTTTCTCATAAATTGTAGTTGACAGAGGTATCTTGAGAATCAGAACAAATTGACTCCGTTTACCCGATCTTCGCGTTGTTCGCTGATTAGGTACAACGACTAAAAGCTTTTCGATCGTTTTGTACAAAATGATTGTACAATCGGCTATTTTGGAGAACAACTCTGCATTTTGAAAAAAGCGGGACGCTTTCCAGGATGTCTGGTAATGCTGGACAAGTCTTTTAGATCCGGAACTGTCCCGCCTAACCCGGGACGTCTGGTCACTTTAGATATTCATAAAAAACAATCGGCTGTATTGTAGCAATATAATCTGATTAATTTTCATGACGCACGGTGTGGAAAAACTTATTTTTTTCGTTTTCGATTTTCATACAATTCTCAGTTCCTGCTTAAGTTTAGCCTTTATTATGAGATACCACGAACCCAATACAATTATATTTTCAGCGCTGAACTCTTGTTTAAAAGGTGAAGGCCTAATTTTAACAGTGCCTTACGTCACGTTTCAGCTCACTCTCCTGCTCCAAAATGTTACAACCTCTCCCTTAAAACGAATTATTACTAGTCCATTAATTGTAACGAAATTCAAAAACTTACGCCACTTTTTCTGCTATACTTCTGAACAAATCGATTACTGCAATTAATCAAGTAGCTCGTGTCAACTGAAATCTCTTACTAATTCCCGTCTTCCAATAGCCAAAAAACCGTTTAGTCCACCCGTACTTTAGAAATACCTACAGAACAGTAGCGTAGCCAGGAGGGGAGGGTTGGGACCTCCCCCACATCCCCATATCAAATTTTTATGGAAAAAACTATGCTGACTAGTACAATTTGAACAATAATAATTTTGAAAGTGTGTTATTTCATCACTACATTTAGAACACATTGTTTTAAGCACCATTTGGACTTATGAAAAGTTATGGAAATAGGATCTTGTAACTGATCTGTTAGACGAGATCCCATAGTTATCAAAACCACATAAATGTCAAATCAAATACACGAATGCATTATTGTGAGCTCTTTTTTGAAGAGATGTTCCGCTATATGAATTTTTCGAATGGGAAGCTAATTTTGAATAGGTTTGAAATACAGAATTGCTCACCGAAAAATCGAACACATCTCAATATTAGCTGAAAATATAGTTGTTTGAGAGTTCGTAGAGTTTTATAAAAAAAATTCAATATTTTAATAATTCATAACGGGAATAACATTTCGGAAAGTTGATGAAAAATGACGTTTTACGTTAGTCTCTAGCCGGTTAGGATCGGTTTTTCTAAGCTTTTGTTTTTTGTTGTTTTATCAATTAGATGGATAAGCGCAGGTTGGAATAAATACAACTTTTTTATTCCAGCCTGCGATTATACATATAAGTTTGTGGCTATTAGTGGTGTATATTTGAGTGCTGAATTGAATAGTGTAATAAAATTTTGTGAAGTAAATTGTGAGCTTTAACAGCCAAGAAACGTAAAATAAATGCCCGTAAATTCTTTTAGGGTCACGATCACATTTATTCGAAACTGTCTAGTTGGGATGTTTAGTAACATTGAAGATTTTTACAATGTTTTTGACAGTTAATCCTCCTATAAGTAATTATAGAGAATATATTACCTTCAGCAACGTTTTCGAAAATGCTATTTCGAACAACTTTGTTGAAGATAGCCTATTCAGACTATTGGAATAACCTTTAAGACAAGTTATTTTGAAATTACTGTATTTGATACATGCTTTCTGCTATTTATAAATAATAAAATTCATATTCTATTTAAAATATGAATCTCTGAAGCTTACAATAAAAAGTAAGATTGAAGAGAACAAGCTTTACGAAAATTACCTAAATTTCGTGTTATACCTCGATATGTTGCATTCGTGTAGCCTTCCTATTTTCAACAAATTTGTTTAAAATATTATTATCAATAACATTACTGAAGACACATGGTGCCTTGTCGCGGTCTACTCAGAAATCCCCGGCAGTGAATCTAGCTTACGCCGACGGATATTTTCCCGCGAAGAAAGTTCTCCCGATACCGATTCTTCTTTGGTTTTTGCTATATTTCTCTCGGGGCAACCAGTGATCAGTCCAGCGATTCCACGTAGAGTATTCAGCAGGCATATGGGCCAATTCAATACTGGATCTCCTAGTAGTTTCCCTGGTTCTGGCAGCAACACCAGCTTCTGGATCTTCCATATATCCGGGAAGTAGCCATCGTCCAGACATTTCTGTAGGACTATCCTGAACATGTCCGGAAACGCCAGGATCGCAAGTTTCTGTGCCACGTTAGGGTTACCATCGAGTCTGGAAAATTTCATCGCTTTCAGAACTTTTGTCACTATAAGGAGCTCGTCGTTGGAAACTCGATTGTCACCTGCATTTCCACCGTCTGTATCACTGTACGATGGAGGCGGCTATGCGATTTGTCGGCGCACATTTCGGCTGGCGTCATTGGATCCTTAATTCTGGCCATAACGACACGGCAAGCATTGCCCCGAGGGTTGGCGTCTACTTCTCTGCACAGCTACTTGTAGCAAGTGGACTTGCTTAGCACCACCTCGCGTTTAAAAGCGGGCATGGCCACCCAGAATGCAACCTTATACTCTTCTCTGACTGCCTCAGATCTTGCTCTCTGAACGCGTCTTCTGGCTTTTAGAAAGGCAGCCCGGAGGATGCTTAGCTTTTCACCAGTACGTCGGACGCCGGTAGTTCCTCGGCTCCATTTTGCTCAGCATTAGTGCATCACATTTCCTCGCTATTGTCTCGGACAGCTCATTGGCACTCGGAACTGGAGTGATGCTGTCAGCACGAAGTGATTCCACAAAAAGGTCCTTATCGAAGCTTTTCATTTTCCACTCCCGCTCGCCAGTCCTCACTCTCGGCGTTACCGTGCCATTTCGCCGACCAATAGTGTAGTGGATCGCTTGGTGGTCACTATGTATGTACTGCTCACTAACTCGCCAATTCACGTTATCCATCAACGAAGAACTACAGAATGTTATGTCGATAATAGATTCTCGACCGTTTTTACGAAATATGGTAGCGGAACCTTCGTTACACAGTCTCACATCCAGCTGCGCCAAGGCTTCCAATAGGGTTGTGGTACCGGTAATACCGGAACCGAAAATCCCGGTAATACCGACCCATTTTTAATACCATAATACCGGTACTGAACAAAATCCAGTACCGGTATTTTAGGTACTATACAATTTTTTATGACAAATATGTTAACTCTGTAGGGGGATCTGTTTCAAAATATCGGTCTGCAAGTTAACGTTTAATTATATTAATTTGCCTTCTATATAAATCATTGAGATAACACCTTTGTGTGGGAATGAGGTGAGGCCATCATCATAATAATTCTAGAAGTTGAAGTTTTATTAGCGACATTCTGATTGGTTTCCATTATTTACTGGGTGGCGCGTAATAAGACTATGGTCTAAGTCATGTCTGTATTTGGTTTGCTCTTAAACCTTTATCTATAAAAGAACGAACAGCGATTTAGTAGCTAACAGTTTTAGACTTGGTGAACTGCTTCAAATGGGGCGATTTGTAATTATTGGTGATCGGAAAATTCAGCAAAACTCCATAGTTTACAGGAAAGCAGGGAGCCTTGATATGCATTAGAGAATAGTAGGCAAACGACATAAAGGTCGGAACTAATTTTCAGAAAAGCAAGGTAGAAAATGCGATTAACCTGCTCGGATTTACTGCCATTCTCGCTTTGATTTACTGTTGTTAATAGGGTTTCATACATTTACCATCTGTTCAAATCGACGAAAGTCGCACCACTTAGCAGTTATTGATTTCAAAGTGGCCTAGATTTCGAAATAAAAGAAGGTGCCCTATATGAAAAATATCTTCTGTGAAATAAATCTTGCCATTCCGAAGCAATTAAAAACAATAAACATGTTTTTTGATCAGCACAAATCAATCATCTGAGAATAAGATCATCAGTTTGAGCATTCAATTTCAGTTTGAAGCTTTTTTCGATTTTTTTAAAAAAAATATTAAACTTTACCGGTACTACCGGTACTGAGGGCTTCAGTACCGTAGTACCGGTTCTCGCCAAAAAGGGTCGGTACTGCGAACCCTAGCTTCCAACAAGCTGTAACCTCTTACGTTGGTCAGCATACAACTACACCACTCAGTTTGGTTTCTCATCTTGCTCAGTTCAGAAGCTATAAATTTCTCCGCTGCTATAGTAGACCAAGTGATCAAATTTACCCCGTGCACCGCCGCTTTGTCTATTTGCAATGAGTGACAATGCAAAGTAAGAGTATGTCCCATTGCGGATAAACTGTGCTACTGTTGATTTCTTGAAATGTCCGGTAAGACCATCGATTCGTGAAGTGGAGCAATTGTTGAAGGTGAACATGAAGCTCAACATAGCGGAAGTTAGTGCCGTGCAATTCCATCATTTACGTCATGCGGTACTGATTACGTTCAAAAACATTAGTCAAGCAGAATCATTCGCTTCACAGAACAACTTGAAACACGCCGTCGAATGTAATGACATTTTATACAGCATCCCAACGTATATTGATAATGACAGTATTGAAATAAAGCTACATGGCCTGGCACCACGTACTAGTTCCGCCGCTATCAAACCACTCATGTCAAAATACGGAGAGGTGGATAGTTTTAAGGAAGATACTTGGAGACATTTCTTCCCAGGTCTTCGCACGTACCCAGGGCAGATTCCTACCTGCCAACATTGCGATCAGCCGCTACACCACGGAAAAACTTGCGCAGAGGCTGCTAAGGGAATTCCATCTAGTACGACCAAAGCCGGTATACAGTCGTCGTATTCTAAACCACGACCGATTGATAAACCAATGTCTGCGGACCGGGCAGTAACAAACACCAGCTCAACAACGATCGGGCCCAGTACCACTAAACCAACTGCCATTACCAACATCGAAGTAACAACGATTACACCAAATGTCTCTAAACCAACAACCAACACCACCAATAAAGAATCAAACACCGATGAAGAAGGATTTACAACAGCGATCCGAAAGTACAAGAAACAAACAAGAACATCCGACCGTGAGCATCATAAATGCAGTACCGATGACGACATGAACGTGAACGAAAACGCGAGAGAAGACGGACCGAATAACCCTCAAGGTGCGGCAGACAACGCACCTCATTTTTCATCACCAAGGAAGAGGTTCTCAACACGCAACAGCAACTTGCGTCAACAAAAACCTATGAATAGTTGAATGTTAATTTTATTTTTTACACATTGTAAAAATCTTAAAAGACCCACGGCTCAGTTATGCTAACGCATTGAGCCGTGTCAAATAAACAAGAAAAAAACTACCCCACTCCACGGCCTAAGCGTTGAAGTCTCCTCCTATAACAAGCGACGTTCGTCCAACTAACGAGTCGGTTAGTGCGTTCAGCATCCGATTGTACTACTCTGGTGCCAACTTGGGGGAGCATAGCAGCTACAGAAGAATACACCTATGATCCTGGCGATCACGAAACCTTCGTGTGTGTTATCCACCACCTCTTGGACAGGGAAACCGCCCATCACTTGGATTGTCGCTGTCCTAGCTCTATCCACCACCCAGTTACCGTTATCGGGAGGAACACGATACGGCTCTGCAATAATTGAGATTAGGCTGGGTTACCTCTATCAATGTTGACCTGCCTTTGCCTTTATGTACGCAGGGCATTTGAAGCCTCCCGTCGTGTGGTCGTTTCCGTCTTCCGGTTATTTGGTTACTTCGTGCAGCCTCTAGCAGCGTGCCGCTTTTCTACATAGCGGATAGCCGCCGGTACATCTCGTTTGCACAACTCGATCAGTGCACCCTTCAGTTCTTCTACAGTCGTTATCTCGTCCAGACTCTTGCACTCGACTACGGCTTGCTACGACAGGGCTCTCACGTTTGCTTCGCTGCCCAAGCATTCAGCAACTAGCTCGTGTTAGGTCGAGCTCTTGACGGAAGGATCCTTCTTCAGCTCGAAGAACTTTCTCTCCCAACTTCTCTGGGTCCTCTCTCACTTTCTTTAGATGAGCGGCGCAGGACGTCATATCGTTCGCTTCGATGATCAGTTCATCTCCCTTTGGCGCCTTCTGACGAACCGAAATTTTTCCTTTTTTCTTCTGCACCCTTTTTGCTCTTCCTTCTGTTTCTGCTGTTTTCCGTGTTTATCCTTCCGACCTACAACAATACTTCAGCTGCCTCCCTGTTGGGTGTCGTTCTTTTCTTCGGCAACAGCAACAACATCCTCGAGCGTCTGCCTCTTGGGCCCGCATGGTCTTCCGTCTCCTGGCGAGATTCTTGTCATCTTTGGAGTCACGGAAACTGGCGTGTTTTCCACTCCAATCTGCCTCTTCTTAACTTGCTTTAGAGGGGCTAGGAAAATGGTAGCCTTAACCGACGCAAATGCTTGCTCAGCTACATCAGCCCTCCGCGTTGCCGCGGCATACTAATTCACGGCAGATAGTAGCGCCTTCCGGATTCTGATTACCATCTCCTTAATGTCCTTATGGACATTGTACCTCGCATGCACAAACTTGTGGAGCTCCTCCACCAAGTGCTTCGCTTCCACTACTTTTGGCTTCTGTGAGGTTTAATTCATCCTGCTCTGCTCTGGTTGTTGTTGATGCCGCTGCTGTTGCTGCTGCTTCTCCTCTTCCTGCACTTGCTGAATAAGTTGTTGGTATTTGTGACCTCACCAAACCTCCTATGGTGAACAGATTCGACGTGCCTGGTCCGTATATATGAGTTTCTTGTTTTACATTTCTTTTAAAAGAAATATTTAGAATTCGCTCAAACTTTCAAGATTTTTTCCGAGGCCCGGAGGGCCGAGTCTTATATACCAATCGATTCAGCTCGACGATTTGAGACAATGTCTGTGTATGTATGTAACGGACAAACCCTCATTCGTGTTTCTCAGTAATGGCTGAACCGATATTATCCAAACCAATTTTAAATGAAAGGCCAATCACCCAGACAGAACGCTATTAATTTGTTTTTAATTCTGATCTTTAGTTTCCAAGATATGAATGTTTGAATGTGTAAAAATGGTGTTTTTGCAGTTTTTTTTAAATTATCTGCCGAAATTGACGACATAGAGAAACACTTTACATATCTTTGGACAGCCTATACGAATACCTTTCGTACGAGCTATAGATTGTTGAAATCGGACTATTATCAAAATAGATATTTATCATTAAATATGGACGAAAAATTTTTATCATTTCCCATAGCCACAAATAAGATCAAAAACAGGATATTTTTAACACCAAAACGGCTAAGTTTAGGTCAATAGTATCTTCGGAGAATTTGATGGATGTAATATGTCCTTTCTTTTGGTATTATTTTTTTGATGATTAATTCACCTACGAGTGAGATATTTTCATAAAATTTCTTGGAAGTGATTGTATTGAAATGATGTCTTCAGCAAATTTGTAGCTCTTACTTTTGCGAATAACTTTACTGTAAACATCAAATCTATTTTAAATACTCTAAAAGTTATAGCTTGTTTTTTGTGGATTACCCTTTGTCGCCTATTTATTGTTCAATAAAGTAGTAAAGCATTTAAATTAGCCAAATATTATTTCGATAAAACGAGTTTCGTATGTACTTTATCTATATACAATCGACAGAAATAACCGCCGAACAATTCCTAGTTGTCGAGATGGAACTTGATCACTTATCCATTCAAAAAATTTCATTTGCGCGAACCTGATGACTGCATAGTTTCTAAGTCACAAACATCGGATCGATCTGAAACATATCTTAGAAAATGAAAAGCTATATAAATAACTCCAAGCAACGGCGTAGCCAAGAGAAGGCTTCTGGATTCAACCCCGCCCCTTGCCATCCATCCAAAAAAAAATTAGCTTGATGGATCTTGATCTGTAACTGATCTATTGGTCTTGATCTAATAGTTGTCTAATCACATCAATATCAAATACCTGCCTGAAAACATTCCACTAGACACTCATTCCAGAGCTCTGAAATCAATCATATTCCTCATGGATTAGAGACTTTTTAATAGGAAGCGAAGTTGGAAACACAGAAACATGAAACATAGAACTGCTTACGGAAAAATTGTACAGCATGCAACATTTGCTGAACCTGTCTTTATTTTGGGAATGTGTAGAGTTGAGACGAAAACGTAATATGATTAATAACGAGGATAACACTTTCCGAAAGTAGAGTAAAACTTATGAAAAACGGCGTTTCCGTTCGACTCTAGCATATCCTGATCAATTTTGATGAGCTTTTGTTTCTGTTTCTGTTACCAATTATATGAATAGGCAAAATAAATGTTCGCAAACAATAATTTAAGGTCAATATTACATCATTTGGCAACCGCCAATTCCGGAGGTTTAGTATCTTCGATGAATTTCACAAACGTTAAACAGCACATAATCTGATAAAATAACTTTGGCGTTATATCCTCTAAGAAGTATTTATGGAGAATTTACTCTTCAAACAAATCTAGTTCCAGACTCAATGTCTTCAGCAAAATTTTGGGGAGTGCTATTACAAACCACTTTGTTGAAGACATGAAGGCTCCGTGTGTTCAGGGTATCAACATATTTTAGGCTATTTGTACCTTTAAAATAAATTATTATGATTTTGCTGTTTATGATCTTCTACTATTTATAAACAGTAAATTTTACATTTTATCCAAAGTTTGAGTTTGTGAAGCTCGCAATAAAAAGTTGTTTAAGATAAAAAAAATGATTAATGAATATTTCGTAAATATCATTTAAAAACTCGATATACTCCCTACACGTAGTATTCATTCCTGCAAATAAAGTTGTTTTAAATGATTGTCTCAACAAATTCACTAATAAAAAGAACTTTGTTACTATTTTTTTGAAAAATTAATTCTCCATAATTTTAATACTTCATATATGACGGTTTCGGAATTATGTCATTTGGAGATTAAGTTCGATTTTCACCAAACCGAATTTCTAGCTACGCCGATGACCCTAAGTAAGTAGAAACAAAGTCGTTCTACACTCGTCCACAAGAAACTTCGTCAAATACTGCCTATTTATTACAATACAGTGAAGGCTGAATTTGAATAAACCCTTACTTGAGCATATTTTTCTTACCTTAAAGATGAAAATATGCAAAAATAAATTCATTTTGTTTTAAATTTGTGCTAGAAGGCCCCTTCAAGAGAAATTTATATTATATAATCAGAAATAGCTATCAGACTATATCAAGGGAAGGGAAGAATATTTTATCAGCTTTAGCTTATTATAAAGAAGAAATTTGTTACTATGTTTTAATTGCCGCAAGGTTCTACTGTATCGATTTTGTTGGCTATTTTCGGCAAATTTAAGACTAAGAGAAGCGAAAGCAATAAAATTGACAGACGGATAGGTATTCTAGAGCGAATCAGTTATAAAACGGAAAACTAGAACTAGGCAGGCTCATATGGGCATGATCGAAAGGAAATGTGAAGAATTCTTTGCCTTCTGCAGAGTAGAAGTTGGGCGTTGCACCCAAGTCTACCGCATGGTCTATGGTAGAACATAACTCATCATCATGTTTTACCGCCGACGCCGGCAAAAAATTCTTCACAAATCCTCGCCTAGAACGACCATGCGATCATTCTTCTCCCTTTCTGCTAGCATCAAGCCGATGTAGTCAATGTCAGCTTAAAACACACCATGAGGCTGATAAAAACGGGTCTTTACTGTATTTATAATTCACTATGTCCCACATTAAAAGGTCCATCTGATTTTCTAAGGATATTTTTTTCAATTGCATCGAACTACACATTTTTAACGTAGGACTACGTCTTTGTTTTCGATATGGGGGTGCACTCTGTAAATTCTACAAAAATGGTATGTAACGAAAAGTGGTCCAATTTTAAACGCATATAATTCAGCCATCTCACGATAAATTTTTAAATTTTTTGCACAGATCGCCCCGAAATACTTCTAAGAATAGATTCCAATAGATAAACCCAAAGATTGTTGATATCATAGCATTAAAAAATTAAATAATATACAACCTTGTCAAAATATCGCGCATTAACACACAGAAGATAGCGCTTCCCAAGCCCTGTACGACAGATTGGTGTACCTAGCGCGCTACGCTTCTATGAATGACGTCATCATCGACTATTTAAAGAACGGACTTGGCCAGACACGCTCAGTTCCCTGTTGAACAGCTGGCGAAGCAGATCACTGCGCTGTGTTTTTTACAGCCAGTGTAGCTGAGTTAGAAGTCCGTTACACTGGCTGTGGAGGGACGCTACCCTGTGTCGTCCAACAGGCGACCGCTTCAACTGCTTCCTAAATGCCGCTGTAATGTTGCCAGTAAATTTTTGGTTTAACTAGCACATGTATTTGCTATTTGCGCTTGAAATTAAGTATTGTAGTGGTAGTAATAAGCTTCCCATTTTGGTTTAAACGCAAGGACAGTTTTTAAAGTTTATACTTTACTCAAATTTCCAACGCGACTGAGAATTAAGAAATCAACAGTGAATATTTCCAGACTTGGTTTTATTTCCTATTTAAGAACTATTGTGTTTTTTTACATCCTAGATTGCATGATTCAGTGATCGAAACCCAAAACTTCATAAAGTATTTGAAATTATTAAATTAAAATTTGTTTTTACTATTGAAATTAACAAAATGATAGTATAGCCCCTTTGGCGAATGTTTACTTTTTCGGTCCCGCCTATCAGCATTGAAGTATCGCCCTTACGTTTTTTTACAATAACTACCGTTCTTCACCACCGATTTCGTCCGTGTTTTTTCAATAGCGATCATTGTTACTATTTACAGCTGGTATCAGCTTGATAATCCTAAAAAAAAAATACAAAAATATCTGTTTCGCCTCTAAACTGCTAGCAAAAAAAGTATCGCCCTGTTTGTTTGCATGGAGCGTGGAGGGCGAAACTTTAAATTACAAAAATACAGTTTCGCCCGTTGTATTTTTTGCTGTAGTTTAAGAAAGCAATATCGTAGAATCCAAATTTTTAGGTTAATTTGTTGCGTTTCAAAGCCATCATTCGCATGTATGAAAAAAGCCTTATGTTTACATTTGTTATATCGCCCTTTTCACAAAAAAGCGTTGAAATGAAACTGCAGCTCCTGATATCACACTATCTCTGAAGTGCATGCGTGCATAGTTTCAAATTTTACTTCGACATCGACTTTTTCAAAAGGTGACTTCTAGGCTAGACCTGTGCGCCGCCGTGCCACGCCGCCGCCGCCGGTAATTTTTAACGCACGCCGACGCCGAACGGTAGATCGGCGGCGCGCCTCCGATGCATTTTTCCCGCGCCGACAATTCGCGAGCTCTAAAATTATTGGCTCATAATTTTATCCACAAATCTAGGAACATTGTCTATGGACCGAATATACGACGTTAACTGATTCATGATTTATCACATCTTGATCATTATTTGGTATTAGTGGTCGTCAATTGGATTACAAAATTATATCGTTATATAATTCAAAGATCCATTCTTGCTTCGTCAACTGGTTATGATTGTGAGCACATAAGTTTCAATTCACCATTCGTGTGCGTGAAATGGTCCACAAATTAAAAAAAAACTTCAACTTTCAAGATATATGTGCCTGAAATTTACGATTATGTGCCTGATCCTAACCTTTGCACCTAATCAATTTCACTGGAACGCAGTGTATTATTCATTGATTTTTTAACCGATTCTTAATTCCTAATATGCTACACACGATTCACCAGTCGAGCTCGTGAAACTGTTCATGATGTAATTCATGAAGTAATTAATTTTGCACATAATCTTTTTATTCTTACGTAAAAAATTACAAGGAACTCAGACTATTATTCATGGATTATTCGCTCTGCTTTTTGGTTTTGAAATTTCTATGTGAGCTATTGTGTACAACTGCTAGCAACCAGTCTCATATGCACGTGCATTAGATACAAAGACATTACTAGGACCTGTAACCCTGTTATTCCTTTGTTAAAATTCAGAGAAATGTTCGGAATTAAATGAAACTGCGCTGAGCAAAATACATTATCTAACCACAATTCATGTCCGTGAAATAATTTAGAAAACTATAAGACACGTGACTCTGTGTAAAAAATCCAACGGTAAGCTCAAGACTAAAATATCACGATAACACGACGAGAATTTACGAAAATTCTTGCACGTCGTTCAATTCTTGACTGTTTTAGTCAATTAAGTTAATACAAATCAATGTTTCATCGAGTTATGAATTAGAATCATAAAAATATTAAACATATTCAGACACAACCACCTACTAAACATTTGAGTATAATGTCATCTTTTTTTTGCGCGAACTAGTTTTGTGAAAACACAAAAATTATTTTCAATACGTGGTTTATTTATAATTGATTAAATCGCAACCTATTTTAAAAAAATTTTCTCGAAGAATAGTTGAGCAAAGTGATCTTGACTTTTCGCGACGCTGGTGCACAGATGTGGCGATGCAGAGGGTAAGATTTCTAGTCTCATAAATTATGCATCGTATGATCTAGACCCACTCAAGAAAGATTTTCAGTGTCAGTTGCACCAGCCCGGTATCACAGACAAATAAGACGTAACACGAGATGAATTTTCATCACTCGTAGAAAAAAACGGTCGATTTCAATTACAAATCGGTGGCGTTAGTGAAGAGATTTTGACACAGAGCTAAATGCGTTACTTAGTTTCCGCACCCACCCGAAAACGTTACGGTCTTTTTAATCTAATGCAAACCAAAACAAACAATATGGGCCGGAAATGTAAAATTCATTCTTGTCGAAGTGCCCAAGGTGGGAGTTGTTCACAACCATTTCTTAAGTTACAACACGATGCCAATCGGTGACTAAGCACATAACAGGATGTTAGTAATTTAATTGATTCGGTGTATCGAATGTATGCAATGTATTAGAATTTGTTGGTCCCCGGAACTGCTGGAGAAAATGGCGGGGTGCAGGTGCTACGAAAACTAGAGATACGCTCAGGCCATTTTCAATCAGACTTGTTTAGTGATCAGTTTCAACCTAACAGGAGCTAACACGTCAAGCCGTGAAATGATTAAGGGAGATCCTTTTCAATCCTACTTCGTGGAATGACAAAAACACTATGTATTTTTTGTAGTTTTATATTGTTTCTAGGGTTGACTGATAATCATAAAAAAATTACATGGAAATATTATACTGGACATGAGATATGAGCATTTTTGTAAAACAACAAAAAATGGAAAATTCTTTGATTAGTGGAGACTCGATCCCTAATTTGGGGAGACATGATTATTTTTTGAAAACGTGTTTAAAAGAGCATGTATGGTAATAAGCCTATTTTTACCCTGTTTCTATTCTCATCCTACCCATCTGAAGCCTTTGGTTAGAACAGCGTCTGCCATCTTTGCTCAACGCATTGACTCAAATGGTGTTGCGATAATTGGGGTACTCGATTAGAGTTTTTGCTGTGCTCAAACAGAAGATTTTCACCATTCTCAAGACAATTTTGTTATTATATTGGCTCTTAATAAGAGGCGAATGACCTTAAGGCTAAAACCTCCATAATCGAAATAAAAAAATGGCTCCTAATAACAAAGCAAAGAAGCTGAAATAATAAAATTAATAATGAAATTATGTGGTACCCTTCCTAATAGGGCAAAAATAGGTACCTAACTCCATTCAATGTTATAAATGTATTGTGGTATTGATTAAATTGTTGTGATTAGATATTACTATTTTTGTTACTACATATTACCCATCTCTCACCTAATTGATGGTGGCGCTAGTATGCCTTCTCTGTATGAGTACCACGAACAACGAAACGAAAAAGTTTCAAGAGAAAAGCGTGTTTCGTTACGTGTGTTATGAACGCCGTCAATGCGGCTAGAACAACATTTAGAAAAACTTATTCCAATAAAGAAAACTATTATTAGAGAATAAATTTATCCCTAACTGAAAACCGTCAGCAAAGTTACATAAATCTTTGGTGCTTTTTATCTCGAGAATTGTAAATGAAAAATATTTTGGCCAATGAAAGTACATAACCACCAAGCTTAACAATTCGTTTTGAATAGAATTTGTGTTTTTATCAGAATTCTAGCAGCAAAAAAATGGTAGAAATGCGTAAATTAATTATTTTCCACAGATATGGAAAACAATAAATGGGATGCGCCTTTTTCAAATTTTGCTCCATTCGAGCCGCCATGACAGCACCAAATCACCCCTAAAATTTGCTTATAAATTCAATATATGGGAGCTGTCAATTGTCCCCGGGCTTACGGTAAAGATGACTAAATAGAAACAAAAAACAATGAAACGACAACAACAATTAATTTCCTCAAACAAAACAAAAATTGCTTTACCGTTGCTTAATTTCCCAAATATAGAACAATAAATAATTATTATGGGTCATTGAAATACAGTCGTTACTCTGCACTCTTCAAATTTGTCCATTGCAATCATTATTTCATGCGAAGTCGTAGTATGCAACATCGACAATTTTTCTATTTCGTTCTTCAAATTTTACAACTGTAAAAATAGTGCCACCTTTCATTTATTATCTTTCATTTGGCAAGCAGGGTAGGCACTATTTTTTTTATTTCGATTATAGAGGTTTTAACCTTAAGGTCATTCGCCTCTTCGAATTAGAAAAATCTCTTATGAAAAATTTCTAACCCTATGTGCGGGATCGGGACTCGAACCCAGGTGCGCTGCGTACAAGGCAATCGATTTACCAACTACGCTACGCCCACCCCCCTAGGCACTATTGGAGCTTCAGTTGAAAAAAAAAAAATTTGACATGGTTGCGAGAATTACATTTTGTGCAATGTGTTCAACAGATGTCGCTAGTACATCGTGGGAGATGATTTTTTTTTAGATTTTCTTTAAGCTGTAACGTTTGTTTGTATGTGCTGTGAAGTCTGTTACAATAGAAACTGAAAATTTGGGAAAGGAATTGCACAGTCAAGATTTTTTTTTAGTTACATAGGCGTCAATATTCGTCACGCCGACACACGCCGGCGCGCCGCCGCCGGTAAGGTTCAACGGCGTGACGCCGCCAACGCCGCCGCCGCCGGCCAAAAATGTCGCTTACGCCGCCGCCGATTAAAAATGCATCGGCGCACACCTCTATTCTAGGCTAAAGGTGACTTGACTTATTATCGCTAATCCTAATGCCAAAGACCAAATAAAAACCTCACGAAAACGAACAGTTTGGGAAAATCATCATCATTACTGGAATTTTCATTTTCACGAATCTTTTCGATAATCTTCCGTCACTTGCGTTAATGCACTGGGTGCACAGTGCTCTGGAAATCTAGCGAAATTGTCTTAGGGCACCAGCGGGTCTAATTCAGAGCTATCTGCGCGGCGAGTTAAATCTGTAAAGAATACTAAAAATTAATTTCTATTCCATAATTTTCAGTTCAGCAATTCGAGAGATCGTGCTCACCGCAAGCCATGAAAAATAGACTACGTTGTGAAGCGATGGTCACTATTTATTAAAAAATCACGGTCAAATAAAAAATAAAACTATTAAAAATTTCAAATAGTTTATAATTTTCACAAACTTATTAGGAAAAATTGTTTAATGAGCTTTCGTAATATTGTGTAGGAAAAAAGCTGAAAATTTCAGTATTTTCTCTATCTGAAACATATAAACCCTTAAGTATACCAATTAATTGGTATACGAATTGGAATAGGTTCGCCAAATTTTGGAACAAATCTATAAAATAACCCCTCGAAAACTACCTAAAAAATGTTGTAGTTCGATGCAATAAAAAATCCCCAAAAATGAAATGTACCTATTAATGTGAAACACAGTGAATAATACATACAATAAAGACCCATTTTTATCAGTCTCATGGTGTGTTTTAAGCTGACAAAATGAGGACATTGACTAAATCGGGCAATTTTTTTCTTTATAATAAACTGAAGCTGTTAAAATATTCTTCCCGTCCCTTGATGTAGTCCGATAACTATTTCTGATTATGATGAACTTTTCATTTTTTCATATTTCCATCTCCATGATAAGGAAAACATGCTCAAGAAAGGATTTACTCGAATTCAGTCTTGTTCGTCTACTAGAGTCCATCAAACATATGTTCATATTTGGCTGATAAAATCGGGGTTTCAATGTATTATAATATATATTCAGCATTCGAAGAAGTTTCTTGTGAACAAGTGCAGAACGACTTTGTTTCTACTTACTTGAAGTCAGCGGCGTAGCCAGAAATTCGGTTTGGTGGGGGTTTGGTGAAAATCGATCATACTGTCCAAACGGCATAATTCCGAAACCGTAATTTTTGAAGTTTTAAAATTATGCACATATAATTATGCAGAGTTCGTGTCTTTAGCGAATTTGTTGAGACTTTATTGTAGTCATGAATATTAACCTGAGAAAATTCACCATAAATATTTCTTGGACGATATACCGTGAAAATTATTTTATCAAACGTTTAACTGTTTAACGTTTGTAAAACTCATCGAAGATACTAAACCTCCGAAATTGGCGGTTTCAAAACGATGCTATCTTGACCTTAAATTACTGTTTTTAAACATTTAACCTATACATATAATTGGCCATACAACAAAAATCAAATGCTCATCAAAATCGATCAGAACCTGCTAGAATCGAATGGAAATCGTCATTTTTCATAAATTTCTATCTACATTCGGAAAGTGTTATCCTCGTTATTAATCATATTACGTTTTCGTCTCAACTCGACGCATTCCCAAAATAAAAACCTGTTTTAATCCACCTAGTGGTGCAATTGTGCTTGTCTCATTTGTCCAGAATACGATTCCATGGCAGGTTATGTTCAATGCAATGGTGGAAATGAATATTACATGTTTAGTACGATTTGCACATACATACAATGGATCGACAGCCACAATCTTGAGATACTATGTGATACTGAAATATCGCTTGAAACCAGCGGCGGATCATGGAGAAAGATCCGGGAGGTCCAGGTCCTGCCGAAAATTTTCAACTTGTTAAGAAATTTTAAACATTGCATAACCTTTCTATATGAGAAAGGCAAAAATGTACCAAAGTCCAAAAAAATCAATTTTTGTCAGACATTATTTTTCTCGAGTTTACATCAAATCGCAATGTTTCATGCATTATAAAGTCATTTGGTATCAAAAATACAAATTTGATTTTGAAAATTTTTCATTTCAGTTTATATGGGAATTTGCTGTGTGATTGCATTCTTCAACTCGTAACTCCGGAACCGGAAGTCCAATCAATAAAAAATTCAATTACAGCCGATGGGAAGGTTGTACCTTTCATTTGAGACTAACTTTGTGCAAATCGGTGCAGCCATCTCTGATTAACAGAGGTCACATTTTTTTCCACTTACACACATACACACACAGACATTTTCCGATCTCGACGAACTGAGTCGATTGGCATACGACACTCGGCCCTCCCGGTCGGGATTAGATTGACGATTTTTAGAGTGATTGAGAAAGGCAAAAACATTTTTAGCAAATGTTGAAAGTTATGCATTTTTTTGGTGAGCAGTTCTATGTTTCATAGACATTAAATCAATTTTAACTTCGCTTCCTATTAAATAAAGACCCTTATTACAGTACATCTCTACAAAAACGAGCTCAATTTGAAAATAAATCTGAGGATTATGGTTGAATACAGAACTCTGGAATTTTCTATTGGAATGTTTTCAGGCAGGAATTTGATATTGATGCTATTAGACAACTGTGAAATCAAGACCAATAGATCAGTTACATATCAGGACCCCATTCCGACAATTTATCAAAAGTCCTCATGATGTTCACAACAACAGGTTATCAATGTACGGATCAGATAATTAGTATTGTAATATTGAATTAAATCAGTCAGCATCAATAAATTTTCAACTTCAATCCAATTTTCGTTTGTGCGGTGGGGGGGGGGGGGGGTTGTATGGTGTTAAACCCCAAAACCTTCTCTTGGCTACGCCGTTGCTTGGAGTTATTTACTTCGCTTTCATTTTCCGATATGTTTCAGATCGATCCGATGGTTATAAGTTAGAAAAATTGCAGTCAAAAGGTTCGCACAAATGAACATTTTTGCACTGAAGTTATCAAGTTCCTTCTAGACAACTTGGAAGTGTTCGGTGATTATTTCTAGCGGTTGTAGAGAAAAAAATGAAATACAAAATTCGTTTTATCGAAATAATGTTTGGCTTATTTAAATGGATTATTACTATATTGAACAATAAATAGGCGACAAAGAGTAACCCACAAACAACAAGCCATAACTTTTAAAGTATTCAAAATAGATATTTGAAGTCTTCAGTAAAGTTATTCGCAAAAGTAAGTGCTACAAATTTGCTGAAGACATCTTTTCGATATAATCACTTCCACGAAAATTTGTGAAAATATCTCACTCATAGGGGGATTAATCAGCAAAAGCACAATACCAAAAGAAAGAGCATATTACCTCCATTATATTCTCCGAAGATACTATTGACCTAAAATAAGCCGTTTGGCGTTAATAATAGATTACATGTTTTTGGTCATATTTCTGGCAATGGGAAATAATATAAATTCGTCCGCATTTAATGTTTTATATCTCTTTTGATAATAGTCCGATTTCAACAATCTATAGCTTGTTCGAAAGGTATTCGTTAAAGCTGTCTAAAAAAAATTGTTAATCTATATTGTCAATTTTGGCAGATAATTCAAAAAAACTGCAAAAAGCGCCATTTTTGCGCATTCAAGCATTCATATCTTGGAAACTAAACATCAGAATCAAAAACAAATTAATAGCGTTCATACTGTTTTTAGTTCTTTCGTTTAAAATTAGTTTGGATAAGATCGGTTCAGCCATTGCTGAGAAACACGAATGAGAATTTGTCCGTTGCATACACACACACACAGACATTGTCCCAAATCGTCGAGCTGAGTCGATTGGTATATAAGACTCGGCCCTTCGGGCCTCGGAAAAAATCTTGAAAGTTTGAGCGAATTCTTTACATTTCTTTTATAAGAAATGTAAAAAGCTACAAAATAGTTTTAACTGAAAAATATTAGGACTTAATTTGGTAGAAAATTATAGTAAATTTGAATGGAAGTACGCGAAAAAAGTTATGTAGCATACTTTTTGAGAAAGAGTCCAATAAAATTGACTGCAGAAAAATTCACATTGAATTTACACTGCAATCAAAGACGATAGAAGCACGATGTTGATGAACGAATGATAGAATAATCATTCTAATTTGGACCCCTCCTTATTCTGGACGCTTTAATACATTTGTATCCTTTACTGCCAATTACTCCAAATTCGTTTGGTTTGATGAAGATAATTACATTCTTTGGGCTGTGTTTAAGTCCCAGCGTAATTAGTTCACCTCTAATTCCTTTAAATTAGTCAAAATTCACATTTGAAAAATTTATATCGAAAACGATGCATAATTCCACGATTTCCAATAGAAATCGGAAGAAGTGATGCACTTTTAAATTGGATTTAAGAGTACAAATGTATTGTTTTTTAAATGATCTAATAAATTTGTCTCTATTTGGATCTTGCATTTTATGTATTTGAAATGGTTAGTGTGTGAAGTTTTGCTTAGAAGTATAAAATAGCTAGTCCAAAATATGTCGTAAAAATAATAGCGTCAAAATATTTTGGACACAGCTAGACTTTCTTTCGTTATAGCAGTCTGTTTATCAATCAAAATTATCACTTTATCATTTTTTTTGCGGTGCGGTCGCGGTAAAACCGCTCGGTAAAAGCTGTTTACCGCACCGCATCTGCGGGAAAAAGTGTCTCACCGTACCGCAGATTTTGCGGTGCGGGTGCGGTAAATACCGCGAGGTTGCGGCAATTACCGCAACCGCGACGAACCCTAACCGTAGCCGCCGCAACATCATTTCCCGTTCCTTCTAAGTAAAGCTGAACCTTCATGAGATGGTGTAAATTCATGAAACTCTCCAGATCACGCGCGGAAAGAATATATTCGGCTAATAGGAAAATGTCAGCTTAGTATCATACACAACCGATCCTGCTCTCTGATAGTCTTCATTGAATATCCTACGTAGTCCAAAATATGAAGGAGTTTGACATTGGTACTGATTGGTTCTCGGTTTCGAGTTGGAACTTTATTTATGGAACGATTTTTTATAACCACTATAATACCCCGATTACATTACGAAGAAATGTATGATCAAATAGTTGCAAATGGCTGTAATTTCAGAATAATTGCAAATAAAACTAAATTTCTTACAAACTGTATCACTTTGCCAGTTCATGAGCTGAATCATAGATGTCGCATGACTAATTTTGGTTTTGCCGCCAATCGCCAATACAGCATTTATGTTTTATGAAAAAAAAGACTTGTAACTTATAGCCAAACTACTATTTATTGTACAATTGTTGGCCAAATCGGGTTCATGCTGATAAATACTTTTCAACGAGTTAACATAATATTTTACAATCAAACAGTCCAACATATACCATCGTGTAGAGCCAATTGGTTTCATGAGATCATTCAATTCTTTCTCCACTAGCTGGTCAATGAATTCTCTGTTGATTACATATCCACCAGACTCTTCTTGCCAAAATACTTCATTCATCGTATGTTTTCTACACCGTGCCATGACTATACGAAAAGCTGCTTCCGGTAGGGGCTCACACTACTGTCAGAACATCTTACTTGCTTCCCGGTCGAAAGGGTATGGAGTTGAATGAGGATCTCTGTGTATATCACAAAGGAGCAACATGAGCATACTATGTACATGATTCAATTTAACACTGCTGTAAGTTGAACCAGCGAGGGTTCTTCCCCGGAATCCCTAATGAACCGTAAGAGATTGAGAATGAAATGAAGTGTACTTTCTTCGACCGTGCTAGGGATAGGGCAAAAAGAATACCTCACATCATATGATTAGGAAGCATTGTTGGGAGTAGGTACATAGTATGTTTTCCAAATAAATTTCAAATGTTGACTCAGTATGGCGGTAATTTATCGATTTACAGTTACGTTTAATGATAAAATATAAAAATTTTGTCAAGCTCCGCTTTATTATTCGACTCACAATGGATAGAAAATCTAATTACATTTAAAGCTCGTGTTTTTTGATGGTTTTCGAAACAAAAAGAAATTAATTGCTATCTCGTATCGTGTCACCGCGAAACGATCCAGAGCATACAAAAATCAATCGCTAGCACACTGACAACCGATCCACTGCAATCAAATGAAATAATATCGAGCATTTAAATGCATACACGCTTCTGACTTTTGGACATTTACAGTGCGACGAGCAAAAATAAATCGAAAACTCCCAGACGAGATATTAATTTATGTATAAATACATTTAACCGGTGTGTGGCTCTTCTGGCGTGGCCATCAATTCAGGTCTCGTCCCCTAGGTGGCTCCGAATTCAGAGTGAAAATAAAATCAGCAAACAAAGTCAGAAATAATTTATTTTATTAAGCCGGCTCTTACGGGATACCAATACGGCTAACCGAAAATTGCGATGGAAAATTAGGTAATATCGTTCAACTGAAAGCTTCCGGGATTCACAATCAGCCAGATGTAACGTACTATTTGTCACATGAGGAATTCCACGAAGATCCGTCCGAAAAACTTTAAAATCGTGACCGACCATCTTAGATTCCAATGAAACTTTACACGTTTCACCGTCATGCAAGACTAAATATTTTCCAAAGGTAATAAGATTATTTTGACTCAAGAGCAACTTTTTAAAAGGGCGTAAACGTTTCTACGTGTATGAATTTCAAAATTTTTTTGTTCGATTACTGTATTTTATACAGCGAGTTACAGGGAATGAATACTTCTGTCTGAAAAAATATACACTGAAAAAAATGTCATTTTTCAAAAAAACAAAAATTTATGATAAAAATTTAAATTGCGAAAAAACCCATTTTTTTAAATTTTTTATATTTTGTTACCAAAAACCTAAAGAGAAAAGAAACATTTTGATTGTGATTGCATGATGGAGAAAAAATCGGTAAAAAAGTTTTCCTAGCAATAACTTCGTACATGTTTTTAAATTTCATACTAATAGACATACAAAATTGTAATTCTATTACAGAATATAATTCTAAGCACCATTTAAAATCAAAATGCATTTAACAAAAATCTTCCAAAATGCGATAGTTTTCGAGATATTTGAAATTTTGCTCCTTCAAAGACAAATTAATTCGTGTAATTATGCTCTTTTTAAAAGTTATTCGCGTTACCCCATCAAAAAATGTCAAAAATTTAATGTTTATCGTTTTAAAGACGTAAAAGCAACTTATTTAGTGTATTTGGATCATGGAGAAGCTTTCAATAAAAAAGATTTCCTAACAACAATGTTCAACAACATCATATGTTGGTTGCTTTCATGTAACTTTCAAATGGTTTACAATATCGCCTTGATGTCAAAGAGAAAGTTGCACGAAAGTTTACGGGCCTTTTGAAAAACCTATTATTGTTGAGGGAGAAACGCGACTAACTTATTTTTTTTTTCAATTTGTTTATTTGATAAGGCACGTATGCGTTAGCTTAAAGGTGCCATTTTTTCATTGTTTTACATTTTGAATTTCTTAAAACTAGGTGGTTACACATTTCAATATTATTTTGTTTTATATAATTAAACTAAAAAAAAAAACTTTACAGCTAACTTATACATATAAAAGAGGGTATAATATAATATTCGTAAGATTTGGGGAACGGGTCATTTTGTGTGTTCTTTGTATAGTAATTCACTTTATGATTTTTAGAAGGGAGATTGTAGGAGAAATTAATTATTAACTAAGCGGAACATTTTACAAGCTTATTAACTAGAAATAACTAGAAAGAGTGGTTCAAGATTAAGGGGAATTAATTAGGGCTATTTCAAAGTAGTGGTACTGTTGGGCATTTCTTAACGAGATTAAATATTGATCAACTAAAACTAAGCACTTAAGTTTTGGGAATATATACAAGGGGAGAAGGGGGTGAAGTCATACATCTGTGTATCAGAGACATGGGAGGGAGAGCGGACAAGGCTGAAGGGGGGGGGGGGTGAGATATAAACTTTCAGTTTCCGGCATCAGGAATTAACGGCCAGGATTACAGATTCGAACGGATTGATCAACTAACACTAGAAGATAGGGGGGCACATAAGTTTTGGGAAGATATTCAAGGGGAGAAGGGGTGAAGTCATACATCTGTGTATCAGAGACATGGGAGGGAGGGTGGACAAGGCTGAACGGGGGGGGGGATATAAACTTTCAGTTTCCGGCATCAGGAATCAACGACCAGGATTACAGATTCGAACGGATGTATCAAGTATTGGGACGCCGGGTATTCCTCGAGCCGGCAGGGGTTCCTCCAGACGATTTCGTAGTACGGCTCAGATACGGATCGGGAACACACCGCGCTACGTGTGTGATGTTGTACTGTAGATCTCGTGTTTTTTTTTATTCATTTCGTTTATTTGATAGGCACAAATGCGTTAGCTTGGCGTTGCCAAATGCTTATGTTTTTACATTTTGGATATCTTAAAACTAGGAGGTTACAATGTTGAAATATTTTTTTTACAAAGGAAAAAAAAAGTTTACAGCTATCTTAAGACTAGAAATAATATTCAATATACAAGAGAGGGCCAAAAGATTTTTTTATGAAAAAATTTAAAACAAGGGATTCACTTTGATATACAAGAGGGGGAGTAATAGTATTTTACGAAATATTTTACGGTTATCTTAAAACTAACAATATAGTTTAGTACACAAAAGGGGGAACAAATATTTATGAGAAACTTCACAGAAATCTTAAAACTAGGGATTCAATTCTATTTACAAGATGGAGGAGAAGAGTTTCAATAAAGAGTAAAAATTATAGCTATCTTAAAACTAGGAATACAGAACACTAATTTGAATTTTTTAACTAAAACTTATGCTTGGTCAAGATATTCAGAGGGTGGCTTATTTTCGCATTAGTGTAGCAGCAGTTGTATCAAGGACAGGGGAGAGACAGGGAAAGAAGAGCAAAACTTGCAACTTTCGCTCGAACGTGGGAGCGGGGGGGGGGGGGAGGGGGATCAGCGAAATAAATTTGCGCCTCAGTCTAGTAAGTCGTCGAGTACCGGATTGGCGGATGGTATTCTTCGGACCCGCGGGGAATCCTTCAAAAGTCATCGGACCTCGAGTCGCTCTCGCTTCAGTTTCCTTCTATGCAGGCGTAGTGGTAAGGGCGACGGCGGTTACATAGTGGCACTCTGGAGCTGATCGGTTCCACAAGGCAGGAGGAAACTCTAAAAACGAGAAATAAAAGAGAGGGGCTAAATTGGGATATTTATCGTTTTTATGAAGGTATAAATAAGGGACATATAGGGGAAATCACGAGTTGCCAGCATATCTCGGACTGGGACATTGGGTGGTCTACCTCGGGCCCGAAGGGATTCCTTTAACTGAGACCTGGCGTCACAATACCCGGCGCATACCCAGACAACGTGTTCGATGTCGTGAGAGCCCTCGTCACAAGCGCACAGACTACTCTCCGCAAGTCCAATACGCCGCAAATGCGCATCCATGGTGTAGTGATTGGACATAAGTCGGGACATTACGCGAATAAAATCCCGACCCACATCCATCCCCCCGAACCAAGGCTTCGTTGATACCTTTGGGATAATCGAATGTAGCCATCGTCCAAGTTCCCCGTTGCTCCACGAGGTTCGCCAACTGTTGAGCGTCCTCTGACGACAAATACTAAAAAATTCGTTGAAGCAGATTGGTCTTTCGTATATGTCACCATTTAATGCGCCCGCCTTTGCTAATGAGTCAGCCTTTTCATTGCCCGGGATAGAACAATGAGAGGGGACCCAAACAAAGATAATCTGATAAGATTTTTCAGATAACGTACACAAGGACTCCTGTATCATCCCCAGAAAATACGGGAGTTGCTTTTTAGGCTTCACCGAACGAAGAGCCTCGATAGAGCTGAGGCTGTCCGAAACGATGAAGTAGTGATCTGTGGGCAGAGTGTCGATGATCCCAAGGGTGTACTGAATTGCAGCTAACTCTGCGACGTAAGCTGAAGCGGGATCATTGAGCTTGAATGAAGCGGTGATAGTATTGTTGAAGATACCGAAGCCAGTGGACCCATCGAGATTTGATCCGTCAGTGTAAAACATTTTGTCGCAGTCGACTTCTCGGAATTTATTATAAAATATATTGGGGATCACCTGCGGGCGTGTATGGTCCGGGATTCCACGAATCTCTTCCTTCATGGATGTGTCGAAGAATACAGTAGAATCAGAAGTATCTAGGAAACGGACACGGTTGGGATTGTACGAAGAAGGATTGATGCTCTGTGCCATGTAGTCGAAGTACAAGGACATAAAACGGGTTTGAGAATTAAGCTCGACGAGCCTCTCGAAATTTTGAATTACCAACGGGTTCAGAATGTCGCATCGGATGAGCAATCGTATGAGAGTTCCCAAAATCGATTTTTAGCGGAAGAACGCCCGCCAGCACTTCGAGACTCATCCTATGGGTCGAGTGCATGCAACCCAAGGCAATGCGCAAGCAACGATACTGGATTCTCTCCAGTTTGATGAAGTGTATGTTCGCAGCGGAGCGGAAACAGAAACACCCGTACTCCATCACCGACAATATCGTTGTTTGGTACAACCTGATCAGGTCTCCTGGGTGAGCACCCCACCATGTTCCAATTATTGTTCGGAGAAAATTGATCCTTTGTTGGCATTTCTGTTTCAGATACCTAATGTGACATCCCCAGGTACCTTTAGAGTCGAACCAGACCCCGAGATATTTAAATGGTTGGTTGATCGTTGCACCCATCAATAAAAGCTGGAGTTGCGCCGGCTCACGCTTCCTAGAAAAAACAACCAACTCAGTTTTCTCCGTGGAGAACTCAATACCCAGCTGAAGAGCCCAAGCAGACAAATTGTCCAAGGTATTTTGTAATGGTCCTTGCAAGTCGGCAGCTTTGGGCCCTGTAACAGAGACCACCCCGTCGTCTGCAAGTTGCCTTAGCGTGCATGAATTGGCAAGACAATCGTCAATGTCATTCACGTAGAAATTGTAGAGCAGCAGACATGAGCCCTGGGGAAGACCCATGTAGCTAAATCGCGATGTTGTTAAATCGCCATGCGAAAAGTGCATGTGCTTTTCAGACAACAGGTTTAGCAAAAAGTTATTTAAAATTGGCGAAAGACCATGTTGGTGCAGCTTCTCTGACAGAATGTTGATAGAAACTGAGTCAAAAGCCCCCTTAATATCCAAGAAGACTGATGCCATCTGCTCTTTGTTAGCATAGGCCATTTGGATTTCTGTAGAAAGCAACGCAAGGCAATCGTTCGTCCCTTTGCCTTTGCGGAAGCCAAATTGTGTATCTGACAGTAAGCCATTTGCTTCAACCCAATTGTCGAGGCGAAACAAGATCATTTTCTCGAATAACTTCCGAATACAGGACAGCATTGCAATCGGCCGATACGAGTTGTGGTCGGAGGCTGGTTTTCCTGGTTTTTGGATGGCGATGACCTTCACTTGCCTCCATTCATAAGGGACAATATTACCCTCAAGAAACTTGTTAAATAAATTCAACAAGCGCCTTTTTGCAGTGTCAGGCAGATTCTTCAGCAAGTTGAATTTGATTCTGTCTAACCCTGGGGCTTTATTGTTGCAAGATAAGAGAGCAATTGAGAACTCCACCATCGAAAACGGTGTTTCGTTCGCAGTATCGTGAGGAGACGCGGCGCGGCACGTTTTCTGTACCGGGACAGAGTCCGGACAGATCTTCTTGGCGAAAGCGAATATCCAACGGTTTGAATATTCCACGTTCTCGTTGGTACTATTACGGTTACGCATACGTCGAGCCGTACCCCAAAGAGTGCTCATCGCTGTTTCTCTCGTTAACCCGTCGACGAACCGGCGCCAATAACTGCGTTTTTTGGCTTTCATTAGACTCTTCATTCGCCTTTCTAACGATGCGTACTGTTGATAGCTAGCGGGTAACCCGTCTTCCCGGAAGGCCTTATATGCAGTGGACTTTTCCGCGTACAGCTCTGAGCACTCTTTATCCCACCACAGGGTGGGAGACCGTCCATGGGTATTCGCGCTGGGTACTGGTTTAGTCTGAGCTTGATTCGCACTGTCGAGAATCAAGCCAGCCAAAAACCTGTACTCTTCCTCCGGAGGAAGTTCTTGAGTGGATTCGATTTTAACGGATATCGCGGTCGCGTAACTCTTCCAATCAATGTTCCGTGTGAGGTCATATGAGACATTGATTGTTTCCGATGGTCTTGAACCGTTAGCAATTGAAATCACGATAGGCAAATGATCGCTACCGTGGGGATCAGGGATCACCTTCCACATGCAATCTAACTGTAGCGATGTCGAGCAAAGCGACAAATCCAACGCGCTTGCGCGTGCTGGTGGTGTAGGAATCCGCGTCATTTCTCCCGTGTTTAAGATGGTCATGTTGAAATTATCGCAAAGATCTTGGATTAATGTTGATCTATTATCATCATGAAGACAGCCCCATACCGTACCGTGCGAGTTAAAGTCTCCCAGAACTAGCCGCGGTGCCGGTAAGGATTCCGTGATATTACAAAGCGTTCGGTGCCCTACCGAGGCTCTAGGAGGAATGTAGATGGAAGCAATGCAAAGGTCTTTACCTTTGATTAAAACTTGACAAGCGACAATTTCAATGCCTGGTGTCGAAGGGAGGTTAATTCGGTTGAAAGAATAGCACTTTTTGATCCCCAAAAGTACTCCTCCATAGGGGTTTTCTCGATCCAGACGAATTATATTAAAGTCGTGGAAGTTGAGATTTATATCGGAAGTTAACCAAGTTTCACATAATGCGAAAGCATCACATTTTAAACTATTTAGTAAAAATTTAAAGGAATCGATTTTCGGGAGGATACTTCTGCTGTTCCACTGTAGAACAGTGATCGAATCGTTCGATGACTTAGCCATCGAAGGATACGATCGCTGCAAGGAGGGGCCATTTAGTAGTCAACTGCTTCAAAAATGTTTGCACTATAGGGAGAAAACGTATCAGAAGGCTTTTAAGAGGATCAGTAACATTGAAAGCTGTGAAAATTAAGTCCGCTATGTCAGAAAATTTCATTAGTCCGCTACTGGACTGAGTATCTGTTTGAAAAAAGGGGACACTTGGGGTTTTGGATGTCCCTGGAAGTGGTGGGTACTCCTTGTTAGAATTAATATTTCCAAGTCCTGGAGCAAATTGCTTCGGCTTTTGTGCATCACTTCCGTTGGATTTATTGGTTGTAGATGGCGCACTCTGAATGGACGACACCTTGGCACCCTTACGAGGCAATATAGGGGAGGCTGGATTTCTCCTCTTCCTGGATTCCCCTGGGTTAACCAAAGATGTTCCCTCTCGTGGGTCGTCAGATTCTTGCTCAACGTTAGCCAAACCAGCATAGGGATTTTCGGACAGGACAGATGGCGAAGCATTCTTTAGCATTTCTGCATAAGAACGCCTTGAGCGTTCCTTAAGGGAGCGCTTAATTTTATCCCCGCGCTGCTTGTACGCAGGACATGATTTAAGAGCATGTGAAGGGCCCCCGCAGCAAATACACTTTTCAGTTTCTTTGTCGCAAGAGTCATCCTCATGCTCTCCTTCGCATTTGCCGCATCGTTTCTTATTTCCACAATATGTGGCTGTGTGGCCCAACTGCTTGCAATTGCTGCAGTTCATGACCCGCGGTACGAACAGGCGAACTGGTAGGCGAACCCTGTCAAGGAGGATATAGTTGGGAAGAGAGGACCCGGCGAATGTCACCCGAAGCGAGCCTGATTGAATGTAGGTAGTCTTACCTCCCTCGGTGTTTGCGGTATACAATTGTTTGCATTCCAAGATCTTAATCTGTTCAAGTGAGGGGTCCTTAAAGCAGCCAACCCCGTGCTCCAACAGTTCTTCGCATTTCAGGCCCGGTTCGGACACTACCCCATCGATTTCACAGGCCACACAAGGCACGTACGCTTTAAATTCCCGCGTAAAGCGCTCACAGCAAGCAATCGCGTTTGCCTGGCCGAGATCACTCACTAGAACACGTATCTTGTTTGCCCGAACACGTGTTATCTGAGTTACGGCCGGGTAATTAGCAGTCAGATCTCGAGAAGGTTTTAATATATTAACCGGTTTCTCTCCGGTCCGAAAATATACCACCCAGGAACCTTCTGGGTACTGCTTTATACGGGGAGCAATGCGAGTATTAGGGGGATCAGGGACTTCCATTATTACATCAGATGGTATTTCGCCCTCGGCCATTTAAGCACGAGGGCAGAGCGTTATATAAACGGGAATGTGTCTTATTATTTGATTACAAGGTAGAGTAAAAGTAGGGAAAAGGAAAGAAAGCAAACGAGGAAAAAAATAAAGCAAAAGTTATCTGCAAACAACGTCGATTATTCCGCACCAGCGAAAACAATGTACTGGATTTACTGCCGGCACCAGCAGAATGGCAGCTAACGAACGAACAAAGGATGACCTTGAATCACTGAAATTTACACACCGAACACCACTGTGAAATATAACGATCCGTTCCGTTCAAAGGTTGGGAGACGTATGAGATCTCGTGTTGTTGGTTCATTCGACAGATGTTTTGTCTCGTCTTGGAGTCGTATCAAACCATCGTTGGGGTACGGTAGGCGGAAGAGGGCACTTCTGGGAATAATAAGAGAAAAGATAGGGGCATTTAAATTTGGATGTTGATGGTTTTGAGGAACGTGTATATAAGGGACATGTAGAGAATATCGCGGCTTGCTAGTACATCTCGAACCGGGACATTGGGTGATCTTCCTCGGGCCCGAAGGGAATCGGATAGTTGAGATCTAGCAGAACAGTACTCGGCGCATGCCCAGACAACATGTTCGATTTCGTGATAACCGTTGCCACAAGCGCAGATACCGCTATCCACGAGCCCAATACGCCGGAGATGTGCGTCCAGCGTGTAGTGATTGGACATGAGCCGAGACATCACGCGAATGAAATCCCGACCCACATCCATCCCTCTGAACCAAGGTTTCGTCGATACCTTAGGGATTATCGAATGTAGCCACCTTCTTAGTTCACCATTGCTCCATGAAGTTTGCCAACTTTCGAGGGTTCTCTGATGAGTGATACTGAAAAATTCGCTGAAGCTAATTGGTCTTTCATATATGTCATCTTGTAAAGCGCCCGCCTTAGCTAAAGAGTCCGCTTCTTCATTACCCGGAATGGAGCAATGCGAGGGAACCCAAACTAAGGTAATCTTGTACGATCTTACAGACAAAGCACGCAGGCGCTCCCAGATTTTCCCCAGAAAATATGGAATGTGCTTTCTAGGTTTCATTGTACGGAGAGCCTCGATTGAGCTGAGGCTATCCGAGACAATAAAGTAATGATCGGTGGGCAAAGTATCAATGATCCCAAGGGTATACTGAATAGCAGCAAGTTCTGCGACGTAAACTGAAGCAGGATCATTGAGTTTGAATGAGGCGGTGAGGTTTTGATTGAATATACCGAAGCCAGTGGAGCCGTCGAGGCTTGACCCGTCGGTGTAAAACATCTTGTTGCAGTCGACTTCTCGAAATTTACTATGAAAGATGCTTGGGATCACTTGCGGACGTATGTGATCCGGGATTCCACGAATCTCGTCTTTCATGGATGTGTCGAAGAATACAGTTGAATCAGAAGCATGAGAGAGATTGACACGGTTGGGATAGTAGGAAGAAGGATTGATATTTTGTGCCATGTAATCGAAGTACAAGGACATAAATCGGGTTTGAGAATTGAGCTCGACAAGCCTTTCGAAATTTGCAATTACTAACGGGTTCAAGATATCGCATCGAATGAGCAATCGATATGAGAGGTCCCAAAATCGATTTTTCAGCGGAAGAACGCCCGCCAGCACTTCTAAACTCATCGTATGTGTCGAGTGCATGCAACCCAAAGCAATACGCAAACAACAATATTGGATTCGCTCTAGTTTGATGAAATGTATGTTCGCAGCGGAGCGGAAACAGAAACTCCCGTACTCCATCACCGACAATATTGTTGTTTCGTACAGCCTGATCAGGTCTCCTGGGTGGGCACCCCACCATGTTCCGGTTATTGTACGGAGAAAGTTGATCCTTTGCTGGCACTTCTGTTTCAGATACCTAATGTGACATCCCCAGGTTCCTTTAGAGTCGAACCAGACCCCGAGATATTTGAAAGTTGAAACCTGAGCAATAGTTTGACCCATTAATTGAAGCTGTAGTTGCGCTGGTTCACGCTTCCTTGAAAATACGACTAGCTCAGTTTTCTCGGTGGAGAACTCGATACCTAGCTGGAGGGCCCAAGCAGACAAATTGTCCAAGGTATCTTGCAATGGTCCTTGCAGATCGACGGCTTTGGGACCTGTAATAGAGACCACACCGTCATCTGCAAGCTGCCTTAGCGTGCAGGAATTGACAAGACATTCGTTAATGTCATTCACGTAAAAGTTATAGAGAAGGGGGCTTAGACATGAGCCCTGGGGAAGTCCCATGTAGCTAATTCGTGATGTCGATAAATCACCATGCGAAAAATGCATATGTTTTTCAGACAGCAAGTTTAGCAAAAAGTTGTTTAGAGTCGGTGAAAGACCATGCTGGTGCAGCTTCTCAGAAAGAATTTTGATAGAAACTGAATCAAAAGCCCCCTTTATATCCAGGAAAACTGATGCCATCTGCTCTTTGCTAGCATAAGCCATTTGAATTTCTGTTGAGAGCAACGCAAGACAATCGTTCGTCCCTTTGCCTTTGCGGAAACCAAATTGTGTATCTGATAGTAAGCCATTTGCTTCAACCCAATTATCGAGGCGAAACAAGATCATTTTCTCGAACAACTTTCGGATACAGGACAGCATTGCAATCCGTCGATACGAGTTGTGGTCGGAGGCTGGTTTTCCTGGTTTTTGAATGGCGATGACCTTCACTTGCCTCCAGTCATGAGGGACAATATTACCCTCAAGAAACTTATTAAATAAATTCAACAAGCGTCTCTTGGCAGAGTCTGGCAGATTCTTTAACAAGTTAAATTTGATTCTGTCTGGCCCTGAGGCTTTATTGTTACATGATAAGAGAGCAAGTGAGAACTCCACCCTCGAAAACGGTGTTTCGTTCGCGTTATTGTGATGGGACGCGGCGCGGTAGATCTTCTGTGCCGGGGCGGAATCCGGACAAACCTTCTTGGCAAAATCGAATATCCAACGGTTTGAATATTCCACGCTCTCATTGGTACTGTTTCGGTTTCGTAAGCGCCGGGCCGTACTCCAAAGAGTGCTCATCGATGTTTCTCTCGTTAGACCGTCGACGAACCGGCGCCAGTAGCTACGTTTTTTGGCTTTTATAAAACTCTTCATGCACGTTTCCGCCATCGCGTACTGTCGGTAGCTAGCTGGCAGCCCGTCGTCCCGGAAGGTCTTATACGCAGCGGCCTTCTCCGCGTACACGTCTGAGCACTCTTTGTCCCACCATGGATTGGGAGGACGCCCGCGTGAATTCGCGTCTGGTACGCGTTTAGTCTGAGCTTGAATCGCGGTATCGAGAATCAAGCCAGCCAGGAACCCGTACTCTTCCTCCGGAGGAAGCTCTTGAGTGCACTCGATTTTGTCGGATATCGCGGACGCGTAGCTCTTCCAATCAATATTTCGTGTGAGGTCATACGAAACATTGATTGTATTCGGTGGCCCTGAACCGTTAGCAATATTAATTACGATTGGCAGATGGTCGCTGCCGTGGGGATCAGACTACCTTCCACATGCAATCTAACCGCAGCGATGTCGAGCAGAGGGACAGGTCTAAGGCGCTCGGACGCGCTGGAGGGGCAGGAATCCGTGTCATTTCACCCGTATTCAAAATGGTCATATTGAAGTTGTCGCAAAGCTCATGGAGTAGGGTAGATCGATTATCGTCATGAAGGCAACCCCATGCCGTGCCGTGGGAGTTGAAGTCACCTAAAACTAGCCTCGGTGCGGGGAGGAGTTCCGCAATATCGCAAAGCCGTCGGTGGCTAACTGAGGCTCTAGGGGGGATGTAGGTGGAAGCAATGCAAAGGTCTTTGCCTTTAATTCTGGTTTGGCAAGCGACAACTTCAATGCCTGGTGTCGAGGGGAGGTCGATCCGATTGAAAGAATAGCACTTTTTGATCCCCAAAAGTACTCCTCCGTAAGAGTCTTCTCGATCCAAGCGAATAATATTAAAATCGTGAAAGTGTAGGGTTATTTCGGAAGTGAGCCATGTCTCGCATAGGGCAAATGCATCGCATTTCAAATTATTCAGTAAGATTTTAAACGAATCGATTTTCGGGATAATACTTCTGCAATTCCACTGTAGAACAGTGATTAAATTCTTGACCTCGTTCGATGAATTAGCCATCGAAGGATACAATCGCTGAAAGGAGGGGCCATTTCGCAGGAAACTGCATCAAGAATGTTTTTACTGCGGGGAGAAAGCTTATCAAGATACTTTTAAGGGGGTCAGAAATGTTTAACGCTGTAAGAATACGGTCCACAATGTCAGAGAAATTTATTAAGCCGGCACTGTTTTCTTTCTCTGGCTGAGATATGGGAACACTTGGGGTTTTTGATGTTCCTGGAAGTGCTGGGAACTCCTTTTCTGAGCTCAGGTTACTGAGACCGGGAGCGACTTGCTTCGGTTTTACAACAGTACTTCCTTGAGTAGTTATTTTAGGGGGACCATGAAGAGACACCTTCTGGCCTTTACGACGAAGCTTGGAAGAGGAAATGTTCTTCCTTTTTCTACTACTTCTAGGCACAGCAGAAGATGTTCCCTCCTGGGATTCATCACAGTCGCCTTCGTCAGTAGACAAGTTGGTAAAGATGTTCGTAGAGACAGGTGGCGTAGCTATCTTAAGCATTTCTGCAAAAGATCGCTTAGAGCGTCCCTGAAGGGAACGCTTAAGATTTTCCTCGCGCTGTTTGTACGCGGGACATGAAGGGAGATCATGTGGGTTTCCCCCACAGTAGAGACACTTTTCGACATCTCTACCACAGGAATCATCCGCATGATTCCCACCGCATTTCCCACAGCGGGCTTTATTGCTACAATGGGAGGCTGTGTGTCCCAATTGTTTGCAATTAGTACAGTTCATGACCCGCGGCACAAAGAGGCGAACAGGTAGACGAACCTTGTCAAAGAGGAGGTCATTGGGCAGGGCAGAGCCGGCGAAGGTCACCCGATAAGAGTCTGAGTTGACGTATGTTTTCTTCCCGTCAGCTGCGACTGATGCTGAATGCAAACGTTTGCATTCCAGTATCTTCACTGGCTTAAGCATGGGGTCTTTGAAACAGCCAGTCCCATATTTTAGCAGGTCCTCGCAATTCAGACTCGAATCGGAAATGACCCCACTGACTTCAACCCTGCTAGCTGGAATATACACCCTGTACTCCCTCGTAAAGGGCTCGTAGCCAGCAATATCATTTGCCTGAGTTGAACTGTTAACAACCACCCGAAGCTTATCAGGGCGAATTTTCGATATTTCTGTCACGGCCGAATACCGGTCTGTCAGAACGCGAGAAATCTGCAACAGATTCAAACACTTTTTTTCTTTGGTCCGAAAGAAGATCACAAATGGCCCGGTGGCCGAGCTCGGATATACTTTGAGCCGGGGAGCCGATTTTGTTTCGACGTCCATCACACCTTGAGACGAACCGCCGTCAGGGGAAGTCATTTTTGCACGGGCCTATTGCCCAGTGCACGTTATTAAGACAACCAAGAAGGGGAAACGAAAACTAATACTTAGCTTGTGTAGGTAACGGTATCCAGACGGCTTACTAGAAGAACACTGCTTCACTTCACTGACCGGCTAACGGTACAGAAACAGAAACACAAAAGAAGGGAAAAAAAAGATGGGTGGGTAATGTCTGCGACATAACCGGAGAGATGTAGAATACATAAAGAACACGTTCTTCAAATATGTTGATACTCATTAGGATTTTCGGACAAAAGCTGATTTGGGCGAGGAATATTTCAAATTATTCTTTACAAAAATGATGGTGGTCCTGAAAAGGACCGGTTTTGTCGGCGTTGTTGGCCTTGGTGAGGGAGATGGCTAACGATGAAATTAATTGTTAGCATGAGAAAGTCGCGTAGTACTGGCCAATGGAAGAACAGATAATAATTGATTCCTGAAAATCAATTTTTCTTTATTCATGTAAATTATACATACTTACAAATCTAACAGAAGATTCCTGATCATATTTCTGAATCATTAGTGCGAACATTGTGTAATTTGGTTAAGTACAATGAAAGTTACAAACTTTCCAAACTCGACCTTCTGTTCCTTCAGAAATATTGAAATGGGGTGTCTATATTAAACCGTTAGTCGTGGTCACAATAAAAAAAGATGGGTGGGTAATGTCTGTCATATAACCGGAGCGTCGTGATTTCAATTCGAGACGTTAATTTAAATCTAATAATATTCAACAGAATCACGTTTGAATGGGAAATTTTCAAATAATTCTCTATGGTAATAATGGTGATTCTGAAAAGAACCTTTGGTATCGGCGTTGGTGTTGATGGTGATGCGCTGGATCGTTGGATATTTTTGGCATGATAGTTACGTGCCTGGCGAACTGTTTTGTAGCCTCGAACAAAACGACAAGACTGGCTTCTTCGGGTACCATTACGGCTGAACTTTATAAGCTTAGCTCGACTTTGAAATCCGGCACAATCTCACGAATCAGACACTGGTAGGGCCATTTTGTTTGCTACTAGCACGGAGCTGCACAAAAAAATCATTTAATGCAGTTAGTTCACGGGGGCTGCCAAAAAGCTTGAATAGAAGCATGCGACTTCAACGTTTATCTTAAACACATGCAACAACACATTCGTTTTGGTAATACTTATAACAGTAGAAAGGAATGGAAAAGCAGTGCACGAAACGAGCGAGAGGATAATTTAAATTTTTGTTCCGTGTGCAAGCTACTTCTTTCCACCCAACGTATTATGTTGCTTGTTGAAAACAAGAGAACACCTTAAAATGAAAGTTTCAGTTTAACTCTCACTAGAACACAATTGATTGGTCCTGAAAAGAACCGTTGCTTTTATTGTAATTTACGCCCACTCCCACAAACCGACCAAGTAGGCACTGGCTTCATTACGGCTGAGTTTTGTAAGCGTAGCTCGACTTTGAAGTAATACACAACCTTACGAACCAGGCGCTGGAATGTTAGCCAGCGGATTAGTTGCTCCGTTGCCCTTTAGTTGGGGCGAAATACTAGCATGGCGACAGTTCCAGATCGGCAGTTGGTTGCGATGGGCCACCAGTAGCTGGGGCACTTTTGCGGACCGTCATCATCGCCAACTGCTTTCCTCCGGTGGACTGGCTGCTTGCTAGTGCTTGAACGAATACGAATGATGAGAAAAACCGACCGACCAATATTCATATATGAAAACACGAGAAAGCACTACTATCGCTCTCCCGCTCGTTTTCGTGCCATTCCTGTGCCTTTCCTTTTCGTTCGGCTACCAATACTAGCATAACCAAAACGAATATTCTGTCTTTCCATCGCCTTCAATCTAGTGGCCAGTGTTAGCAAACTTGCATGTTCAGTTTTTCAATAACAACATTCCAACAATATTTTCAAAGAATGTTGCAGATTTGAAAAGAAGGAAGGAGAAGATTTTCACAAATTTAAATTCTTTCGTGTTATTTGTTAGCGCTGATAAAGGCTATTTAGTTTGCTACTAGCAAGGAGCTGACCAAACAAATCGATTTATGCAGTTAATCAACGGAGGCTGCCAAAAAGTTCGAATAAAAGCATGCGACTAGTGTACTTTGCACGTTCTATATTTTATCAATACTAGAGAGGATCAATAAAATAATTCAAATTGTAATAGCGACATGCAATTGTGGCAACACTGGTCATGAGATGGTGGGGGAACACGCACATTCGTTTTAGTTATGATGGTAGTAGCAGCAGAAAGGAATGGAAAAGCAGTGCACGAAAACGAGCGAGAGAGGATAATTTAAATTCTCTTTCTTTCCACACATCGTATTTCTTATATTGCTTTCTGAAAATTATTTGTTATACACCATAAAATGTAAATTACAGTTTAACTCTTATTAGAACACAATTAATTGATCCTGTAAAGAACCGTTTATTGTTTTATTGCGGGAGCATAATTCAGATGCACTCCCCGCGGACACGGTGAGCTAGAAAGCACTATTTTGCATTCTCGAACAAACCGACCAAGTAGGCATCGTTGGCTTCTCGGGGCATCATTACGACTGAGCTTTATAAGCGTAGCTCGACTTTGCAGTCCTGCACAATCTCACGACCCAGACGCTGGAACGATAGCCTACTCTGTTGCCCTTTAGTTGGGGCGAAATTCTTGCAGGGCGACAGTTCCTGATCGGGTTGCGATGAGTCACCAGTAGCTGGGGCACTTTTTCCGCCGTCGTCATCGCCGACTGCTTTTCTTCGGTGGACTGGCTGCTTGCTAGTGCTTGAACGAATACGAATGATGAGAAAAACCGACCGACAGATATTTATATAATCGCGCTAATATGCACTACTATCGCTTTCTCGCTCGTTCTCGTGCCGTGCATGAGCCTTTCCTTTCCGTCCGGCTTCTAATGGCCTAACCAAAGGAATATGCCGTCTTTCCCCCACCAAGTGCTCTCGTCAAGCAACCCAATGCGAATAACCATACGAACAAACATGTAGTGGACCTATATATAAACTTTTCATTATTTTATTGTTCGGTTGGTCTACCATAACGACGGCTCTGTGCGGGATGGGCTGAAAATTTTCACTTTTCCGAGTCGTTTTCGAAAGATTTTTCAAAACACATTTTTTTTGTTATTAGTACATGTTATACATACTTCAAATTTTAATACAGCATAGAGGAACATATTTGCAACAAATTGGCCTAAAAATCAAATCATTCTGTTAAGTATGATAAAAGTTATTAACGTTCAAAATCTGACGCGGCGCCGCAGCCGATATTTTGAAACGGGACCCCTATATTGAAACCTTAAATGTATTCTACATTAAAATACTGAAACTTCAACTAGGCGTAGAGTGTGCAAATAACCTTGAACGCGGATTAGCACTATTTGTCGCTATAGAGTGTACGGACCGATGACAAAAGACTTCTATCTCGACTGAGTGCTCGATAACGAATGCGACTAACTTATGAAAAGGTCGTAATAAAACAAAATAATTGTGTTGTTAAAACAAAAGTTAAAATATCTCGAGAACTACTACATTTTAGAAAATTTTTGTTAAAAGCATTTCGATTTAAAATGGCGTTTAGAATCATATTCAAAAAGAAAATTGTATTTTTGACTGCAAATAGTAAAAATTATAAAAAAATGTCAAAAGTTGTTGTTAGGAAAACTTTTTTATTGAAAGCTTCTCCATGATCCAAATACACTAAAAGGTTGCTTTTACGTCTTTAAAACGATAAACATTAAATTTTTGACATTTTTTGATGGGGTAACGCGAACAACTTTTAAAAAGAGTATAATTACACGAATTAATTGTTTTTGAAGTAGCAAAATTTCAAATATCTCGAAAACTATCGCATTTTGGAAGATTTTTGTTAAATGCATTTTGATTTTAAATGGTGCTTAGAATTCTATTCTGTAATAAAATTACAATTTTGTATGTCAATTAGTATGAAATTCAAAAACATGTACGAAGTTATTGTTAGAAAAACTTTTTTACCGATTTTTTCTCCATCATGCAAACACAATCAAAATATTTCTTTTCTCATTAGGTTTTTGGTAACAAGATATAAAAATTTTTAAAAAATGGGTATTTTCGCAATTTAAATTTTTATCATAAATTTTTGTTTTTTTGAAAAATGACGCAACATTTTTTTCAGTGTATATTTTTTTCGGACAGAAGTATTTATTCCCTGTAACTTGTTCTCAGATAGTTTTGCAGTATAAAATACAGTAATCGAACAAAAAAATTTTGAAATTCATACACGTAGAAACGTTTACGCCCTTTTGAAAAATTACTCTTGTATCAAAATATTCCAATTGCCAGAGAATATCATGGAGATTTATACAGCGAACACACCTGCAAAGTTTCGTTCGAATCGACGATGGTCATATTTTGCGGTCGGCCGGTTTCTCATGGAATCCCTCTATGAGATAGTAGATTTCAACACACGATGGATAAAAAAGGTTGTTTGCTACACTATATTTTGGCGCTTCTTAACTTTAAAAGTTGGATTTTACTGAAGAAGAAAACACTAAAAAAGTTAACATTGAAACAAATAAACCACGGATTGTAATGACACGCAATCCTCATGATACATAAATTTATAAAGGAGTAATTCAACCGACAACCATTTTTAAACATATCTGTGTTATTTTCTACTAGTTGCTTCATTTAATGGAAAGCTCGTAAAGAACAAAAAACAGAATTTTCAATAAAAAATTTTAATTAGGTTTGTTTTGGTAGATAATTTTAATGGTTTGATTTCACTTGTAAAATTTATGAACAGTGAATTTACAAATGAAACACAGAAACTCGCACTGGATTTAAAAAAAAAATATTTCCAATTCAAGCTCATTCATACCTACAATGTGTTCGATATCCATTTATCTGAATATGTCCGCACTGTCCAATTTGCGTTCGATAAGCATTTTTCCAGTACCATTTTGAAACAAAAAACGTCGGTGAAATCCATTTTGGTTAAAAACTGTTGTAAAACATTCAAACTGGTTTTTCTAAAGCAAAATACTCTCATCTATACATAATAGATGCCAATTCTTGCCGTTGAGTTGATGTAAATCTCTTGGATGTAAATAAAAACAAAACAGTGTTGTGCGAGTATTTCTTTTAGATGCTCCAGATATGTTTTTTATAATGTCTCCTAATTTTATAAAAAGCCTAGACAAGCATGTCAAATGGTCCTAAGCGCAAATTAGAGATTTTATACTGAGAAACAAAAAAAATGCATAGTTAGCATACTTTCTATTCCCGTATCTTTTATTCTGCTGTGATTTTTATGCATTTTCTAGCATATACTTCTAGTAAGCATTCAATGAGTAGATAAAAAAAATTACAGCAGAAGGAATGATTGTCACCATGTCATTGCGCAATGAATTAGTAAGAGAGCCGTGTTCCTCATAAAACTTGACAATGGCTCTACAATCTGATCTGTTGCATAAATACTCGGAAAAGTTTTTGAACTAGAATAGAACCAGCATTATTAAATATTTATCAATTAGGGTTACAGAAATACCTTTTTTGCATTTGGTGTTGAAAGTTCTCTGACTTTCTCCGAAGGCTTTGGTATATCAACCCGTTTCGTATTACCTGGGTCGTTAAACAAGGTTTTCTAGAAGCAGAATAATATCGTAATCGCTATTATCGTATATATTTTATTCTTTTTAATTAGAACTGAGCTGTACATATTAGCCGCTGGCTAGACTACGAATATATCATAGGCTATTTTTTCAGCAAATGAAGATGCCTAAATAATGTGAAAAGTCGACAAGTTTTCGTTTATGAACTTATTAGTAGATTAATAATCATTGTTTCAAACAATGAATTAATCAACACTAAAATAATCTGGGAATTTGATCAGTTTGATACGCGAAACGAAACGAATGAAGAGGTTAAATGTTGTAGTTCTACTGAACAATGTATGTATACAGCTGTTTTGTATTGTTTGTTGATACTTTGCTCATTTTCTTGTATATAAATTCTAAAAACATCTTACCAAATTGCTCAGCAGTTTTCTAAATAAAATACGATCACGCGCCACCTTGCAAAATAATTTCAAGTCGCTTTCCTGTAACTCACCAAATTCCTTGGAGTAGCGATACCGTGGTCCGTTACTATTATGCTGGCGTAATTAGCGAGACCAGCCCGAAATAGTATCGATTCTAAATCCAGTTCTTGAACCTCTTGGTCCAGAAGCGGGTTGTATGATTTCTGTTATTCAGTGATCTGTGCTGCCACTATGAGTAATACAGGTCCAATATTGGGGTAGAGAGTAATGTATTCAAGCTGCACGTCGGGTTTCATTTTCCTGGAATAACATTTTTTCAGGATCTTAACATAATTCACTAACTTGCACTTGAATTGTTTCCGGGATCTGTATTGAGAACCGGATAATGTACGTCCAAGCCGGAAAAGATCACAAAACAAGGATAGTGTCTCCTTTTTACAAATTTCGTCACAAATATAGCATCAAGTGCTAGTTCTATTGTTTGAATTTCGCAAGTGCAAGTCGAAAATGAGAAGGAAAAAAACACACACCAGCAGTAGAATAAATGGTCTGCGAACGGACCGAGAACTGTACAGTCAAAAAACCGATCACAAATAATAGTTTGAGACACGAAATCAGAGGAATTGTAACATTAAAATAAAAACTTTTCGAAAATTTATCACCGCTTCTCCGCTCGCAACTGATGCTAAACTTCTATGAACACGTTTTGACAGGAACGCGTAACGCAGGTAGCGATCATTATTTAAGGCCATGGGAGCGCCTCTTGTAGTTCATGGCATTAGTCATTTTACTCATGAAATAATGAATCATTCTCATAATTTGGGAAAATAAGATTTTTTATTTTTCATGCGACTTTGGTTAGCCATTAGTAATTTAGTTTTGCATTCATTTCAATGAGTTTTGCATAATTTTGATATCTTGGTGATACCAGTTTTTATGGGAATGTGCTATGTGACCGCACTCTTTCACTCGTACACGCAGCGAAATTTCGCACGATTAAACCAACAATTTTCACTTTTGATTCCGATCGACATTCTATCGTTGGATCAATAAATTAGTTTATTGAATACATATCATTTTATTGTTAAATTAACAATATTATTGTTATTTCAACTATATTTGATTTTATTTTGATCTTACGTGGTAACAAATCAGCGTGTATTATATTTTTGTTTTATTCAGATTGAAGTAGCTTTAGGAGAAATGTTGTGATGTGAATTATTAATTAATAATGTTCATTTGCTAGCACGAATCAGTCAACCGTAAGTTTAACACTTATTTTTTAATATACTCAATGCAACATTTTATTTTAAACTTTCAGCGCAATCTCCAGCTACTTAAGTTCGTGAGCGAAAAATGAAGAAGCTGCCCCTTGTTTTAACTCGATTCTATGGGTTTCGGAAAATGCCGCAACATAAGTAAATAAATTTTGTACTTATTTTAAAATAAAGCTAAAATGCTAAATAATATAAGCTTTACATATGAAAAATAAATAAGTATAAATGGGCAAAGCACATATTTTAATTTTATTATAATGTTATTTCAACAATAATGTATTGTAGAGCATATCGTGTATACGTCATTAAAACAATGTCATAATAATGATCGTTTCAATAATAATATTGTTGATTCAACCAAAAATGTGGTTTTATTCAAGAAACGTCAAACGCGGATGTTATTGTAAAAATAACAATATTAGGGATTGATTCAAACAACATATACTATTAGCTCTGACATAATAATAATTATTGTTGAACTTGAACCAGAATATTGTTGTACCTACAATACATTTTTCTGCGTGTAACTCTGGAACCGCAATCTATAGCAGCCTGTGCAAAGATTGTAAGTAAAGGTGCGTTTCTCACAAACTGGAAAAATTCACTCAAAATGTACTGATAGTGTATCATTTTTAGAAGATTTCAAATGATTCTGAAAGATGCTACGCAAATTATCAGATATTTAAGCAAAATAATATGTTTCTCGAGAGCTCACTATTAGAAAGGCAAAAATAAAAGCGACAAATTTCAGACTTCAGAACTGATTAGCGACAATTAAATGACAATTTAACAATGCGTTATCTATCTATTAACAATCGTTATCTATCATGGTTATCTATTTCTAAAGGCGAAGTTTTTTTAACATATCGTAAATTTTCTCGCAGTGACATGACATTCTAATATAAATAATTATGCATACATAAAGGACGATACGGAAATTTAGCGGATGTTTGTAACGTGCCATCCGAAAGCGAACGATCCAAAATTGATATTTTAATATCAGTGCTTAAAGATGAATTCATCAAGGTTATTGTAAACTAGTTCGAACAAATCACCTTGCCTAGCTCATGTGAAATTGGCATATAGCAAAATAGCAAACCCATATATCTGATGTGATTATGTTCGCATATCCATCTCATGGTTAATGCAAAAATATGCTGATCAGCTAATTTATATGGTTACCGTTTTCATCATCCAAGAAATCTGAAAAATATAAAGGGTAGCTGTTCCACAATTCTCGCTTGATCCAAATTTTTGCTTCGCTCAAGTACGAGTTTCGAGCCCAAATAATCGATGATAAAGCGAGTCATTCTGACTAATAGAATTAAAAAGGGCAAAACCTCCCCAGCTCCCAATCAGGGTAAGGAGTCTATTTTTGGGAGTGTGTCATTTATGTCAGCAGTTAGGCGGCCTACAATTTAGAGAATACGTATTGAATAAGAATGTTTGATTACAATGAAAAGCCGAATCGAATGCCACAATTATAGCACTAGCATTTGAATCAATGCGTTGAACAAAGATGACAGACGCTACTCTAACTAACGCTTTCAAATGGGCAGGGTGTTGAATAAAACATGATTAACAATTTTAGGTGGCTCTGAAACTGTCCTTACTTTAAGTAGGTGAAGCATCAACACTTCCCTAAGAAACTCTTATTAGATAATCAGCAGTCAAACATGATGAAGTCAGTGTGCGTGCAATCCGCCAAAATCATCATCACAATGTAACGCAACGCACCGCAGTGAGAACAGTAACTTTTGCAACATACAGAAACAGCAACATTCAATCGGCAACAGTTTTTGAAAAACTTACACCGATAAAAATACATTGTACAAACAATACACTCTAAACTACTTATCTCCAATTTTCAAAAAAGAAAATACCCAATGGATCATTTTATACAGCGTTTTTTCCGTGATGCAATTAGATGTGGGATACCCTTTAATAGCGTTTTTCTCGAAATCGCGTTTTTCAAATTGGCGAACACAATGACTCAAAAACAAATCAGCGAATTGACTTGATTTTTTTTACGAGAAAGCCCAATATGTCTAGCCTATCGGCGAACCGCAGAAAACTGAATAATTTTTTTTTAAAGAAATATGAGATTTTTCGGTTTTCATGAAGCCATTTTCCGAAGCTCGAACTTTTTTATATTTTTTGTGGTTCACTAACTACAAGTCTAAGCTTTACAAAACTTATTGAATTTCCCGAATCAGACAATTGTGTCGAGAATTATCGTGTTCGTCGCGGCGCTCCTCGACTTGGAAATGGTTGGATGTCTACTCTTGGAACGCTCGTATGTTATATTTTTTTTCCGTACACAATGAATGTATGGGGAATTGTGGGGAAAACCGACACTGTGGGTAAAACCGACATCCCTCAACTTTCCCTAGAAATCAATTTTTTATTCATTTCATAATGACACTTTATTATTAGTATGATTATTTAGAGCATTTGAAGACAAATTTGATTTACTTTAGTACGCCGAATGTCATAAAAATAAACAAAACATACGACAGTAGCTTTCATACGCGTCTGGATGTAAAATTTTGTTGGTAGATTTTAAGGTTTTAACCGAACAAAAGCTTTTCAGATCACCACATTTTGCTGTACCTATTATTATTGGCCTTTCCTATGATCAACTGGGTGCATTGAAGACGAGTTTGAGAAATTCAATATTTTGAATCGCTTTTTAAAAAAAAATGTTCGCTCTTGGGGTAAAACCGACACCCTTTGGTTAGGGTAAAACCGACACGCTGTTAAGATGGTTGTGTTTACATGCGGTTCATTACAAAAGGCTAGGGATCTTTGTGATACTTCAATTGCACTATTAGCACACTATAGTAATAGCAGAAATACACAGAAATACTTTTATTATGATTATTTCTTATAAGTCTCTTTAAAAATAATAAGTTGCTATTTTTGCTTATCAGATTCTATCGAAGCTTTTGCTATTTCTGCAAAAAAACTCCTCAAAACGAAGTTCTAGTGCTCTTGGTTTGTCATAGATATACTTTATCACAATGAGACAATGATCTTTTGTATAACCTGATAGATCGTTGATGATCAGAATTCGAAAAATCAAGGCTGGAAGAGGTAGTTTTATTAAGACGTGTTTGTCACTTATAAGTGAATGAATCCGATTAGCAGAACGTAGAACACTTGCAAATCTTCTCTTACGAAATAAAATGACACTGACGGTTGCAATGATATGCGTAAGCATTATTTGAAAATACCCATTTCAAGAAATAATCTTATTGCATAAAATACTCTTATTTATAGCAATACGCTTTCGAACTCTCTTCCCATCACTACATAACGAAGCTACGAAAAGCACATATTTTTATCTCACATAGTTACACTTTATTACTCAGGCATACATCACATTTGAAAAAAACAAACATTTTAATAAAGGGAGAGAAAATAAATTAAAGGCGGTGTCGATCTTACCCCTATGGGGTGTCGGTTTCACCCGCAGTGCCTACAAAAAGTCACTTTGTTTTCCTAGTTTTGCAACCGATAATTTTTAATAAAATAATTTTTTGAAGCGCTGACAAAATTAAGCCTTGTTAAGAATTTTCTGAAGAAGAATTCTGTGTAGAAATTATAATTTTATTGGTTTTGTAGCAACCTAGAAAAAGTGTTCAGCATAAGGCGTCGGTTTTAACCATAATTCCCCTATAAAGCGATCCAAATATTGCACAAAAGATCCATTGTTGCTTTGCCTTCAAAATCGTAAAGCAGAATAACTTTCGTTTTGAGCACTTTACACCAGACGCTCCCCTTAAACATCTATTGATTGAAGCAAAAGGACAAACTTTTCTTTCCGGTTTATCGAAGGACATTGGTCTCCATGTAATTGCTGTAACATTTTTGCGTCAACTATGCGTTTACTCCAGTCCGGATTTATTTAATTTTCTGCCACTCTGTCGAGGACCCTACAATTATTTATTGACAATAAATTAATTGTAGATCAATATGTTGATGGTGTAAGAGCATCTTGAGAAATAATGATGTTATATAATTCGAATGTGATTGACGTATTGATGCAGTCTTGTCAATATTTTGATTGAAAATATTGTTCTCCCATGTACGACTTAAATTCACTTTCATACAGTTGTGCGATATTCTCTCTAGATTTTTTCTCGTATTGGTTGGCCATTGTTTTTCTCTCATTAGCCAGAGCATTTCTGTGAAATTTTAGGTAAGAGGGGGACATAGTTTGATCATATAAACTTTATCCGCTTCGTTGTTCATGCATATTTATTTGAATAAATTACATCGTAAAATCGCCAAAATAAGTTCCTAGTTGGTTTAACTATTGTTAAGATAGCTGTTTGTCATATTTTATAAAAAACGAATTTCTAATGCCATAACAACAATGACGCTCGTGGATGCCAGCGATCGCATCAAACTCATTCGAAAACTTTCTATTTTCCCTTTTTTCATGTTCAATATGACTAAAACACATTAATTTGAAAAAAAAATAAGAAAGGTTATAATGGGTGAAAGAATGATCGTGTCTCAAAAGCAGTTCATATATACAGGTACACTGTCAATGGCCACTTGCTTTCCCAAGAATTTAAATATCCATTCCGATAGTTTGATTTTGAGTACAACTCAGTGTTTGGATTTTGAGTACAAGTCAGTGTCATTTGTTGCTACACCGTAATGTATGCAGCAAACGTGTAGTGAGATTGACTATCTTTCGGACAAAGTCTAGTTGTAAAACGTACGCAGAGCACCTGGGTACAAAATAAAACAAAAATCTTATGGGCGCGTTTTCTCTACGTGATGATTTTGCATATGAGACTGTTATGCGAGTACCAGAATGCATATAATGAGTATGCATTTTCAATAATATCATCACAAAACAGGTCTTCTTAGCTTTCAAATGACATGTTAAATACATATATTGGTCATTCCACGTCTGCTTTGTAACCAAAATTTTAATTACTTCCAATTCTCTTGCATTCTTTAGCTAAAAAAATTGACACTCAATTTTTGTTTTGGCTGAATATGATATTTTTTACCAGTTATGAGCTGTTGAACTTTTGAAGTATTTAAAATTGAAATTTTTTCAATCAATGCATGGACAAAAATATTAAATAAAATCGTTTCCATGGTTTTGTTTTATCAAACCCACACGATTACATCTCGAAAATATTTCTCATTACTCCACTAATTAAATTTTTTATCGAAATTTGAGACAAAACTTTGGATCGTTCTATGTGCAAATCTCGCGCCCCTGACAACAACCACATTAGTTTTGTTTTTGTGATTTGCACAAAACTGGTAAATTATGCGCCGATGGATAGTTCTACGTAAATTTCGCGTCCACATCCGCATTCAACTATATTTTTCCGATTTTTTAATGCTTTATTATTGTTATATTTATTTATAGTAAGGCGATTTTTCAAACGATTTAAGATTAAAAATGTTGCAAAAGTTGGTTCTGAAATATTTTAAAGATCTTAAATCATGCCGGAAGGCATGATTTAGGATCTTTAAACGATTTCAGTACCAACACTTTAAAAGTTTTTCGAGATATCAACATAATATAAGATTTTTAAAAGATTTTAGATCCAATACCTTAAAAGTTTCTTTTGGTGCGATTAGGCCTCGAACACTTTCGAGCACTTTAACCGAAGAAACATCTTCAGGCAAACGTAACGGGGAAGGGTTCGCCATGTTTCGGAATGACTCTAGAAGAGTCCTGGTTACGTTGAACATTTTTTCACATGTCAACACTTGTATGCACAGACACAAACACAGATTTCATGTAGTGGCCCTCCAGTGATTTTTGTTATTCCTTGTGCAACAGTAGGTTGTGTACCCCTCAGAAAGCAGAACTGCCTTCTTGTGGTTGCGGTCCGCTCTGGTGGCAAATATCTAGCCACTGACAAAGCCTTCGCTATCGTCACGGTCGTGATTCCCCGTCACGTCTTGTGTTTGTGGCTGAAAATGGGATGTAAATTTATGCTGAGTACACTGCGAGAACGACATCTCAGACGCCCTCAGGCAGGAAACGGAAGCATACTGGTTGCATATTGTCTCGTCGTCTCCTCGAAGGAAACAGCAGCTTGTGTCATCAATACTTCAGTGTTTTTGGAAATGGGAATGCCAACCACTTGTTTTGCAGTTGGTTGACCGATGGAGTTTGCCTCCCCACTTCTAAAGCACCATACACACCAAGGCTAAAAAGAACAATATTTAAATTGATTAAAAAGGCATGATGTGTTAGAAAACGATTGAAAAGATTGGGTAATCAATGAATTTGTCTACAGTCCAATGTACACGCAGATAAAAGATCAGCAAAAAGGACATTTTGTCACGCAATAATTGTTCAACATTGACCCCCCCCCCCCCCCCGCTCACCATGTCACCAATTGTTACCCCTCTCCGCTCGTACGCCAATATTTTTTTATTTGTTTGTGTTATGTGACTAGCTTACTTGATATTTTAATGAACAAACGACATCTTCGGTTAAATCAACCAAAATAGTTGTTTAAAATACAATTTATTTATTTCACTAATATTATATTTTATAAAAATGGCTGAGCATTGAGCCATATTACTACATTTGCATTTCTTTACCAATTCTAATTGTCAAAGAAACAGTATGAAGAATCCTAAAAAAGCTATTTCGTAGCAATCCCTATTAAGGATTTACGCCACTGGAGGGCGCAATAAAATAAGCATGGTTCGGATTTTTCTTGACACAATGAGAAGATACATCGAGATTCTGTAAAATGGGATTTATAATACTACTTGCAATGCACAATGAAAATGTTTTCAAGTACAGTAAAAACCCGTTTTTATCAGCCTCTTGGCGAATTTTAAACTGATAAAACAGGGACATAGATAAAATCGGGACATATATTTTTCTGTCTTTTTAATAAACCAAAGTTCTTAAAATATTCTTTGTTGGTCCTTAGATATAGCCTCGCAACTATTGTATATTTACTTTAAGTTCCCCTTAAGGGGGTCTGACAGTGTAAAATTAAAAAAAAATATATTTTTATTTTTGCATTTTTCGGATCTCTAAGATACGAAATATATGCCCAAGAAAGGATTTACTCGAATTCAACTTGGTTCGTCTGCTAGAGCCCATCAAACTACCAACTATCAATTTTCATATGAAGCTGATAAAATCGGGCCAAAAAGCTGATAAAATAGGGGGATGATAAAATCGGGTCTCCACTGTAGTTTCATCACAATATGCGTTCGGCTGTGTAACATTTTCCCGTCAGCGAGTTTATTTGTGCACGGCCGGAAATTTAAATATCTCCCATGATTTTTGAGCTAGAACCAAAAATGCTGAAAATATCATAAAAATTGACGCAAAATTACTTATTAAAACAAAAATATGCAATAAAAAATTAAATCCGACGTACGTCGCTGTAGAAAGTAATTTTGTATGTACTGCCAAAATTTCGAAGCGATTAAGAATCATTTGTTGGAGTTAATTTCCGGCCAGCTAAAAAAGTGGTTTCGAGAAAAAAGATGATAAAATTTTTCTATAAACTCAGGATATGCACAAGAGGCGTTTCGGCAGGATTGAAAATCGTAATATTTATATATTATTGTTGTCTTCCATATTTGTACCTATCCTTTTTAAGATCCTACACTGATAGAATATATTCGTAAATCGCCAGGAATTTGTTTCGTACAGACAATTTTCAAAAAAATATACGAATTTTTTCGTACATATGATGAATCGTTCGTAGTTCTATTCAAACATTTTTATTTTTTATTACGAATTTTTCGTGAATACCACGAAACGACTTTCGTTGGCTTATTACGAAACAGCTTCATTCGGCAAACGAATTGTTCGCTGCTATATACGAACATCTTTGTAATATTTACGAGTACTATTCGTCAAACCGTCAACGTCAAAAAAGCTTCAATAGAGGTAGAATACGTCAACAATTCATCACGACGGTCTCAGTTTGACTATTTAGTAGCCGTATCCTTGCCCGTCGGTTTCAGGAAGATTTCCTGAACCTCTTTCGTTTCCAGTTGATCCATAATCCGGAGCTGTACGGATTCAGCTGAGCCATCGCGAACTGCTCGTTGGTTTTGTATGAATAAGATTGAGTTTTTCTCTGCCGGAGCAATATCAAAATAATATGCCATTTTTCCTGCTCATTATTTTATTGAACAATTTATAAAAAGAACAACGCGCATCACTATCTTCAACCTTTTAAGTATACGATCAAACATATTCGTCACCGCACCTATCCACCTTCTCCCGGCGGCTCAAACAATCTAGTGGCTTTCACCCTTCTTCCCAGCCACCCGCTGGAAGTCATCCATCTTAGTCGTTGCAATCAGTGACCTGATGAAGGCCAAATGATCGATAATGGTCGTCTCGTCACCAGAATGGTTATCTTTCACGAACAACTGCATATTCTGCACGTTCTGAAATTTAACGAAGTGCAACGGAATCGACACAAGATCCTGCTGCCCCAGTACCAGATCCTGCACCGAAACTTGCGATTCGTCCATATCGAAATCGATGGTGCTTGGTTGATTGATAAAGATTCTCACCTTTTTTCGGTCCGTGAGAGGTGCTTTGAACTTGATGGCACTGATTTTGACCAGCTGATTGAAGGTAATCGAAATGATCAACTGTTCGTCACAATCGGACACCAGATGACCACCGCTGGAACTGAGCGCATTCACCATCGGGTGGTCGTTCGATTCGTTCAAACATTCGCACTGGTTCTTCTGGATGAAGGTGTTCAAGTCCAACATTCAATGACCGTAATCTTCTCCAGATTCATACAAGCTGGCGACGTAATGTTTCTGTATTTTGGCTTCAAGTCCATTAATGTCTGCACCCTGCATCCTGTCAATCTTTGTTCTGGCTCGGTAGAAAATAAACTTTGGCATGGTCGACATGCCCTGGGACGGCGCCGTTTCGGTACATCTGTCGACGTCCACCTTGAGAAACACAGCCTTTGGATATTTCGCCGGAAGCTGATCGAACAAATGCGATATGTTTCGGCACGGTCCACACCAAGCTGCGGTAAAATCCACAACGACCAATTTTCCTCCTGCTGCGGCTAGTTCGGTTTGGAAGTGAGCTTCATCGGTGATTGCTTTAACAGCCATGCTGTATGGTTTCTTGCGCTGCTATGGGTTAGGTGAAGATTCTAGTTACAGGGCCACTATTTTACCCGGAGAAATTAACTACTTAATTAACTTTTAACGTTATGCACTTTACTCCTCACAAAATTTAACTAATCGAGAATGACGAGAGATGAGCGATGAAAGATGATAACGAAAACTTCTCTTAGATGAACGAAATGAATTCGTGCGACCAACGAGATTGTTCGCAATATACACAAATGTTTATTAAAATAAGCAAAACATTTCGTTTCATTCACGAAAAATAATGTCGTTTTCAACGACAACATTCGTGCAATGTATACTAAATAAGTAAAATTTACGAAAACTTTCGTTCATCAAGTGGCCATTTCTTCACACCACAGTAAAATCGATTTGGCCACATCAATTTTTTTAAATTAAAAAAAATCGAAGTTGTCAAACATCGATCCTAAAAGATCGACTGAAAACAATAAGAGGCTAACAAATACGAAAACTTTTCTAAAATAAACGAAATGAATTCGTGCGACCAACGAAGTCGTTCGTAATATACGCAAACATTTAATGAAACAAACGAATCAATTCGTTTCATTCGTGCCATGTACACTAGATAAGTAATATTTACTAAAACTTGTGTCCATCAAGCGTCCATTTCATCACACCACAATCTTTCTAGTCCTCAATACAGGTGAGCAGGTTGAAATAAAATCGATTTTGCTAGACCGATTCTTTTAGTAAGTTAAAAAAAATCGATGTCGTCAAACATCGATCCTAAAATATCGATTGCAAAAATAATGAATACGAAAACTTTCCTAAGACGAACGAAATAAATTCGTGTGAGTAATGAAATCGTTCGTATTATACACAAACGTTTATTAAAATAAACGAAACATTTCGTTTCATTCACGAAAATTAATGTCGTTATCAACGATTACATTCGTGCAGTGTACATTAAACGTGTAAAATTTACGAAAGCCTTCGTTCACCAAGCGGCCATTCTTTTTCATGAAATGAACGAAACCTACTAGTTACAATGCACGAAAGTACTTCGTTGCAGAAAACAACGAATGAATTCGTGCATTGCATGATCGATTTCATTATATTTACGAAGTTCTATTATCAGTGTAAAGCACAGTTTAGACCAATAAACAAAATTTTGATTTGGTTGGTTAGAAAATGAATTATTCTTGTTTTAATTAACATAAATATGGATAAAAGATTGAAAGTTCACAATAAACAATTTGCACTGAGCCGAAGATAACTTCGTTCAGCGTATTAGTGACATACAACAATTCTGTTTTCGGGCCACTTCGTGCGATGAAGCCCATAAAGCAATTCCCATATTTTTTGGGTAAACACTCCCTGCGTATATATTCTTAAAAAATCTTTCCAGGATACATTTGCATTTGTGGAGCCGACTTGTACCAGCGTGCCAACGTGTGACCACTTTTGCCCTCACCACTACGCCGGCACTACCTAAATTTAAAACCAGCGCAACCTGATGGTCTGACCACGTTTGGAGGATTCCTTCGGGTCCGAAAAGTACCACCCGTCGACCCGTTTCATTATGTCAAGCCAACCTGTAAGGCTGTAATTAAAGCCGCTGCTCTTCCGTTTACCCTAATGTTGCAAGTTTGAGTCCTACGCCCCCTTTCAACACTGTCCGCCTTCTCTTCCCTGCCTCTAATACGATAGATATAGGTTAATTAAGGTAATTGTAAACGTGATTGAAGTTTCCTATTTCTATTATATGTAGGTTGAAACCTGAAACCTATATCCCTAGTTTTAAGATAGCTGTAAATTATTCCATGAACCGAAAATGTTAAAAAATTAAGACTTTTTTGATTAGGTCCAATCGGCAAATGAGAGCCCTCTTTTTTCGCTTTCTATATCGTTTATTACTTCAAAACCATAAAACTTTTTAATTATTTTTCAATATGTTTCGAAAGACCAAGGTTTTTACTAGCTTATTATGCAAATAGTTCAAGGGAAATCAGAAAGGTGACCAAGTAATTCCCGGAAGAGAAAGTAAACAAAGAGAGGCTCTCTTTTGTAGATTGGACATATTGAAAAAAAAGTCTTCAAATATTCTTTACTTCATGGTAGAACTCGGGAAAGGGCTGATATAAACAGAATAGCTAGTTGATCCGCCACCATTCAGAATAGATAAATTTATTAACTAGTACAGAACAAGCAAATGATTCAGCAACAGCATTCGCTACTAGCTCGCCCAATAAACAACGCATTCCGATGCGGCTTCTCAATGGGCGGCACTACTGCCACCACTACCATGCTGGTGTGTTATGCTCTGTATCTCACACACGTCTGGCTTTGAGGAAAGCTGTGGCACATACATTACATAATTGGTTCTATCATTTATGTTGATTCTCATCAAAAGTAGTTTTTGAATTAGTTAAACCAGTTTTAACCCTAGAACGTTGCACTGGGGTACAAATGTACCCCACGCCATCTTTGGAGCCGTGTGGAAACGAGAATTCAGCACTTACCGACCTGGGACCCTAACCATAATTTAATTAAGAGTTCATAGTAAGAGTAGGAAAAAGGTGGTAAAGTCAGTTTACTTTTGGCCTTCGTGAAAACAGGAGTCAAAGTTGGCGTGGAGTACATTTGTACCCCAGGGTACTGTTGCCGTTAGTGTTTCGTTTTGTCCGTGGAAAGAAAGTCCTACGCCATAACCATTTTTGACACCTTCGACACACACAAAAAGTTTATTAAGGTTTTGATTGTATTTGTTGCTCCGTGCAATCGAAAAAAATAACTAAATATTTAAATTCGCATCTTGATACCCCGTGGGAAATTTTGTCAAAATCTGGGGCTGTCCCGTGAAATGCGAACCATCTGGTGTTTTTCCTAGGTTGATCAGTCATCCTGGTTTTTACCGAACATTGCCATAGGAATTCGAGAGAAACGCTTGATTTGTCTTCGTTTTTCTCATCTAAGCCTAATTTTTACACTGCGCTTTTGTTTTATTCACTCTGGACACAGCGGGTAGCCGAAGCTAAGGCTGACCGCAACAATAACTGCAACCAACTACGACAACACAAATCGTATCGAATGTTCCCGATAGGTCTGTAAATATGAACTTGATGTTGTCTAACTGCAACCTGTTTGTCCTCTATGGACGACAAAGCGTAGAGCAATGTTATCTATGTAGATTTGAAAGTTGCATTAGATTGAGCTGATTACAAAGTTCTGCTCAACAAGCTATTGCATATTGGAGCCATGAATAGACCGGTGTCGTGGTTTTCATCGTTTTCGACTAACAGGTTGCTACGTGTTAACATCGGGAAGAGCGTTTTCTCCCGTTTATTATTATATCTGGAGGCTCCTTGGGAAACAAATTAGGCTGACTACTGTGTGTTCTATTTTTTAACGGTGTGGCTCTGCTAATCTTTAGATATAGGCTCGTATATGCCGATCACTTGAATATCTATGCTGGTGTATTACGTAGAATACTACAAGCACTGTTCGAATGTTGAGTTGCTCTATGGGGCTGGTGTCAACAGAATAGGTTAGTTGACTGCATCTCATAATATACCATAATAAGCTTGACAGATCTCGGTGTTCCACTAGATCCACTCTCACTATTCGTCGCATATTTCTAAGGATAATCGGCAGGTTGACTTCTTTTCATAAATAATCAAGGATTACAGGGAGCCATTGTCAAAAGTCGCTGTATTGCTCCAATATTAAAAATTCGTCGGTAGTCACCAAATGACGTCGCAAGGAATCTAAATATTAAAATAATTCAAAAAAGGTTCATTCGAATTGCCCTCAGGAATCATCAGTAGTGTAATTCTTTGTATTTTCTTCGGTATCTCGATAGATGTAGACTGATTAGCATCGAAAGCTTCGGCCGTAAGACGTAAGTGTCAGCAATTAATCTTCGTCATTAAACTGATAAACGGTGATACTGACAGTTCCTCCTATCGTTACTTGATTTCCATGAATCGAGTGGGAGGCTAAAATAGCTATCTCTACTACAGTTAGGATCTCACTGCACTCTCTACAGATATTATCAACCAATAAATGGGTCGTCTACTTGTGACAGTCTTAATTGTTTTGGCGTACCTACGTCTCAATTCCGAAATAGACACACATTCAATACAAACAATAAACAAATATGCCTACATGGCAACATAAACCATGCATAAATGTAGCACGCGTCACGAAAATTCTGTAACGATTTCACTAACACATTTATGTGAACACAGTTTTTAAGTTTGCCTCAGGGTGTCCCTACACATGCGCTAGCCTACAAGCAATAAACATTTATTTATATATGTGCGACTGAAATTAAAAGTCGGAATGATATAACATGCTTCGCAAAACCCATTTCAAACATATTAGAATATAAAAATCGGTAATAAACTTCAAGCATAAAAATTGGACAGAAATCCTTCAGCATAAGAATCGCTTAAAAAGTTCTCACCCGCAAAACGCGGCAAGGTGAACTTCCAGTATAAAAATCGTTTAAAAATAAATAAATCACACGTAGCAGCATCCGTATATCTTGATGGTCAATATTAAAAGTCGGCTAACAAAAACTACTTTGTAAGAATCGGATGTATTTCTTTCCGGTTTTTTTTTTATTAAAAGTTTTGTTACCCGACTCTTACAAAGGAATGTCCCTGTCCAATTTTTATGCTTGAAGTTTATATCCAGTTTTTATATTCTAATATATTTGAAACGGGGTTTACGAAGCATGCTCTGTCCTTGCTACTTTTATTTTCAGTCGCTCATATTTATTTATTTATTTATTCATTTATTTATTTATTTATTTATTTATTTATTTATTTATTTATTTATTTATTTATTTATTTATTTATTTATTTATTTATTTATTTATTTATTTATTTATTTATTTATTTTCCATCTGATCTAGTTGGTCTTAATGAAATTGTGGGATGGGTAAGAGCCAATTTGAGTGAACCATTAACTCTTCTCAAACCCATATCTTTTCAACTGAATACACGATACACAATTTAGCAATAAATAGAGAAAAAAAATATAACAAGAATAAACTTATACAATAAAATAAGCAAATATAAAATATAAAAAAGCAGCAAATAAAAATACAGATTAAAATGTCGTCAGTAGATATCTGGCAAGTCAGAAACTGCTTAATAGCCGGTTCTTGAAGGTAGTAGATGACACGTTGAAATCGAAATCCGTAAACACTTCATTGAATGTGGCAGACAAGAAGCGAATCGGATTATGACCACCGAGTAGGGAGTTCCTATGTTCCAACAGCAAAAAGTTTCGATGACGGTGCACATGTTCCAGTGTATAGATGTGGAGTTGGTCCAATAATTCCGGCATATCTAACTCTCCTAGAAGATTCTTAACGACGACAACAGCTTGAGCTACTCTACTTTTCGTTTCAAGCGTGTGTAAACCTAATAATCTACAGGTCTTCGTATGACTGAAGATTAATAGGGTCCTGCCACGGAAGGCGTCTTAGTGCATAACGAACGAATTTTCTTTGAATTGCTTCAATTCTTGCTATCCATGTAGCTTCATACGGGCACCATATTATGGACTTAGATTCCAATATCGACCATACCAATCTGCAGTACAGTGAGCGGAGGCAGAGAAAGTCATTAAATTCTTTAGAAAAAAAATCTTTTTATACATGAATCCCATCTGGCGTCGAAATGAGGTCGGAAAGTGAGTGCAGAATCCAAAGTGACTCCAAGGTCACACACTTGTAGTAAACGCTCAAGATTCTGATCTCCGATACAGTAGTCGCATGAAATTGGCTTGAGCTTACGATGATACGATATTACACTGCACTTATGAATACTACTTTTAAGGAGCACCAGTCACTGAAAGTGTTCAAGAGCTGTTGTGAAGCAAAGAAATCCCTTGTGCACTTGACGATCATGTATAATTTTACGCCATCAGCGTAGAATATACGGCATCCAGGTGGTAATACTGTAGCTAGATCATTGATAAAGAGTGTGAACAGGAGTGGGCCTAAATTACTTCCTTGAGGAACAACCGAGTTGTTCGCGAATGGGGCAGAGTACACACCTTCAATGTTTACTACAAGCGTTTCTGATATGATTCGAGCCAACGAATCAGATCATAAGACACTTCTATTAATTTCAATCGTTCCAGAAGTATTGAGATACCAACTTTGTCAAATGCTGATTTCAAGTCGGTATATATAGTGTCGATCTGAGCACCAGCGTTCATGTTACGCAAGCTGAATGAAACGAACTGAGCGAGAGTTTGGAGTTTGATCTTTTTGGAATCAGGAGAAATGTAGCTGTGGCAGGAAGCAGAAAGCATATCGTTCATTATGATCTCAAAAACTTTGGAGCAGGCACACAACGAGGTAATTCCTCTGTAATTTTCAACATTTCGCCGATCTCCTTTTTGTATGCAGGAAACATAACTGACCTATTCCAACTGGAAGCATAACAACACTACCTAAAGGAATTGTTGAATAGAGTTGACAACAGCAAAATTAATGCATCCGCGCATTTATTGAAAACACATGAAGGTATGCCATCAAGACCAGGAGTGACTGAATATTTTAGCTTGCTGATTGTTGCTATAACGTGACAATCTGTAACAGTGAAGCTTCTCAACGGACAAATATTCAATGAAGTGTCTTTACAAGCGCACGCAATTTGATCAGCAGATGAAAAAGTTTCATTGAATACACTTTTAAAGTAGGTGGCGAATAGGTCACACTTCTCCGAAGCCAGACTAGCACTCTGCTCCTTCAAAAACATATCAGTAGGCAAAGTGTTCTTCTTCCGCTTGGATTTCACGAATTTCCAAAACTGTCGGGGATTATTGTGGAGGTTTGCTTGTGTTAGAATGGAATAGCGTTTGTTCAAGAAAATGTTATAGGGTCGATAATTATTACTCCCTAACGCAAAACTATATTTGGCAAAACGACAGCGTGTACGACAATGCAATCGAAGTGCTTTAGATCTGAGTCGTTTTGGATGTCGCCTCGTCCATGAGGGCATTAATCACAGCATTGAAATATTCAACCGCAGAATCAATATCTTCCGCATCCTCAAGTGAATGACAATCTGCACGAAGGTGTGCTGATGCAAGTTCCAAGACCATTCGGGATATCCTCAAAAATAACAGGTTTCGGTAGACAGATAATAACTTCAACGGGAGCATGATTTGCATCAATCACAAAAATAAATTCAGCCGGTTCGTGGATCTGATAGTCGGCTAGTGCTGTCTCATTCAATAAGACAAAGTCTGATGCTGACAAAACGATCAGGTAGCTTCAGTTAAATGAACAACTGTTCAAGAGAAACGTCAATAGGTGTTGAATCCACGAAACTATTCAAGGCAGTAGATACAGTAATGAGTACGCCCCCTCCGCGTGATTTCCGGCTGTTCACAAAACTGCGGTCGTTTATGTATCGCCAAAAAGCTGACGAGAATGAGTCCCATCATCAAACCAATTATGTCGTAATGGGAAGAAGCGATTGCCAAGAAAACTTCATCAATTTTTGTGCGTAGGTCTCGAACGTACTGGTGAAAAATCGTCAGTTTTCCATTCAAGTCTGCACCAAGAGTCGATTCCTGAAATTCCTCCACATCGTTCCAAAGATGTTCGGCTGATAACCCATACGTCTGGAAGTTGTCATTATTTGAGAGACGAGCAGTACCATTCAAAGCTTCAGCAGGACATATACTGCTTCTTATGTTACCTCAGTGGACGATGTGTTACAAAAAGGTTACGATGCGATCAAAATTTTCATTTTGAAGATTCACAGGGGTGGTAGAGTTGTGTTCATCAACAGACTTTCAGCTCTATTGACGACCGGAATATAGCAAACAGCTATGCCAAAAACATGTTCTGTGGTGGGTTAATCTGTACCAATATTGGGCATTTGGCTTCATACAGTATTAGGGGACATAGAACGATACAGTTATGCCACAAATACAAAATTATTATCAAAGCTTAGTTCCTCTCATCCATTCGTGATGTTTATTTACCGCATCAGCTAGCAAATTTGGTAATGCAATGCTAGTGCTATGACAATTTTTTATATGAGAAACCTATCTCCTGTCTATCTATTGTTCAATGTCGAATTTCAAAGTTGACGAAAAAGCCTAGATTATTAATATCACAGTCTACCAAATGAAAGTATAACTGCATATAATAGATAAGGCAAACAGTACAATTTGGACACCATTAAGTTCTGCCACGAACCATATCAGTCAACTGAAAATTTAATGAATTGGGCTGACACCGTGAGAGTACATCAAACAGCGGCGTGACAATACGTGACTGCCATCCCGATGGAGTAATCATTCCACTTCTGACGGATTAGGTTAGTCCGCTCGTCCACACGCTTTTGATTACAAAGTTGTTATTTAATTAAGCTGTCCTAGATAGCTGATGAACTCTACTGGCATACCAAGAATCAATCACAATGGCGAGTGACCCAGTAAGACGAACGGCTGCTCCCGTTAGACCTGGGACCAGATATGTGTCGTAACTGTTAGGCGTGCCTTTCGTGGAAATCAAAGTAAGTTCAAAGTGAAATGGTTGTTGGCTCTTTCGCCTTCCAGCAACAAACAGATGGAATTGGATAACTGTTATATGTGGCATGCAGCATAAGTGTGAAGCATGCCACCGAGAATCCATTTGCATACGACAGACGCTTCCTATCGCTTCCTTCTGGAGAAAACAATCAGCGCATACATACGTGTACGTGACGCCGTGAATGTCGACCTTTGGCGCTGTAACGTTGCCTCTTGGGTATGATACGATATGCCAGACGTCGTCCGGATGCCTGAATCACCGTAATTATCATGGTCGTGTGTGGTGTTGGCTTTTGGCAGGCGTCAGTAGTTCATCGGCGGGATGAGTTCGAGATGGTACGATGGAAGCAGAACGTCCTGGAAACCACTTTCAGTGCAAAGGATAATAGACTTTCAATTACCGCAATTTTTGAACCGCAGCATGTCATGTACCAAACGGAACAGATTGCGATATATAATGAGATTTAGATGAAAATCAAGTAAAATTATTCAGTCATTTTCAGTTTGCGATTAACGAGAGCACCTATTTCAAAGGACTCCTTAGTAAATTATTTGCGGGTTTTATATAATATAGATAATCGAGTTAAGTGTTTATCGTAGAATGATGGGTCAGATTGCCAACTGTTGTTAGCTGACCTTTTTTCGAAGAAGATTATTTTAAATTTTCTGAGACATATTTGACATTGTGTTAATATAACGAAAGCGAATTTGCAAAATTCTGTGTAGCTTTTTACACTTGTTATTTATTGAAATGTATGAAATTCGCTTAAACTTTCTAGATTTTTTCGAGCCTTATGTAGCAATCAACTCAGTTTAGGTCCTCACTCATTGTTTTATTCTGAGCAATGGGAGGGCGGACTCTAGCTAAGGTGGGTGCTTTAGAAGGTGACATTTAAGACCAATTTTCTTTAACGATTTTCAGTAATAATTATCAGAGGACTCTAGAAAGCTGGCATACTTCGTGGAGCAATGGGGAACTAGGACGGTGGCTACATTCGATAGTCCCGACGAAACTTTGGTTCAAGGAGATGGATGTGGATTGTGATTCCAATCTTGTGATGTCCCCCGACTCATACCAAATTATTACACGCGGGATGCAAATTTTTGGGTATTGGGCTCGTGAATAGTTGTATCCGCGCTTGTGTCGACGGCCATCTCGAATGTATTGTTTGGACACCGCAGTATAGTTCCGTCAGGTTTCAGCTAATATAATTCGGGATATAATGACAACCTGCGATCTCCTCTATATGTCCCTCATCTACCTCTTGCTAGAAACAATAAAACTCCGGATTTAGCCCTTGCATTGCTCTTTTTCTCGAAATACCTTGTACTACCTTGATGATGTCGACTCACACCAGTGTGCTCCTGTGTTACCTTCATCCTAACTACCTGACCTGCATGCGATTTGAAGCCGAGAACGACCCGAAGACCCATTTTGGAGAGTTTCCTGTGTGGAAGTGGACCACCAGACGTCCTACTGCGTGTTGTCTTGGCAGTTCAAGGTAGTCGTCGATCTTCCGTTTCCCATAGCGCGATATTCTCATTTTTCGCGTTAACAATGTACAAAGGTATTTTTTATCATTATAAAACAAGCAACTTTTCTTAAGATTCCAAATAGCTGTGAATATTTTATAAAGAGTTATGACTAATTTTGAATTTATTTTTGCCTGTTTTGAACCCATATAACTTCGCTATCGGAAATATTATAATTTTTTTATGAACTATTCTAATAGAACTACAAAACGAAGGTAAAATCATTTGTCCATAAGAACCTGTTCAGAAGTTATATACCGCGCTAGTACATAGAGTGCTCATTAGAGTGGGACATGGTTATATGAAAAAAATAAAATTTGGCTCCGAGTAACTTTTTGGGTCCCATTTAGCTCCCAGAACAACTCCGCAAATTTTTAGCTCGATCGGTGAAACTATATTTTTGCGCCCACGGTTTAAAGTTTACATGGGATTTCGTATGGGAAAATTGTCTTTTGCGAATTAATTCTTCCAAGAGTCGCCAGTTATCTCCTAAAAATAAACAGATGTCTGATTTTTATAGGAAATTTGTTAAAGAAACAAATTCCAGAAGACTGCAAAACGATCTGATGCTTGTGGAAAAAGTTATTAAGCAAAAACCGATTGATGCCCTGAAGATTGATGATTAATTCACTTTTCATAGCATCACTGCTTCTGACGGTTTTATTATATACAAAAATTTTAACTTTCTCTTATTATGTACAAAAGAAGTCTCAATTCATCCCTCAAAACCTTGCGAAGTGGCCAAATAGTATAGATAAACGATTTAGATACGTTAAGAGAGGATTAAAACAAAATTGCGTATAATTGGACAACCAACAGCAGTGGTGCTAGAAAAAATGAATATTTTATCAATCGCCAGAGTATCAATCGGTTTCTGCTTAATAACTTTTTTCTCAAGCATCAGATCGTTTCGTGGTTTTCGAGACTTTTTTTCTTTGTTAAATTTCCTATACAAGACATATAACGATTTATTTTTAGGAAGTAATGGGCGACTCCTGGAGGAATTATTTTGTAAAAGTTAACTTTCCCATACAAAATCCCATGTAAACTTTAAACAGTGGGCGCAAAAATATAGTTTCACCGATTGAGCCAAGAATTTGCACAGTTGTTCTAGGATCCAAATGGTACCTAAAAAGTTGCTCGGAGCTGGAATCTATTTTTTGTCCCACCCTAGTGCTCATCACTCACAAAATCAAACGAAAACTGCTTTGCACACCAGCGCCTACTCGTTCAGTGTGCGATCCACGCGACTTCTGGAGGGTCAGACATAAACTCTGAGTACTACCGCGTCTACCGGAAGATTGACACCGATATTGAATGATTTCCTAACATTCTTAATTCAGAAAAGTTACTTACTTTTTAATGATGAAAAACACCTTCGAACATTGTTAACACGAAAAATCAGAAAGAAAAAAGTTATAAAAGTATAGTTATAAGTAAAAATAGGAAATGAAGGAGTTCATCATAGAGAACATCTCATAACTCGAGAAAACATGTCTTCTGCAAAATTTCTAAAAATACTCTCCTCTACAACTTTGTTGAAGAAAGCCAAGCGCTATCTCTTGCAGTTCAAAAGTTTAATTTTGTCTGGCCTACTATGATCAATTTTCTTCTTAAATAATAATTTCTACATGCACAAAAATTGTAGAACATGTAAAATCGCTTTGACTCCAATGGTATAACGCTGTTTTGAGTAACTGTGCGGTGGGAAGGTTGTACCTTTCAGTTGAGACTGAGTGTGTGCAAATCGGCTCAGCCGTCTCTGAGAAACAGTGGTGACATTTTTCCACATGCACACATATGCACACATACCTACACACAAACAATTTCCGACCTCGACGAATTGAGACGAATGGTATATGACACACGGTCTTCCGGGTCGGTCTTGAGCTGTCGTTTTGAGGGTGATAACATCACCTGTCTATATAAGAAAGAAAAAACGTGCCGCACTAGAACTAGAACAAATTCCTGGTCAATAACCAAAATATTCATACTTTGTTGCGTTTCGGCTTCGCCTCTTCAGAAACCGACACTAACGTATTGTCGGAATAGATTAGCGCCGGCTTGACGCAAATCCCTTAAAACTAAAACACACTATGTGTTTCAATCAAACGACTGATCAAACGTGATGTCCCGTTCGAGCAGAAGTTCTGTTTATGCCGATGAGACACAAGTGAAGCCGAAACTTGTCTTGGCTTAGCAGGCCTATGCGAAAGCACTATGCTATATTTCACCCTAAGGAGGAAAATTTGGTAAAAACCAAAATTTCTCACTAGGGTGAAAATTTGTTGGTAAAAACCAGTCTTTGTACAGGAGGGCACAAATCCTTATTTCATACTTTGTTGCGTTTCGGCTTCGCCTCTTCAGAAACCGACACTAACGTATTGTCGGAATAGATTAGCGCCGGCTTAAATCAAAATATTGTTTTTCGATGTTTTGTTTCGTTATATTTTTTTACATACCTAGAAGCCTACTGTATAACGTGACAAAATTAAATATGTCGAAAATTGTTACAGAATTTTTGGATTGATGCAAAATGGTGATATTTTAAACATTTTTATTATATATCCAGCAATATCGCTTTCTAGTGATGATAACTGCATTAAATAAGACAATATTATTACAAACGCAGTTGAAGACAACCATTTGTATAACTTCAGCCTAAAACTAAAAATAGTAGTGTTGCTGTGCACTGGACCAACTTTAAAAAATACGTTTTTCAAACATTTTATTCTAAACTTGAATGATAAAAAGGTTATATTAAACGGCTAGATCTGGCAAAGTTGCTGAAGTAGTATTATAAAACAAGATTCCAGCTATCCAAAAGACATAAGAACTCTTCCGGACTTGTCCGATCCACAAATTCCAAGCGATTTGAAAATTTTGAATTTTTTACTAATTTGGGGTACACCGAAATGCTATAGGGCCAAATACTATGTTTGGAACAATGTATCTCTATGAATACGTGCACAGACGTTCCCTCCATTCTTCCTTTTCCACTGATCATTTGTTTATGCAACTAGAAAAACAAATGTATTCACAAAGATATCCTCGAGATTACTAGTATTCGAAAGGATATAGAAAATTGACCTCTGCACTGATAGGTGGATAGATGCCAAAGTGTTCCAAAAACTAGTTTCAGTCTATTTTTTGTTCATATTAAGACACAACAACAGCAATAGCAGCAGTAATTAATTATGGCCAGGATTCGACCTCAGTTACTCCTCGGTGCGCCGGTGGGAAAATGCAGTACATACGCCACCTTAAGTGATAAATTTATATATTCTTATTGCAAGTACTACCACTGAATTTAACTTTTTTTGTTTCGATTTTTCCGATTAGAAAAATTCTCTAGAAAAATCTCTAACCCCATGGGCGAGGTTGGGAATCGAATCCAGGTGAGCTTCGTACAAGATATCTATTTACCAACAACACTATGCCTGCCTCTGATTAAAACATGAATAAAATCGAATTTGCTGATTTTTTTTCTATATTTACATTCCATTCCACATGTTCTTGTATAATTCAAAATCCTTATAACATTTTTGAAGACACAAATTGAAATTAAAAACTTTAAAACTAAGGTTCCATTTTTGGCCCTGTTCCAGTTTCGGCAACTAAAGTAACTAAATATTGTTGCCCATGCCCGTGCACCAGAGGGGGGTGGGGGATTGGGGGTTCAAACCCCTCCCATGAGGGTTTTGATTTACTTTTAAAATCTTATGAACTTCTTGTTCAGGAAATAAATATACTGCAAACCGTTTTGACACATAAAATGTCATTGAGTTCAGTCACTCTAGAAACAAGTCGATGAAGAAAACAAGGAAGAAACCCTGCGAGGGTGGCTGTAAAGGGATGTATGACAAGTTGGTCGGTTTCTTTGATGGATCGGTACACATTTCGAGAAGTTTCGATATTAGCAACAGTTGCGAGTAGACCAGTTCCACAGCAGATGTCACTCAGCGGGCTACAACGGGAACTAAGGAAGAAAAACACGAGGTTGGAGAAAATCGTGATATCGATATCTGGAGCAATTTCACCGACGATGATCACTCCGCCGGAGTGACTGGCAGCTAAGTGGATCGTGCAAATGGGCATTGGTATCAGGTGAAATACCGCCGCCGAGGAACTCTCAGATAGCAGATAAATAGGAACGAGTAGCGTCAAGAAGGATATGAAACCCTGCGAAAGTGCTTGTGAAGAGATGTAAATCATTATGGTCGACACCTCCGGATCGGTTTGTGTCTCGCCAGGTTGCAGCAGACCAGAGCAGGTCACATAAACCGTGAAGGTTGGACAGCGAGCAAAGAAAAGCAGCTATTAACAAAAACATGAACGATTAATGCAAAACAAAAAGAGTAAGAGCACAATCCCTACTGAAGTAGTACCTAACGGTTGCCCCGGATGGATGAGAATTACGAGATACAACAGGTTTAAGTTTAATCAGCAACTACTACAAACCAATCCGAATCTACTACGAGCCAGCGGTGCCTGTTAATGATTCCTTCTCGATAACAAACATTTACTCAATCTGTTGACTGTGACGATTGTTACAAAAGACTCGGCTCTCCAGGCCTAGGAAAAAATCTTCAATATTTGAGGGTTTCTATAACATCCTTTTAAAAGAAACGTAAAAAAAGCAAAACCCTCCCCTTGAGAATTTTCTACACACGGGCCTGTTGTTGCCAAAAACGGAATCCTTCTGTATTATAAATCCCATGTTACATATCTTGATTCATTTTTTATTACGTCAGGAAAAGTTCCCGGAATATGCCTCTTTCTATGTGTTCTACAGGGGTGTAACCTACTAACCAAATTGCTAGAGCCTAGAAAAATTTGTACTACTACTGTGCCTCGTTCGCCTACCCCAGACTAACTGAAAGTGATTAGAGCCCCTCTACAATAATGTTGGGTGTCGCTTCTTTTTCGCTGCATTTGCCTATTGTAGAAGCACATCGCAGCTCAAAGCTAAAGCTAAAGATGAAAAGATTTAGCAACGAACTCGTTAACTGAACTCGTAACACCACTCAAGAGGTGAGCTTCCAATGAAACAATCACTTGCAGTCTAAGATGTATCCGCCGTGCCAGAGTAACATTTTTCGAAGTGCAAAAAGTTTACGATTAGGTTTTCGAATTTCTAGTTGCATACTGAAAGGCGCATTGGGTATGTGCTCGATAGACACTGAGGAAATAAATGAATAAATGAAAATTCTATCATGATTATTTGCCAGAGCAAATTGAGATTTTTATAGTGGCTGACTATTGTTTAGAGGGTCTGGCTTCATAGCAGATAATGATCAAAGGCATAAAGACAACTTTTGTAATTTTTTTGTGAAATATGGGGTAGCTAAGTAAAAACGTGACAAAGTATGTATTAACCTTAGAAATGAAGAATAAACGAAACGTGATCACCGGAAATACCAATTCAAGAATATTCTGAATAGCTCGATATAATTTATGAATAATCTCCGAAACAAGTTTAGTAAAATACACTGACGACTGATTGCCAGCAAACCAAGCAAGCTAATGAATAGCAGAAAAAAGTCCAAGGTGATGACAGAATATTTGGTCCTATGCGGTGTTACAGATTGAGGTTGATATGTTTCACACAGCGGTTAGTTTGATACAGACACCAGAATCCCATTCTTCGCAGCGAATGACATGTGACGAAAAGCTTGATGGCTCTATTTACGAATAATATCCCATATAAATTTCAGTTTTTCTTACTCAACCACAAAATGACTTGAAATTCAACGGGATGTAAATATCTTTGAGAAATTGGCCGAGAAGAAGTCAAGAAAATGGGGTCGTTTTTCTACATCAAATTTGGCGTAAAGGGATTTCTCACTTTTTCATACTTTAAAGAAGGCTGAGAACCGTTAAGACCAGATGAGAAGGGTCGTGCTCCCTTCAGCCAAGGAAAGGGTGACCACAGAGAGACGGATCTGGCCACTGTCTACCGGGTTCTATCGCGTGAAAAGATTATACTTGGGTGCGCCTTTCTCTTCGTAACTTCCAGGTTCCATTTCCGTGCGGCTGTCACTCTCCATTCAGCGTTTGGTTATGATTTATTTTAGTCATTTCTTCTGCTTCACCTTTTGTCCCTTGTGATTTTCAGCTGGTTATTATATTCTCATCTCTCGATAGACAAAGCAAGAGCTACGGGACGAACCACTGCCATTTCGTTAATTCATCACTTTGTAGGATAATTCATTGTTATCTGGTTGTGGCAACACTGTCTGACCCCACCGGACTATTCAAAAGTAAAATAAAACTTTGGATTGTGCTTGAAGGGATGAAAACCTCTCGCGAAAAAAAATTAAGTTATTTTTCATTTCCGGCCAAACTACCTCGCATTTATTACATGAAAAAAAAAAATAGACGCAACCAAAACAATATACACTACCAGTCAAAAGTTTATGTTCCCCTACAACGTATTCAAATAAATGTAAAATGTAATAAATGTAAATGTAATAAATGTAATATTCAAAAAGCTATGGTTTTCTTCTTTTATTGTTATTAATTATCATTATTTATAATTATTTTTCGACCCATTTCTCTACCATAGACACATAAAATATGTAGTTTTTTCACTGTTCAATAATTAGATAAAAATCATCGAATTAGCTCAATTTGAATAGGCATTTTTTTTCGACAGTCGACAGTTTGGAATATAATTTTTGGAGTGAGCTCTCGCAGCACTGAGATGTTACACGTATTTTGTACTCGACGCATCGAAAGAATACAACCTGTCATAACAAGTTTGTTTGTGATGTACGCGTCACCCAAAAGTCTACTGAACAACCCACTCAATTATGCCACAATTAAAAAAAGCAAGTTAACTTAAACTTTTGGCCGGTAGTGTACCTACAAAGAAGTGCTTTGAAGTTCTTATTTATATTGAAGTTAGAAGACAAGCATGCCGTGATCTTGCTATTAATAGTCAAGATTTGCACATTAATATTCATTATATTTATGAACTGTATAAAGTATTTATCAATTGCATTGATTTATATTGCATACATTCAACAAATAATCCAGAACACAAAAATCAAACAATACGATGGCTGGCGCATTCCTACCTTGTAAAACATAAGATATAATATATGTGTGACAGGACAAAGACACTATTGATTCCGTAGTGACTTTGTGGAATATCCGGAACATCCGTAAAATGGGTCAGATGATATGTTTGGTATCGAAACTCAGATCAATACGTAAACCAATACCTTTGTGGTTATTTAGAGAGCATTTCTTGAAGTGACCTCGCAAAATATTTTTGGATTTTTTTAAGTATCAAAAAGTATCGTAAAAACTTCAGAGTTCATCAATTGACCAGTTAAACGGATGTTCCGGGTCTTTCGAATTTTTATCACGTGTCATCCAGGTTCATCATATTCAAGTTAAAGTATCAATAATTTTAGATGAAATTTTGTATAAAATTTCAAGAATATTACAAACTTTCGGAAACAGTTTCATTGATTGACCACATTGTTGTTTGTTCAGTATTATTAGAAATACAGTGAAGACCCGTTTTTATCAGCCCCTTGGCGAATTTTAAGCTGATAAAATAGGGACATTTATAAAATCGGGACAAATATTTTTCTGTCTTTTTAATAAACCGAAGCGCTTAAAATATTCTTCTTTAGTTCTTGGATATAGCCTCGCTACCTTTTCTGATTATTTACTTTAAGTTCCCCTTAAGAGGGTCTGACAGCGCAAAATTTAAAAAAAATGATATTTTTATTTTGGCATTTTTCGGATCTCTAAGATAAAGAGTATATGCCCAAGAAAGGATTTACTCGAAATAAACATGGTTCGTCTGCTAGAGCCCATCAAACTACCAACTATCTATTTTCATATGAAGGTGATAAAATCGGATCAAAAAGATAATAAAATCGGAGGCTGATAAAATCGGGTGCTGATAAAATCGGGTCTCCACTGTATTACTGTACCGCCGGAATCACAATCTCGACCATTCAAGATCGGTCGTACCAGGTACGAAATAAAACGCCATTTTTGTTTTGTTTGTGATTATGAGTAGTATTCTATCAATAAGTCTATGATTTATTATGTCAATTCTGAATACACCTTTGTAGTTCAAACCTGACCCCATTGGCACCGATCACCATTGGCCAACCTGGTAATATCAGAAACTGAACATTGAAATCTAACAAACAATTTGGATGTAAGTAGGGGAACATGGGGAGACTTGACCAAGTTTTCAGAACCTGCATAAATCTCTAAACAAGTTTTCAATCCTCCAAAAGTCATTGTGATATAATGTGCAAAGTTATTCAGCGTGTTCATGATTTTTTGCAGTATTTTTATTTAAATTTTTCAAAAGTTATACAAGTTTTTCTGTGATCATTTTTTTTGGTCAAATCTCCCCACTGCGGGGAAACTTGACCAAGAGAATTTCACAATCAGAACAAAAATTAATTACATAAAACCTACTGTAATTATTATTTTCCATATTATCGCGATCCTTAGGTAGCAGTAAAAAATATAGAGGGGGTTGCATTTCATAAATTTCGATTTTTTTAATGCATTTCTTTTTAAGGATTATTTTGTACTACTAACATCGCCTGTTCAAATGTCAAGAAATCAGTCATATTACTGCTAGCTTTGCTAACTAATACTAAAATATATAGACTGATGTTTGATGTGGGATTTTTTTTGCATTAACATTAAAAGTAGAAACCAAAGCATAATAAATATCAGGAATTTAGTATCTTTCTTCAGCTTATTGCCACTTGGTCAAGTCTCCCCATAAAATCTTGGTCAAGTCTCCCCAACATTAGTTGTTGCGTTCAATGTGATACAAATTTTATAAATACTATTACAATGCCCCAATTTATTTAAAATCATTTCAATGCTCCATAAGGAATAAGATGATATATGAGTACTTTAATAGTAATTAGTAGTCGAGTAGGTATGTCCATACAAAGTTTGATAAAAAATTACATCATTTAATGCAAATTCATCAATTATGGAATATTTTCTATAAGGAAAGGATTATTCATTCCAAACTTTTAAAATTAACTTAAGGGATCGAAACAAGTATAAAAATATTTTTGAAGTAATTTTATGAATCGAAAAGAAGACGTCATAGCCAAAAATAGAATGTTGCGCTTGGTCAAGTCTCCCCATGTTCCCCTAAATATAGATTTATCTGAAAAATATATCTTAAAACTGAGTGTGAAATCTGGGTCAATATGACCCGCAAACATCTTATTCGTTACAAAAAAGTAATACCTAAAGAAGGTTAAAAAATACGTCGCCAAAATAATCCATGTAAATTCCGTTGAAATCTAAAATACTGACATCAGACTCGTGTGCGACCTCCACTCGTAGCAAGGACAGATTGCATTCTGTACATTATCAATAGGACCGACTTCTGAGGTGTCTCTGGCGGACGATATTCCCATTCCTCCATAATGCCTGTTTTTGGTTAATGCTTGCTAGTAATTGTAGGTTCCCTAGTTTTACGCTCGCAAATAGTCTCATAAATGCTTCACATAGTCCCACAAATACTCAATTGGGTTTAATTCCTTTATTTCAAATGCACACTAGCGGCTAGCGCATTGCAAAAAACACTCATTCTTGAATTCTCAAAGTCCACTCCTTTCATAATGTGGCAAATGTCAAAGTAAGCTCAGATGGTAAATTTTGGACAATTATAGACCCCCGCTCACTTCGCTTGATGTTTTTGACATTGATACTATGGGAAAATATAATTAATGCTATAACTTTTGAAGCAGCACTCGGAAAATTACAATTCTTAACTCTTTTTAAAAGTAATAATTGCATTTGAATGGAGATATCCTCGGTTCTAGAAAAATACGCGAATGTGGGGTATTGGGTCATTTTGTCCCCAAGATCCCCCATTTCGAATAATTTTTCTGCTCTATACTGCAAATCATACATATTTTGCAGTTTTCCTAATGTGGAAAAATCTCAGAAATCGAATCGAACCTTTGCAACTTTTCCTCATATACGAGAAGTTGGGGTTATATGGTCTTTTGTCTTTCATATTAAATTTTATCATTTTCTCGTGCATTATTTCTCAATAAATTTTCATAAAATTTACCTTGTTGAACGTGGAAAATTTTCAGAAACAAAATAAAAATAAATTCGTTGCCGATAAAATTCAGATACATCAGATTTTTCGACATTTAGTCTACAAACCACATTTTTCATTAAATGCCCTAATACCTACTCATACTCATATGATCCCTAACCGTATTTTACACCAGAAGTAGTAAATTAAATAATAATTGATTGTTAACCCTAGAACGTTGCACTTGCGTTTTCCATCCTAGAACGTTGCCCTGGGTACATTTGTACCCCACGCGTTTGATCGCTATTTTCGGAGGTAAAAATGCAAACAAAAGAATTGTATAGGGTGGATGTACCAATAGTCGCATGCTTAAGGAAAACTTTTGATAAAAAATCGATTAATAGACCTATGGGCAATGTTAATACATTAAACGAAAGCTTTCAGTCCCTACTTCATAGGAAAAATATAAAGATGGCTTAATAACCAATTTATGTATTCAAAACCGCTTGTACCACTATAGGAACACATGTACCAATAGTGGTGCAATCGCTAATTTCGGTTCCTATTGTTGAAAATCCCATTGCTTTCTTATGGGACTTGCAACTATAGGTACACTACATCAACTATAGGTGCAAGGGAGCTCAAAATTCTAAGAAAATAATTTTTTTCAATAGTTATTTGAGCAAATTTCAAGGATAACAGTTTTATTGTCGCATAATTTTAGTGCGAAGAATCGATAAAAAAATATTTGTTGATGGTTGGTACCTTAGTTAGGCGTATAACCCACTACTGCAACTATTGGTACACCTCAACTATAGGAGCACCCACCCTAATACATAATTTTCTTCGTTTTTTAATTGCGAAAACAGCTGTGAAAGTGAAAGTAAGGAATTTATTGAATCAATGATACATAAATTGGTTTGAACAAAATAAAAAGTGAAAAAATCGCGGTTTTGGCATTTTTCACAAAAACTACTATAACTTTGTGAATTTTCAACCGATTTGAAAAAAATCAAATGATTCTTAAAGTTGAAAGAATAGTCTTGAAACGGTAAGGAATGGAATTTCGATACTTTTGAAAAAGTGCAAATATTTTGAAGAGTGAAAATTTAAAAATCGTGTTTTGGAAAATACCGCCAAATGGGGTGGAAATTGAAATGAAAAAATATTTCTGACCAGTAATACATTGGTATCACGCAACGTTACTGTTACAGCAGTTACTGTGCGCAAATTATACTAGCGAGCCATTGCTTTGAAAAACTATGAAAAATAAACAATAAAACAATAAAATCAGCAAAAATTAGAATGATTTTTTGTTCCGCTTCAAAATTAAATTAAATTAATTAAATAAATGTTTAAAAACGATTATATAATACTAATTGTTACTTACGTAGTAAAACAACTAGTGTTTAATCTGGTACTGTCACGAATCACATTTCCACTGACAGCACGAAACCTGACAAAATACTAACGGCAACCGTACACTGGGGTACAAATGTACCCCACGCCAAATTTGACACCTGCTTCCACCACCTTTTTCTACTCTTACTAGGAACTCTAAATTATTATGGTTATTATGGTTAGGGTTCCAGGTCGGTAAATGCCGAATTCTCGTCTTCACACGGCTCCAAAGAAATCGTGGGGTACATTTTTACCTCAGTGCAACGTTCTAGGGTTAAATCTAAGAGAAGAGAAGACAATCGCGTAGCCAATTTGATCCAGTTCTAACCTCAATATTGAACCAGCTTCTGATTGGTCGTTGTGCCAGTCAAGAGCGTTCATAATATTTTCAAACGGGATGAAAAACAGTGCTGCTGAATTTATTTTGGATACTTTTCATACACATGAACATTTCATGCAAATTGAAAGCCGTGTGGTGTCCGGCGGGCTGAAATCTTTTTTGCACTATTTCAACCAAGAATAGAACCTCTGGGAACTGCTCCCATGTCGTAAGAGGCGACTAACAACATGCTAGGAGTTCCTAGGCCGACGTTTTGCTCCGTACCGAAGACTTAATCTGGACGGACCTTAAGGTTTTCCATATTACCCTCTTTCCAGTCTGTATTTAGTGAATCACTGACATATACTCACCTTTTCTGATTCGCCTTTCTTGATTGTGTACCAACGTTTTAAGTTTCTTCTGGCGGTTGTATATTAGCCGTAAATGACGAAATCTAATTCTACACTAAGTAACAGAACTTCCAAAGCTTTGGTTTAAAAACCGTTTTTAAAAAATGGAAACTTTCATGTAGGAAATTTATTGAATTGGCCTAAGATGGAGCTGTCGAATTTCACAAAATGCTTTTTATGTTGCAAGTGATCTGTAGTTGTGTTAAATTAGGTATTTTTCTATTATATTTGGAACCGTCTACTGACAAATCTACATTTACGAATACCTCCAAAAGTGACTCCTTGAGGTCTCATGAAGGCCTGACACTAGCTTTATGATACTTTTGCTTTTCTAAACAGTAATAAAAATCTCAACATTCAAGAACTTCACTTTGTCAGAAAATGTAGGGCCATCGGAAGCTAAAACTTCGTAAAATCGCACTCCTGGTCCTTTTTTCAGTGCAGTACTCTACGTCACTCGTTCAAATTTGCACCGCTCTTATGGTAGTCGGTATTTGCTAGTATTACTGTTCTCCCATCCATTCTGGTAGTCAAACGGTGGGATAGCAAAATTCTTACAAGTTTCCTATCTCATGCCTCCACGCGAGTCTAAGTCTATTGATGATATTTGGTCCTTAGACCGCAGAATGAGAGGGTGCGAACAGAATGAGAGGGTGCGAACAGATCTAGTCGAGAAAACATTGCCGTAAAAATGAATAGTTGATCGGAAATTAGCCCCAATACGACTAATCTGACTAGTATCTATGAACACGGGTCAATACGTATTGAAAATTCGCCACGTCTGTTTTTATGAACCTAATTTAAAGCTCCGTTATTGCTAACAAGCCCGTGCATCAGGTTAACAATCCTTTATATTTCCCTTCAGTGTTCGGTATTATCGCTCGTATACTTGTGTTCCACAAACAATCCGATATGGAAAATAAGAAATACTTTCCTTGATTTATAACATCTCTCGCTATTTTTGCCTGTATAATGTGTTATCACTCGGTAGTTTTCAAGCCAATAAATATATCGTAGAGAAGAAGTAGCGAATTCTGTCCAAATACTGTTGCAATAAATAGTGATCCGGCCCATTACGCGGATAAGATTAGCTTTTCTAGGCAATACTCCCACGGTCGGCCGTGTGGAGTTCAAATTGCTTTTGTTTAGGGAACATAGTATACTCTCGGTAGCCGGCTGCCCAGAGTTTAAAAATAACCAAAAACTAAACAAGATCATCTCTTTTTCGAGTGATCGTGCACTCGAAGACTAACTAAACAACTACCTAATAAAACATGCTTTACAGGTCGCATCGTTTGCTTGGAGCGAATCCTAGACCTGATACCCTTCCAAACCACCAACTCCGCGACACCTATGGAAGAGTCTGATGAATCGTCGTCCTTCCGTTAAGTAGGTGGAGCATCAACACTTCCCGTCTACCTTATCCTTTATCCTTCCCCGTGAACGATGGAGATGGGGGCGGCCGGCAATGATTGCTATCATGCTGTTGAGGTTTTAATATGGGTCGGATTGGTATGAATTCCTACTTACCACTTCCTAAGCAACTCTTATTAGATAATCAGCAGTCAAACATGATGAAGTCAGTGTGCAATCCGCCAAAATCATCGTCACAACGCAACGCAACGCAACGCAACATGAACATTTCATGCAAATTGAATAAATACCCTGAATGACGATATAACTACGTGTATTGTTAAGAGAGACGCGAATAAACATAAAATTCAATTTTTAAATGCTGATAGTATTATGAATTCTTGACAGCGGGTCGATATTTGAGGTACAATTATTTTCAGCAATTGTGAAAAACATGCAAATGGAATCTGGCAACCGTGGATGCTTGTTGTATTTGGAATTACGACAGGGCCTGGTAGATAAAATTAAGAAGAGCAAGAAGCCTGTTGTCGTCTCTTCTCTTAGGGTTAAATAGAGTTGATATATGCAATTTAATGATAAAAATATGGATTCGAGATTAAATGTCAAAAAATCTAATTTAACTGAATTTTACCGCTAAGGAATCCATTTCTATTTTTGTTTTCGAGAATTTCATACAACATTTTTTTTATTAACAGATTAAGGCCGAAGTGGCCTGTGCCGTATACAAAAGATTCCTCCATTCCACTCGGTCCATGGCCGCGCGTCGCCAGCCACGTAGTCTGCGAAGGGTCCGCAAATCGTCTTCCACCTGGTCGATCCATCGTGCTCGCTGCGCGCCACGTCTTCTTGTACCGGTCGGATTGCAATTGAGAACCGTTTTCACCGGGCTATTGTCCGACATTCTGGCTACGTGCCCGGCCCACCGTAGTCGTCCGATTTTCGCGGTATGACAGATGGGCGGCTCCCCCAACAGCTGATGCAACTCATGGTTCATTCGCCGTCTCCATGTGCCGTCTTCCATCTGCACTCCACCGTAGATGGTACGCAGCACTTTCCGTTCGAAGACACCAAGTGCGTGTTGGTCCTCCACGAGCATGGTCCAGGTCTCGTGCCCGTAGAGAACTACCGGTCTAATCAGCGTCTTGTAGATGGTCAACTTCGTACGACGGCGAACTCTGTTCGACCGAAGTGTCTTGCGGAGGCCAAAGTAAGCACGATTTCCTGCCACGATGCGTCTACGAATCTCTCTGCTGGTATCATTGTCGGCGGTCACCAGTGAGCCCAAGTATACGAACTCTTCAACCACCTCGATTTCGTCGCCACCGATGCAAACTCGAAGCGGGCGGCTCTCATTCTCTTCTCGTGAACCTCTTCCTATCATGTACTTTGTCTTCGACGTGTTGATGACGTCCGACGCGCTTGGCTTCTCTTTTCAGTCTGATGTAGGCTTCCTCCATCTTCTCAAAGTTTCGTGCAATAATATCAACGTCATCGGCGAAGCCAAGTAGCTGAACGGACTTTGTGAAAATCGTACCACTCGTGTCGATCCCTGCTCTTCTTATTACACCTTCCAGCGCGATGTTGAATAACAGACACGAGAGACCATCACCTTGTCGTAACCCTCTGCGTGATTCGAAGGGACTCGAGAGCGTCCCTGAGACACGTACTACGCACATCACCCGATCCATCGTCGCCGATGAACAAATGATGTGTGAGCACATTGTACTCGCGGCATTTCTGCAGTACTTGACGAAGAGCGAACACCTGGTCCGTGGTAGATCGTTCGCTCATGAAACCCGCCTGGTACTGCCCCACGAACTCTCTTGCAATTGGTGATAGTCGACGGCATAGTATTTGGGAGAGTACCTTGTAGGCGGCGTTCAGCAGGGTGATTGCTCGGTAATTACAGCAATCCAGCTTGTCGCCCTTTATGTAGATAGGACACACGACACCTTCCATCCACTCCTCCGGTAAAATCTCCTCCTCCCAAATCTTGGTAATCACGCAGTGCAGCGCTTTAGCCAGTGGCTCGCCACCGTGTTTTAGTAGCTCGCTTGGTATTTGGTCAACCCCAGCGGCTTTATTATTTTTGAGCCGGCTAATCTCCTCCTGGATTTCTTGGAGATCCGGAGCCGGTAGTGTAATGTCTTCCGCGCGTGCTCCCAGGTGCGTTACCGTGCCATCCTCGTCGTCTGCTGCATCGCCGTTCAGGTGTTCTTCGTAGTGCTGCCGCCACCTCTGGATCACCTCACACTGGTCCGTGAGAAGATTCCCGTTTGTATCTCTGCACATGTCGGCCTGTGGTACGTGGCCCCTGCGCGAGCGGTTCAACTTCTCGTAGAATTTCCGTGTGTCTTTAGCGCGGTACAGCTGCTCCATCGCTTCGCGATCTCGGTCTTCCTGCTGGCGCTTTTTGGTCCGAAAAACCGAGTTCTGCCAGTTCCGTGCCTGTTTATATCGCGCCTCGTTCGCCCTCGTGCGGTGTTGCAGCATTCTCGCCCATGCTGCATTCTTCTCTTCGACTAACTGCTCGCATTCGCCGTCGTACCAGTCGCTTCTTCGGTCCGGGCCCACCGTACCTAGTGCAGTGGCTGCGGTGCTACCTATGGCGGATCGGATATCTCTCCAGCCATCTTCAAGGGCAACTGCGCCTAGCTGCTCTTCCGTTGGTAGTGCCACTTCCAACTGCTGCGCGTATTCTTAAGCCACTCTGCCATCTTGTAGCCGCTCGATGTTTAGCCGCGACGTTCGGCTTCGACGAGAGCTATGCACTGTCGAAAGTTTTGAGCGCAAGCATACTGCAACCAGGTGGTGGTCCGAATCTATATTCGCACTGCGATAAGTGCGAACGTTTGTGATGTCCGAGAAGAATCTAATTTCATACAACAATAAGGTACATTTTATGAAAGTTGATTGAAGAAAACTAGAGATGTATGCAATAAAAAATGATAATATTTAATATGAATACCAAAAAGTCCTATAACCACAACTTCTCGTATTCGGACAGAGGTCGCGAAGGTTCCGTTCGATTTCTGAGATTTTTTGCATTGAAAATACTGCAAAATTTGCACGGTTTGCAGCTCGGACCAGCAAAGTTATTAAAAGAAGATTTTCGGGACAAAATGCCAAACTCCAATTTTATGTATTTTTCGAGAAACTAAACATCTATTCAAATACTGAGAATGATTTCTTTAAAATAAGGTATAAACTGTAATTTTCCGGATGCTACTTCAAAAGCTCTATTCTAGCTATATTTTTTCTAATATTTTTTACGTGGTTTTTTACGCGGATTTTGAAATTTACTCGGTTTTCATTTATGCGGATTTCTAAATTTACGCGATTTTCATTTACGCGGACTTTGAAATTTACGCGGTTTTCATTTACGCGGTTTTTGAATTTACGCGGTGTCCATTAACGAGGTTCCCTTTAACGCGGATTCTTAAATTTAAGAGTTCTTCATTTACGCGGATTTTGAAATTGAAGCGGTTTTCTTTTACGCGGCCTGTATCCCCCGCGTAAAAAAGCCTGAGTGTATTTTCTCATAGTATCAAGATCAAAACTTCAAGCAAAGTAGGCGGGAGTCTAAAATTGTCCAAATGATATGAAATTTGGCATCAGTTGTGTCATTTTTCATAAAAACAAACATTTGTGTTTTTTACCGATAAGTTCTAAGAACATCATACAATCATATTCAAAATGTTCGTTTTCTCTTTAGGTTTTTGTTGACAAATTAAAAAATAGGAAAAAAGGTTTTTTGCAATTTAAATTTTTAACACAAATTTTTGTTTTTATGAAAAATGACAACATTTTTTTTCAGTGCATATTTTTCTCATACAGAAATATTCATTCCCTATAACCCGTTCTCAGTAAGTTTTAGTATAATATACAATAATCGAAAAATTGAAATTGAATTGAAATTAATGCCCGTAGAAATGTCTACGCGCTTTTAAAAAATTGGTCTTGTTTCAAAACGTTGCAATTGTCTCAGAAAATCGAGAAGATTCATAAACCGAACTCAACTTCAAAATTTCGTTCGAATCGACGATGGTCATATTTTGTAGTCGGCCGGCGTCTCATGGAATTCCTCACCCTCCCAAATAACTCTTGCATCCACTAAACAACACATTCCATGGCGACATTACTGGAAACTCTAGTGACACGGATGAATTCACTCTCTTCTAATATCCGAACCGCACACTGACAATTAATTATCACATTCCAGGTCCGCGCGATTATCCAAGATTACACGCGATTATACAAGTGGTCACACGGTAACAAAATCGAACTTATACACGCGAAGGCGCTAGAGCACACGACAAACACGTTAAGATGCAAACGCTTGGGCCCTTCGCGATCATCCACGTACATGTACGCCCTATCTCGAAAACTTGATAACGACCTGTTTGATAAAGTTCACCTTTTGCACGCATAAATATGCAAATGATTCTTGAACATGAATCTACAAACGCCCGTGCTCGCGCGATTATGAATCGGTCACGTACACATCAATAAAAACAACGCTCGTATCCCCTAGACAACATTATGAACTCTAGTGATATGGGGGAACTTACTCTCTTCTAGAAACTGAAACGCACACTTACAATTAAGTATCATATTCTCGGTCCGCGAAAAAAAGGAATCGTTCTCATTTTTGCTGATTTTTATTGTTTTATTGTTTATTTTTTACAGTTTTTCAAAGCAATGGCTCGCAAGTATAATTTGCGCACAGTAACTGCTGTAACAGTAACGTTGCGTGTTACAAATGTATTACTGGTCAGAAATATTTTTTACATTCCAATTTCCACTCCATTTGGTGGTACACTCTTAGAAAAAATGAAAATTACATTTGACTTAAACAACGTAACGACGTATTTTTCCATCCGATATTAGGATTTTATATACTATGATATGTAAAATTAACTATTGTTACTCTTTCGATGTAAAACTTAAGTTGAATGAACTAGGAACAGCCGAACAACTCACATTTTTACATGTAATTTTCCGGATGTAAATTTATGTGAATTGGGACGCTCCTTTTATGTGCATCTGGCAAGACGTAAAGATACACGACTTTTTTTGCTGTGTATTTTCCAAACCCCGATTTTTAAACTTTCACTCTTCCAAATAATTGCACTTTTTCAAAAATATCGAGATTCAATTTTATACCGTTTCTAGACATTTCTTGCAACTTGATTTTTTTAAATCTGTTGAAAATTCGCAAAGTTATAGTAAGTTTTGTGGAAAAAAGTCAAAACTGCGATTTTTTTCACTTTTTTCAAACTAATTTATGTGTCATTGATTCAATAAATTCCGCACATTCGCCTACACAGCTGTTTTTGCAATTAAAAAACGAAGAAAATGATGTATTTATTTTGTTTTCATTTTTTCTTGTGATCATTGTGAAATTTTGAAAATTGTGATCAAACGCGTGGGGTACGTTTGTACCCCCGCGAAACATTTTAGGGTGGAAAACACAAGTGCAACGTTCCAGGGTCGATTGATCCTCTTTAGACCTAGGGGACCCAAGAAAAGATTCAGAAGAAAACTTTTTGCTCTGCATATTCGTATACTAGGAGACTGACCATCCCACCGCATAAAAACATATTCATTTCGTGGTCGTATAGCCTGCTTGTGGCGAATCCTATAGACCTATACCTGTCCTTCAATCCAACCCAGTAATACCTAGTATCGGTGAACTCAAGTGTATAGTTAAACCAGACTATATGTATCAGAAAGAGATTGAATACTTCTAATTAAAAGTAGTATTTCTTATGCAAAAGGGTCCAGGGAATAGATTTCAGATAAAATGACAGCACGAAACGTATGCATCCCTTTTACTCCGATTCTTCCCATATTTCAGGTTTTAGTTAAACTTGACACGTTTTATCCGCATTCTTCCCATAACTCAAGATTGCAGCTGAACATCAGTAGTGTTTATTATGTACAACATTCCAAAAAATCAGTTGCTTCTTATTCAAATATAAGAAAATTCGGAAAAGCCAACAATATACGTATGCCAAACAAACTACTTTTGATCAGTCGCATTCAGTGTGCTTTAGAAGTTAAGATCTATTTAAGTACAAACTTGTGTTATGAAAAGAATGAGGGTGGCATGGGCCCACACATTTCATGCAATAATTCTTAGATTCTTTACATAAGAAAAAAATACTTTTAATCAGCCGCATTCAGCCTCTTTTGAAGCAGGTTTGACTTCAAATTTAAGTTATGTGAAAGAGTGGGGTAAAACGAGATTTCGTGGGAGATCGCAGGTTCGACTCCTGCTTGAGGACATATCTTTTCTCAGTGTTACCAATAAAGGTGAATTTTCACCGTTTCTTCATTCTTCCTCTGTCTTTCCGGTCATTTTTTCTCTGTCTGTTTTCCAGTGGACACGTTCATAAAAATCCTTGAAAAAGGAAAAAACAAAGACTCACGTCCAAACAAGGAATACAGAGATTTCGTGATCAATTTTACAACTGATCCTCTGCATCCAGTCTCTTTCCAAAAGGTAGAGCTTTCCAGCTATCTTCAATCAATTACAGCCAGGTTTAACTTCAGCCTTGAGTTATGGAAAGAATTGTGCTAAAACGGGAGCACCTGTTTCGTGTGATCATTCTAACTACCTTCAATCGATTTACTGACCATTTCCTATTCGCATTACGCTTTCTTCCAAGTTATCTATTCAATCTTGAATATTAATTCAAGCGAAAATGGGAATTCGGCCAATATGAGCATGATAGTGTAACGTGCGATCGTTGAAAATACCAGTAATCAATTTTTCAGACATTTTTACAAACTTCTTGGTAATTTTTTTCCAACCTTTTTGACAAAAGTCGCGTTTTTCGTGTATTTTTCCCACTATGCCCCGCTCAAATCACAATGCATGAAACGAAATCATTTGAAGGTCGTGTGCCGCAGAAAATGAACGACAATCAAGAATATTACACCAGACATCTCAAGCGTTGGAGTTGTGTGAAAATTTGCTATCTCCACCAATGTAGTTCTACCGACACCAACTATCGAAACTGGGTAATAAATGCCAACTTCTTAATCGCATTTTTAACCAATTTGGTAATAAATTAACATTTCATAGGAATCCGTACTGCTTGAGAAACAGACAATCTAGATTATATACAAATTCGCCCAACATTCCTCAATCTGAGTAGAGAATCTCGAAGTACAGGGTGCTTGAGGTTTTTTGCAGTAAACGACACGTTTTTATAAAAATCACACCAGGTAATCATATTTACAATGAATTATTTACGTTCGTAGCATGCGGAAATTCTAAATTTTAAGTTATTTTACGAAAAAAACGTCTTCCTTTAGTCCCATGTTTAGATCTCTTGATGTCTTCACCATCTTATTTTTACTTTTGAGTGACCTAAGTATGGCGTGAGGAATTATATTTGTATCCCGGTCGACGACGCATATATAAAATAATCCAAAGAATTGATATCGGGACTGCTAGGGGGTCATTTTCTTTTTTTCCAAAACACCGGAACATTGTCCGTAAGCCTGCATCTTCTTGGCATTATGAGAAGGTGTTCCGTCTTGTTGAAAGTTGAAATGACGGCTCGCAGCAACCTTCTTCATCGACGGTACAAAATCATCCTGCGGGGCCCTGATGTACGCATTGGTTCTCACCTGTACTCCTTGAACAAAGAAATCTCCAATCGCCGCGATATGGTATCAGTATTCTTGAATTGGCCTGTGAGTAGCGCATTCAACTTATATCCAAGACGGATACAGGTGTGCACATTTTTTTCTGTGTGTGTGTACGGTTGTCATTTTTCTTTAATGAAGTCAAAAAACAAGAGGATATGAAGAATAAATGCACAAACAAATGACGTTGTGGGCCTTTCTGTTCCCATAAGTTTTATTTCGGTTTGGTCATAGTTAATTTAATCGTTTTTTTTTCGAGGTAAAAAGTGTCCATAACCCGACCAGGAGAAAATAACTGGGCAATAACCAGAGCATACTATTTTTTGGTATTCATACCAAAACTTAGTATTAATTGATTATTATACCTCATTGAGGTATAATACTTTATTTTAGTATTATTTATGTATTCCAGTTATGTTTACAAATACCAAACCAATACCTTATTGAATACATCCATAGAGTGAATTTTATTATTAGAAGATTGTAAAATGTTTAATTATTATTCAGGTATTATAATAACTCGTTTCATTATCAAATAGTTAATTGTAGGACATGTCTGTGTTATTTTTTTGGTATTTTACCTCTTTTGTAGAGCCCATTAATACCATATTGTGGTAAACAGTCGTTGGTATTGATATCTAAATTTAGTATTCCGCAGTTATTTCCTTCTGCTCGGGAAGTGTCCTAATCGATAGATCCGAAGTGAAGCTTGTCCTTTTTTGTCACTTTTTATCGTGCGCCAAAGAATCGGGATGCTCGTTCGGATTTTTATGTTTACTTCAAGGGCCCCGACCGCTATGCTTAATTTTGCAAGTATAATACTAATACACTCAAAAGTGTCAAATGTTCTTACCTTTCTCTCCATCTTGACATATATCCATGGATTTTAGCAAATAATCGTCGGGATAATAAGTCCGAGCCATTGTTCTCCTTGACCTTGCTCGATTGTTCTGTCATTTTTTCTTCTTTTATGACCCGACTCCGTTCAGCCGTATTGAAACGGCACTTGTATTTTTTGTAGGTGGACGTGTACGGTAGTTTATTACTTCCCCAAATTATTTTTATATGAATAACTGTTCAAGTCGACACATTTACCGACCAACTATCATCGTTACGCTTGCTCCGGTGCGCAATAAAACGAAATCGGCTGGCCGATTGCTCTCTTATGTTTCGACATCTTTAGATTTACTCCACACAGTTTGTTTATATTAGACACTACAGAACTACCTATCCAGTGCTGCAAAATGTGTCTGAATCATGTTTCGTAAGTATGAGAAATAGCTCTTTCCCGGTCAAACCATTCGGAATTTGATTCGGAATCCTGAATGGAGTCAGTATGGATTCCAAATCAAATGCAACAACCGATTCTGAGTCGGAATCGGTTGTTGCATTTGATTTGGAATCCATAATGACTCCATTCAGAAATCCGAACCGGTTCCGGAATGAGTTTAACTGGGTTCAAGCTTACTGCGAAAATTCGTCACGCACCCTGTATCTGTATTCATTTCCCTCACTTCGTTCGATTCGAGGCAAACCCGCTTACATAACCGCACCATTACCGAACGCTTAACCCATCTGTCTCTGGTTGTCTTCATCGCACCATCCACTCTCGTACGGATATAGCACTTTGCGGAAAGATCCCCAACATTCTACAAGAAAATAGGTTCAATGCCGGTTTTCACCGTGTCTTGGAAATGCCTGGTTTTTCACGTTGTTTATTATTTCAAGTGTGCTGTTTATCAAAATATGCTCGGGAAATGTGTTTCAAATTGGGTTTACAATTACAGTTCCCCTTGGTGTCTGTTCAGTTCACCTCTGCTGTCGCAATGGAGAAACACAATGCCAAGTGGGGCAAATGCTCGGTAGAGTGGCAAACCAGACCATGCGCGCATTTCCCATTCGATTCCATCCTAGCACCGCAACGACCAGTAGCTGAAGGCAGCGAAAAGATCCACTCTTCGGTGTCGTTTGGCAGAAATCTTTTGTATCATATTATTATCTTACTTTCCTCACACATACGGCGCATTAAATGCGAGTGAGTAGAATTTATTACTTTTCATAAACTGTGCCATCAATTCACATATCACACGCACTCGCATTTCTGATGAGGATTTTATTCCTGGTGCGAGAAAGTCACATTACGTTTCATTGCAAGGTGCTCTTCACAAAGGGCTTTTGTGACTTAAATTATGGCTTTTCACCGTGTTAAAAACCCATCACAACCGTTTCAATTGACATTGTAATTCGGTCGTTGAGAGCTGTTCACTGAGAGGCTTGAACGTACACATAAGACACTTCAAATGACAGAGTGAGGGCTTTCTTATCGAAATAGATTTTTTTGACTACTGTTCAAAAATTGGCGAAGAATTCTGTTTGAGCAGCACTGTTTTGTGCTGCTTTAAGTATTTTATATCATAAAACTTGTATGTCTTCCAAAAATAAAATATGCGAGCATCATTCACTACGTCAATTACATGAGCAGTAGATCATTATATTTTATTTGCCAATTTACAAACCATTCTACGCAAAATGGTTTCCGTTATCTTTTCACTGCTTCTGTATTGTGGCTATCGCATGATGAAACGGACTGGAAAAAACATTCCGACACGATTGAATGAATCGCGATACAAGCATTAGAGCCATTATAAACAAGAAAGAAAACACATTAGACCTCTAAGGTAGGTAGGTCTAAATGGATTTGGTCGTTAGTCAATATGGATTTTATGATTGGTATAAACAGGATCTCCATCCTCTGATAGATGTGTTATGGAAAATAAGGGTCCTCGATTCCATGAGAAAACAGATTATTCGGTTTTCCCAGATGTCTACAATCAGCAATCGTGAAAACCGAACCAATAAATATTGAAAGAATATTACTATTTTGTACTATGTGATGTGATTTTATTCCAACATTAGTAATTTTAATTTGATTATCAGAATTTGAAATATGACGGGTGTTGTGATTTATGCTAATAACAATCTATTATACTAGCTAGAGCAATTTGACTTTTCCAAGCCCCCATCCATTCATGGTACATGAACGTCTAAACTTATTTCATAGAGACGATTAAATTTGATTGCGGATTACCAGCATCATTTCAAAAAAAATCTAGCGGTGCAATTGTCCCTTTTCCATTTATCCAAACTATAACTATGACTCCACGACTGATTATGTTCAAGGTTATTGTGGAAATGTCTATTACATCTTACATGTCTATGTCTATTAAATGTTTTATACTTAGCTATAAAAATAAATAAATATAATAATGAAAATTGAAAATTACAGTACATAAAAGAGAAAGATAGTCAATAATCCAATTAATTTCATGCCAGTTATGACTTCGTCATTCTAAACCAATTCTAAGGATTTAGAGTTTCAATTGCTTTACCCGAATCTTTTGGGATTTCAAACCTTCAACGATAGTTTACTAGGCTACAGGGCCTATTTTGCCTCTATCAGGGAGTGGAACACACTATTTGTTGAACAACTTTTAAATGAAGCTATATTATCTGTAATCTATTTCGTAATAATTTTTGTTGTCGGGCTGTAAAGGCGGCGGTCGATTCAGACAATTTCCAATAAAAAAGAGTGAAGTAGAATACACTTAGGCTGTTAATTCGAATGCTGCAATTTTTACTATCTTCTGCATTAAAATCAGCTATTGCGATATTTGTAATGATGTATTGTGCCCCGTTGTTGTGGTGTATTTTAATTCCGCACAGGTGCAGTTTGCCCTGCCCATTTTTCGAAGAGCAATTTATAATGATTTTGAAAAATTAAATATTACACATATTTATAGTGGGATCAAAATGCTGAATATTTTTGGAAATAGGCCACTTTAAAGTATGGCATGTACAAATAAAGCAAATTAAGGGCCAAATCGGATGATAAATAGTTTTTGGACTTGTGTTACTATGTTTTAATTGCCGCAAGGTTCTACTGTATCGATTTTGTTGGTTATTTTCGGCAGATTTGAGACTAAGAGAAACGAAAGCAATGAAATTGAAAGATGGATAGGTATTCTAGAGCGAATCAGTTATAAACTTAGAACGGAAAACTAGGACTAGGCAGGCTCATATGGACATGATCGAAAGGAAATATGAAGAATTCTTTGCCTTCGCCCAACTCCTACTTAGCAAAAGGCAAGAAACCGAAAAACTACCTAAAATTCAGTACTTTTGATTCAATCTCGTGGTACCGCGCAGGAAGGTAAAATTAGGTAAACCGTGTTGAAGGTAGTTTCCATTTAACTACGGCAAAAATAATAACTCAACCTTGAGTTTAATTTACTTAAATTTAAGTTGAATTTACCTAATTTTGAGTATACCCCAAACAACTTAAAAATACCTTACTGCACGGAAGACCTCGACTGAGTCGAATCTCTCGTTTTGTTTTTGACAACACTAAGAAGTGCGAAAGCGACGCACAGCTCAAAAGTACCTACATTTAAGTTAAAAGAACTTATTCTGTAGGTTATTTCATGGTTGCGTACACACTTTGTTGACAGTTTTTGAGTTGTCACAAGTGTACCTCATTGTGCCACACATTGTGGTAACTAGTTGTTGTTGTTGTTTATTTATGACACTTTACACCGAAGAGCGCACAGTGATTCCACTCCATACAGAAGTTGGCAATAACCCAAAAGGTGTACAAAAACATTTATTTGATAACTTTTTTCCATGATTTCAGGTCTCTGAATCGATTTCCAACATAATCTTATTCGAGAAATGTATGATTTTAATCATGCTGAATGAGCAAACAATTAAACGCATGCTCTCTTTATGAAAATGGATGTTGCATTTTCGATGCAATAATCGCTATCTGTGGCAATCAGAAATTTTAATTCCGGTAGTCGATAACGATACGAAACTCACCAAAACAAATAGCTGTGGAATTTTTTTGAATAATTAGGAATCAATCTTTCATAAATATTAATGCAGTACAGTAATAATCCGATATTATTAACTAACCGTAACTTCTTTGTTAATCGAATGGAAAAATTAATAAAATCGAAATATATATGTTTTTTTCAAACAATCAGTGAATAATTTCAAACTGGTTGGTTGCAGAAAATATGAACCCCAATTTTCAATAAATGCAGATATTTTAATTTTGCAGAACCCTGCGATAACTTGTTGTCGAACTTTAAATCTTTGGATCGCTCTGAAAGAGTTCATGTTCCTTGTAGAGAGAACGAATTCTATAAGTGAGTGGCGAATCTGCCTGAAAGTGATATTAGCAATTATTCGATTTAATATAGACAGGAAATTGTAACTTCCCACAAAAAATATTTTTTCATAAGAAACTTTTTTGAAGGTACTTTACCTCGTACAGACTTCAAAGCAATTAAACTATTAATATATTTTGACGAAAAGATATTACAGGGTATAAATCAAGATATTCAAGATATTCAAGAAATTCATTATATATTGAGCATTATTGTCACAAAAATTAGTTTTATTTGGCTATTTGGCCTAGTTAAAACGCGAAATAAGAATAATTGTGTACCATATTCAAAATTATCGAAACCATCACTTTTAACATTTGCCATATTTCAAAACTGTTCCAAGCAATAAAAAAACTATTGAAGTTCGAGATCAGCTTAGACTAAGCTTTAAAAATTAATAAAAGATTATAGTAATATTCTTGATACCTACACCTTATCACACACAACCATAAAAAATGGATTTGGCGAAGATATTTTTTTTTCGAGAATGATGACGACTTTTCTTAAAAAACGGTTTTTGGGAGCTTTCATATTTGGACAAGTGTAAATGGTTAAAATTGAAATTGTGTAATTATAAACAGTCTCTGAAAATTTCAGATCGATTGGTTCAGCGGTATTTAGAATATTTTAGTCATCACGCGGTCACTTTTCGAAAAGTCGCCTCGAGATAATCACGTTGTGAAATTTATTCACATTTCAATGAAAACGTACCCGAACGTAGAGCACAGAAGACTATTATTTGTTTGATCCCGTTGATTTGAAACACGGCACAACAATACTTAAAGTTTGAAACAGTTTGGTCTCCGGAAATACACTGTGATATAGCTTGCACCCATGTATACCCCATGAACTTCAGAGTGCTCAGTTCGCCATGAAAAGTTCACCAAACGCTATTGAGGATATGATACTCACAAATGTATGAAATTTATTTTCGGTTTTTGGCCAAGCACAACATATATAAATCCTTAAGGTAAAATAGTAAAAGTATGTATTTATCGAGCAATTTTTGATGAAATGATCATCTGACTGTAATGCAACAGTCTGCGTTTTGGCTCATATAAATGTCGAATTTTGATTGCATTAATCGTAATTCTCAGCGGTCAGTAATCATAAAAAAACTCAACAAAACTACCGACTGTAAAAATGTTATTAGAAAATTTTCATTCTCAGCCAAGTTACAATCTAAACAATCTTTTTTGAAGACATTAATTCTCTACCTTGAATAGACTTCCAAATTTATCGCAATATTTATTAAAGTCTCCAAAAATAAGTTTTCACAATATTTTAATACAACATAATGTTTCTGAATAAAGTATCCCTATATCACTAACCGTTTTCTTTGTGATAAATTCGTGTACAAATAAGCATTTGAAGCACTTTTGAATAATAGAAAAATAATGAATTTGATAAATTATTTCGTATTAATCCCATTTCTGTACAGACTCCTAATAGTGTTACCCAAAAAGTGCCGAAATGTACTTAATGAAAGGACAATGTATCTCTGCCATTCATGCGATTGATATTTCCCTCTGGATTCAATTATTGTATAGGAATAAAAAATAGAAATATGCTAGTTTAGTATTAAATACATAATTGAGCTATTTTTGTAAATGACAAGTTTAAATGATTAAATTATAAACAAACTATGAAATTATAAAATAAAATAAAAATAAGAATGTGGAAAAGAATGGAATGGAAGTACCGGCAGGCTTTTTGGTACTTTATGTAACCACTTTTCCAAAAACTTGTAAACAAACTTTCAAAAAGACGAATTTGGCGCTAAATCGTATTCAGAGTTGGCAGCACCCTCTCATATTTTAATGAAATTTTCTGTACATAAAGACTTTGTCACAAAAAGCCACTTTGCATACATTGTTTTTCCAAAAATGATCCAGACTGTATTTTGAAAAAACTTTTTTTACCAATTTTTTTCAAATGGCTATAGTCTAAAAATGACAAGTCCTACAAAAAAATGTTAAACAAGTGATTTTCACAAAATTAGTCAAATAAGAAATGAAAAGATTGAAAAAAGTCTTCATTGGCACTGAAAAAAGTCGATTTTAAAAATTTAAAGTCGGTTTGCAAATAAAAACCCATTTTTGATTTGGATGAAATTTTGTTCCAAGATAGGTAATTATGTTCCCTACTTACCGTCAAAAATTCAAGTTTGTCACTTTTAAGGAAAAAAGTTAATAAAAAAAAACTTTTGCTTGACCAAACTGATTTTTTTCTTCAGTATATTTTTATCTAAAACTAAATCAATGAAAGCCATAATCATCTCAGACTCCAATAAAACTTGGTTTGTGAGAAGATGTTGTCTAATTTAGCAACAAAGCATATTTTTATTTAGGGGTTAAGTACTTTTTCATTTTTCATAAGATCGAAATTTTTTTATTACTTTATCTGAAAGTACAACTCCTTGAGAATGTTTTCCCATATTTTTATAGAGATCCGAGAAATAGATCGAAAGTTACAGTGCTTCCAAGCGCGCTTCGTCTACCAAGAGCAGTGGTAATTTGAAATTTTAAACTCGATTATCTCGAAATGTAGTTTTACTAAAAATGGTTTTTTCGCGATCAGGATTTTCGAAAAACTACTGAATCAATTTTCTTATTTTTTTCAATTGATCGTAATAAATTTTTCGCGTACCTTAACGATTCTTTTTTCATTCATAAATTTTTGTTTCATGGATAAGAATTTTTTAATACAATTTTTAGAGCTTAAAACAGCGTTTTTTACTAAAAACGTTCTGGAATGCAGAAAAAAGTTATTTTTTATTCAACTAATCGTAAAGGTACGGGGAATACTCATATACTAATGGATTTTTTTGAGTTTTGGGATTTTAGATGATCTATTGGTCTTCAATCGTGATCACCGCAAACCTCTTAAATAAAAACGGTTTTCGGGAAAAGCCGTAACTCCACCAATTATCAAAATATTTTTATAAACGTATGCCTATTTATTTCACTGAAAAGTGTACTACCAAAATATTATAAGTTTGATGTAATGAAATAATTGCTTTATTCATTTACATAAATTCAAATTTTCTTGACATTTTTATCATTAAAAGGTATGTAACTCCTTAATCAAGAATCCCATTAAAAAGAGTTTACGTCATTAAACGAATATTTCATTATTATTTCTTTATTTTCTTATTTAGTGCTGAGGAAGAATCAGAGAAAGAAAAAACCACCACAACATTATGTATTGAATTTTATATATAACATTTGTCTTAGAATTAATTTCAAGCATGCTATTTTGTACTATTTTTATGCAAGGGAAATATTTTTGGTTCATCTTTTGAATTAGAAAACCTTTTCTACTTCGCCACCAGGAATAGGCACAAAACTGTGGAATTTTTGAGTACCAGATATTGTTTTGGAGTTATTATACAGCTCTTCGAATTCTTTTGACATTTTGTTGTGAATATGTAGCAGAACATTAATTTTGTGATATTTTTATCAGTTTGTTCAACTGCTCAGTTATATAACTCTCGGGGAGTTGTTATGGTATTTCCATAGTCGCGAGCAAGACTGGATGTTTTTGCCATTCGCTTGAGAGTACCACCAATAGCATCACAGGGTCCTTTTCCATGGGATGCTGCAACAAAATGCCGTTCTGCGCTTAACTCATACTTTGATTGGAATCTACACAAGCTTGCGAAGTTTTTCTTATTTTTGTATTGTGCTACTGCTCCATCAGACATAAAATAATTTTTTGAAATTTATTAGTTTTGAGAGGAACAAATGAACTGCAGTCTTCATGTCTTCCAGTCTTCTAGTCTTCTAGTCTTCCAGTCTTCCAGCCTTCCAGCCTTCCAATCTTCCAGTCTTCTAATCTTCCAGTCTTCTGATCTTCCAATCTTCCAGCCTTCCAGTCTTTATTCAAGTTTGTTTTGAATATATACCAAGTTCGTTACTGATACTTTTTGCATGTATCAGGCAACTAGCAGCTGGGAAAATGGAATCTGAGATGATTATGAGTTTCATTGGTTTTATTTTCGATAAAAATGCACTGAAAAAAAGTCAGTTTAGTTTGGACAAGGAAAATTTTTATTTAAATAACTTTTCAAATAAATTTTATCCAAATCAAAAATGGGTATTTTTGTAAATCGACTTTAAATTTTTAAAATCGATTTTTTTCAGTGTAGGAGTCAACGAAGAATTTTTTCAATATTTTTATTCAAAAATTTGACTAATTTTATGAAAATCACTCCTACAACATTTTTTTAGGACTTGTCATTTTTAGACTATAGCCATTTGAAAAAAAGTTGGTAAATACAGTTTGGCCCTTTTCAAAAGACAGTCTAGATCATTTTTGGAAAAACAAAGTATGCAAAGTGGCTTTTTGTGACAAAGTTTTTATGTACAGTAAGTTTCATTAAAATCTGAGAGGGTGCTGCCAACATTTGTTCGAGTTGGCGCGAAATTCGTCAAAAGTAGCCCTATTGCTCATATTTAGAGATTGTTGAAACTATGACAAAAAAATTTATCTTTAATTTTTCATTTTTTATTGATTATACATATAATATAGGCATTTATTTTTGACTTTATTCTTTACTATATTTTATTCTATGTACTTTGATGATTTGCTAATTTTATTTCTTATTTTTGCTCATTTTGTTTATTAGATTCATTTTTGTATTTTATTAATTTGAATCGTTTGATCAAGAACAGAAATTTTATATGATGTTTAAATTTATTGGTTTTCATGAAATTTATTCATGTAATCATTTTTATTCCTATCACTTATGAATTCATTTTAATCATTTTGTTTATTTTTTCATTGTTTATTTAAATTGTTCTTTAATTTTTTCCATCATTTTATTTATTTGTGTTATTCTTTTTAATTTATTTTGATGTAATTTCCTTGTTTTATTTAATTAATTTTATTAAATTTCCTCATAATATTCATTTTGTTCATATTGCTAATTTTATTTGCTGAATTCATTTCATTAGTTCTTTTTACTTTAATTATTTTATTCGATTAATTCGTTTTATTTGTTATATAAATTTTATTCATAAATTCATTTGGTTGGTTCTACTCCTTATATTTATATGCTATTCATTTCCCTGTCTTCTAGCCGTGAGGTCGAGTTTCGAGCATCGTTTTCCAGGATGTATTTATTGCGGTTTTTTTTATTTCGCTGATCAAAAAACTGTTTCTTTGACCTAGAATCCCAAATAGCTCGTGTCTGGCCATAGTAACACTTTTTAAATCAAAACTCGTAAACACACGATATACTAAAATTTTTAGAACGGAACATGACTACACAAACGAAAACACGACTTTATAGAAAACGCATAATAAAATAAAAGTTTAAATAGAATATTATTATTGAAACTTACGATTTAATCGGTTTTGCCAGGGTGATAGATATTCCATACATTTATAGATATTATATAGGTATAGATTACAAATATGTAAAACAAAAAAAATATTTTTTGAAATCGCCCAACCAGAATTTGTTTATTTTATTCATTTAATACAATTTATTTATTTTATTCTATTCTTTTATTTCGTTTATTATATTCATGTAATTCATTACATTTTATTGTTCATTTTATTCACTTCATTCATTCTCACTGCTAGGTGCAATAAATGGTGTTTTTTCGGTGTATTTTGTCAATAATTACCACTTACTATGCAATGATATTTACTCATTCGTCATTTCGATCAAACTTTCTTTTATAATTCACAATGTTCTTAAATTGTTTTGATACGCCATTTTAAAAACTATGTCTTGAAAAAAAAACACTTGAACGAAAAAAAATTCTAGGGTGGAAACCAACATATTAATAAGGTTTAATATAAATTGAACATTGTCGATACAAAAAACCCATTTTATTCGTTAGTTGGCCTGGTTAATGTGAGAAGTACTGTTATGGGCCAAGTGCAAAATGATCAAAATATCACTTTTAACATTGGACGGTTTATTTCACAATAGTTCTTAATAATCAAAATAAGACATCAAAATTTGAGATCAGCTTGGATTATTTTCTGGAAATCAAAAAATTTTTTTTTGCGATTATCAACTTCATACCACTTGATACCCAGCCCTTGCGTACTTTCGACAGTCAACGGTGAAAATCATAACTCTTTTGTCGCAGATTTGCGCAAGATTGCACTAAGATTTCCTTAAAGTACACAAAAATTACCACAAATTAAAGTTGGAGTGATCCGTTTCTGCCTTTTCCTTCCTATTTAAAAACCTAGTTGTATTATTGCATTATAGCGCCATATGTTTTCCATGAAAGGAATGAAAAATATCTTTCAACACCCCTAGTTCAAAATGCTCTGGAGAGCTTATTTGTCATACGATAATCAAGAAAATTGGAAGTATGATGTCTGAAGTGCCGTAGAATTGGGAAAAAATAATTTGGCATATGAATTAAATAAAAACTTTTTGGGGGTTTTTGCCATCGCGGCATCACTGTGGAGCGGTGCATTCGTGTCGGTGGTAACTAGTGAAATGATCTGTATTACTGTGAATCGTAATCTTATATGTTATGTGTTATCGTAGGTGATACAGTGTGTATGGCACATTGTCCTAAGCGACTCACCCCTTGTTTCAAACTGTATGCTATATTGTTCTTTTGTTAAAAATACTATGCGGTTTACTTTACGATTTTTTCATGGCAGTTATGAAAATTGCTCAACATTATTCCACACAAGCGTCTTCGTTTTATTGAGAATTAAGAGAGAATATTAAATTTCGCATCTAACGACCTGTTTATGGACTCTTAAGGACATCGTGAATAGACCCACAAGCTGGCAGCTAAAATGGTTGCCGTAGTTTCTGCTACTTCTTTTTATTCCATCGTCAAAATCAAAACATTGCATTGGCGCGCAAGACAAAATCACTTGTAACTTGAATGTCTTATTTCAGATTGCTTAGAAATTGGATCACTGTGTGTAAGCATATTAGCAGATGCCGATGAATAGATTCTCTTCAGGGAATTTTGCTTCATTTGGGAAAGTTGTACCTTTTTGTTTTTTAACTGTTATGTGTCCAACAAAAAAAACACCTTTAACAGGCCAACGTGGGTACCCGGGTACCCACAAATTGAAATGCTTATAACTATGGCTTCCGTCAACCGATTTGGACACTTGGTAATCCGAATTTTCCGGAGCAATGTTCCAGTACTAGGAATTGAATTGTAAATTTTAATAATGTTCCAGCAACATGAGTATCAAAACTCTTCAAATTGTCTCGGAAGTCTCTTATTTATTGTTACGGGATCCTATGGCAATTTGAAAAATGGAATTGGAATGGACTGGCCACTCACGGCCACACGGGAACCTTCTCCGGAATGTCCGTTCCGGGGTCAAATCACCAAATGGTCCCAAAACCACGAGATACAGCCTACTGATGCAATTCCAAGAATTTTGATACCCATATTGCTAGTATTCCATTGAAGTTCACAAACAGTATCCCAGCACTGGGACCTGCTTCCGGAGATCCGGATTCCCCAGAACCGAATGAAGTAACCTGATTCATTTTTACCAAGTCTAATAGTGGATGAGTTCTGGAATACAAAACACCCAAAAGTGTCGAAATCGGTTAGAAATTGCCTTAGTTATTGACATTTCAGTTTTGTGGGTACCCGGGTACCTACGTCGGCCTGTTACGTGATAAAAAAAATCAGGAGCCTCTCCTCACTCCCCCTCCCCCCTTACTATATCAACAATATAATTAACCCAAAAGCATGCCTTAGTGAAGTTCTAAGATTTCACAAAGTTTCAATTTCCAGATATGTATAAAACATGGGAATTTCATTAATTAACCCTCAAAAAGGCAACCGGGTCCCAGAGGCCCGGCACGTTACAATTTTTTAGTTACAAAAATATGTGTATGCAGTATAAGCTTGGGCATGGAAATTTTGATAAGTAGCTTTGAAATCTATAACAAAAATAAAGAATTGTGAAATTTTCATCGATGGAGTGATGCGCAGCTATGTTTGATATTTTTACATGCACAAAAAGGCAAGCCGGGCCTGGCAGGCCCGGTGTACATGCAACATATACTAGGAATACCACGGGTTTTATACATTATTATTTATCCGAAAAAAACATTTTGATGAGTTCATTTTCATATTAGCAGGAATTTTTTTTCATGTTTTGATTGATTTTATCTTTTTACCTTTTCTTATAAGAAAAAAATCTTGAAAGTTTGTATAGAAACTTTTTTTCTTTTATAAGAAATGTAAAAATAGCATACGATAATGACGTGTGTCATATTTTTTGGGTAAATACTTTTATGTCACCCACTGTGGTCTACTTGAAAATTATTTGGTTACAACATAACCTAACTCTGTCGTTATTGTCTATTTTTGTTGTATATTCTTTGTGTTATAGTTGTCGTAATTATTCAAATTGTAGGATCTAAAAGTAACAAAAATTGAAATGGCTATAAAATGATATGCCCATGTTTTCAATCGTCTCAAAAAATCTGAAATAATGGAAGACATTCGAGCAAATTCAACAGCAGACGATTCCGAAACTGATTTGCAAAGCGAGGAAGAAGATGTGAATGATATTGCTTCCGACGATGAATCTGATGCAGAAAAATATGAATATGTACTCCGGTTATGCATCAGAAGAAATTAAAAGGCAACCCAGAAACATTTATTGGTCGTGTTCAAAAGAAATGGAGCTCAGAACCAATCGACAGTCGACGTGATCTTCCGAGTACTCACCTTTTGGAAAAAAATTTGACCCTTTTACATTCATCGCCTTATACGCTGAAATCGGGATTTGCTGCGTGTTCGTACTCATCATCCTGTAATTCCGGAACCGGAAGTCGGAACAATTAGAAATTCAACAGCAACCAATGGGAATGCTGTACGTTTCATTTGAAATCAAGTTTGTAAAAATCGGTAAAGAATTCGCTGAGAAATAGGTATGACATTATGTTAGAAACTTGGTAAGCTCCCCCGGGGCATCAAGAACCGCCATAGCTGGCCAATGTGGTCGAAGTGCCTTCGGTGGGTCATTAATGATCTAGACATGCAAAGCCAAGTAATGTTGCACATATTTTAATATATATTGCATCATTTGGACATCATGGTGGTATCAGTTTCTATGGAAATTTGCAGTGTGATCATACTCTTCAACACGTAACTCCAGAACCGAAAGTCGGATCAATAAAAGAATCAATAGCGACCGATGGGAAGGCTGCACCTTTCATTTGAGACTAAATTTGTACAAATCGGTCCAGACACCTTAGAGCAAAATCGGTGAGATTGTTTGCCACATACATACATCCATATATACATACATACACGCACACATACAGACATTTTACGATCTCGACGAACTGAGTCGAATGGTATAAGAGATTTTGCCCTGCGGGTCTCGGTTAAAAAGTCGAAATTTCGACCGATTGCATAACCTTTCTATATGAGAACGGTAAAAAGGAACTTGAATTTAGACGGGCCTGAGAGGCCCGGCTTGCCCTTTAATGTTAGAATTTTAGCTTGCCTTCACAAGGGTTAAAAAAGGTACCCGGGTACCGCGTCGGACACACAACGGTTAAAACAAATGAAACATGTGGTAAAAAAACAGCTGCCTGCGGAACGATACGCTTATGTGGGACCCACACAAGCGTATCGTTCCGCATTTTTTGTGGGTACCATCTCCTATCGGTATAATACGATCTAGCCGCACACAGATTCTGTAACGTAACCCGAACAAACCGAACATAACTTTTTGGCATCGCCTTAGGGACCATTCATAAATTACGTAACGCTTTTAGGGGAGGGAGGGGGTTCGAGAAGTTGTTACATATTGTGACATAGGGGGGAGGGGGAGTAAGCTAGATCGTTACGTAACATGTTTTCATCGAAGAAAAAAAATTTTTCAAGGAATTTGTTACGTAATAGGGGGGGGGGATAACTAAATTTGTGACAATTTGTTACATGGGAGGAGGGGGAGTCAATTTTGGGCAATTTTTGCGTTACGTAATTTATGAATGGTCCCTTAAGGGTGTAATGAGGCATTGTCACGTAATCAAACATTCTATAACTATATCTTCCGTTATTTTTTCCGATTGTAACTCCAAAGCTAACACAAGTACTTTTGAATGTATACGTAATCGAGCAAAACAAATCGATTTTTGGGAAATTTAACATGAGAACGTTCCCTTAAAAAGTCATGCGAGCACTAATTTAGAAAAAAAAATCATAATTCTGCCAATTTTCAACCGATTTTGACGATAAATAGGTCGTTGGATGCGGAATTAAATGTTCTCTCTAAATTTATTGAAAAAGACGCTTCTGTCTTTAGCAATTTTCATGAAAAAAAAATCGCAAAATAATGGATATTTTCTTATTGTTGTCACAAAACCAGATAGTATTTTTAACAAAAGAACATAACACAGCGTACCGTTGGAAAGGTCATTTCTTCTTCTGTCCTGAACACTTAAAAATTGAAATCGTTTGAAAAATAATCTCATAGAAAGTTTATTCGTGTCTATAGTCTTGAAAAATAGTTTTTTTCGCTGTAAATCATGATTTTGAGGGTATATTAAATTGACCTACAACCTTAAACAGATCGTTTAAAAAGTACATTCAATTTTTCAAAATTTTGTTGAACCGTGTAGTATGCTCAGAATCAGACCGATTGTGTAGTACCTGTGGCCAAATAAATGAACAATAGCCGGTTTGCAGTAAACAGACCGCTTTATCTGGCGCATTCCGTATCGTATCCAGGGCCAGCGTATACGTGGGTAGTATGGGTACAACCCACTTGAAAATAACCGACTGTATAATTACCCACTCGAAATTTTGGACCTTGTCATGAATTTTAAATCTGCCACGTATGTATCTCGGGCACACATTTGAAAATACCGATGTAAAACAATTCCATTTGCACAAACACACAGCAAGTGACTTAATGTAAATGTAATGCAAGCGTGTGTATTGCGAAAATGAGACAAATTCCTATTCTATTACCCTCACTCCATGTATACTACCCAAACTGGCTAAAAGTGTGACGCTGGTCCTGATCGTATCGAGTGATTGTATTCAGGCCAAGCATAAACATTGTGAAGTGTTGACTACGGTCGAAAGGAAGAACGATACCGTTATGGTAGTAGCATCTACAAAGGCATTCTAAAAGTGTCCCATACAAAATAACGATTGTTTTGAAATGACGCGATCGCTACTGTCAAATTACGACAGACTGCTCCGCCATGTTTGAATCAGTGCACGCTTCTCGATAAGTGTATTAATATTACAGAAGGTGTGCAATTCCCTTAGCTACATATGTAGTGGTAATATGCATCAAAATAATAATTCATTGAAAATGCATGCATTCTGTTACTTGTTTTGGCTTTTAAAGGACAGTTTTGTGAAATAATGCCCACATAAGGTAATAAAAAGCTGGAAAACGATCTTTAACATGAACAAAAGAACGTTTGTTCGTTCGAGCATACCTAGTTCAACATTGATTCACTTTGGATTTTGCGATAACAACGTATTTTAATTTAAACAATTAGGTCACAATCTGACACATTTTTTGTTCCATGTGGCACGACGGTTCAACGGAAGACTACTGTAAAACTTTCAAGTAGAGGACATTCCAGTGCTTGATGCAGAATTTCTAGATGTAGACAAAGGAATTCGTTGTAATGATAATGGACATCACCAAGGCGTGGACATCCGATTTCATGTGCTGAGAATTGCAAAAAGTCCCCGGAGAAATTTCGTTGTTGCTGTAAAACCTTTGCGATATGGGTCATCAACAAGGGTTCATGGAGAAAGCCAGCCAAAAGCAGCGGGTTATATAGAAAAAAAAAACAAAAAACAATTCTATGAATAATGCGTTTCGATTGTTATATAAGGTTTCTATATGTGTTTTCTGTATGTGCACCACAGACTGTGTTTGATGCTTTTATTCAGAATAAAAAAAATTGGCGCTGGTTTTTGCGTGGGCTTGAAATTTCTGGTAGATTTAGTTAGTGCATTTGTAGTGTTTTAATTTTTCAACTACCGGTCTACGCATAATTGTCCCATGTGTATAGGGAACCCCTGAGCGATTGCCCGCCATCGCCTTGACCTGCTGCCAGGTCAAACTTTCGTCGTCTTCTTTTATTTCCTTGTGGAGGCTGCGCCGCCATGAGCCTCTGGGTCTGCCTCTGCTGCGATGTCCTGCTGGGTTCCAGTCTAAGGGTGCTTACAGAGTGGCGGCGAGAAGCTGAGCTGGCGCTGGAACTGACTTTAGAATGCGAGATGCGAGAAACCTGCTTGCTGCAAACCAAATGGGTGATGTCAGAGTGAAAGCCGAGCGGATCGGCGCCGACTGCCCGCTTTCACTCTGACAGGCTCCATTTAATATGCTGCAAGCAGGTTTCTCGCATCTCGCACTCTAATGTCAGTACCAGCCCCAGCTCAGCTTCTCGCCTCCACTCTGTAAGCACCCTAACGCTTGCTTGCAGATTTCGTTTCCGCTCCTGCACAAAGTGTGGCCACCTCCACTTTCGTTCCCGAATTTCTGTCGCTATTGGCTTCTGATGACATCGACGATGGAGCTCAGCATTAGAGATCCAGTTGTGAGGCCACCATGCACGAATTATGTACCGCAGGCATCTATTGATGAAAACCGAAGCGAAGTGAGCGGGGGTCTAAAATTGTCCAAATTATTTGAAATTTGGCATCTTGCTAATTAAATGTCGTTACAACTAGGGTTCGCCACGGTTGCGGTAATTACCGCAACCGCGCGGTATTTACCGCACCCGCACCGCAAAAACTGCGGTGCGGTGAGACACTTTTCTCGCGGATGCAGTGCGGGAAATGAGCTTATACCGCGCAGTATTACCGCAACCGCACTTAAAAAATAATTGATAAAGTCTGCAGGCTGCATTAAAAAGTGAATTAAAACTTTGACTTTTACCATTTAAGAACGACGCAACTTATTAACTTACAATAGGGAAACATAATAAACATTCAATTGCTCTAATTTTCATGGAATTGACAATGATTTGAAAAGAAATCCGAATACAATCGCTACTTGATTTTTTACGTTTTGTTCATTCTAATATAATGAAACAATCTGTTGCTAATAAATAAAGTCTACAAGCTGTGTCAAATATAATTTGGCATAATTATTTTTACGACATATTTTGAACACTTTGAAAAATGTACAAGCGAACCGTTTCAAATATATAAAATGCACAATCCAATCATTGAAAAACAATTGAATTGTACTGTCAAATCCAATTTAAAAATGCTTCATTTCTCCCGTTTCCTCTTGGCATTCGTGGAATTATGAATCGTGACACTTTCACAACTGTGAATTTGGATTAATTTGGAGAGCCTAAAGATAAACTTATAAAAGTCTTAAGACTTGAAAACAACCCAAAGAATGTAATTAACAAATATTTGAAAAGCGTCCAAAATAAGGAGGGGTCCAAATTAGGCTGATAACATTATCATTCGTTCTTCAACATCGTATTTATATCTTTTTGAGTTTCTGTGTAAATTCGCAATGAATTTTTCTGCAGTCCGTTTTTAAGACTCCTTCTACATAACTTTTTTTTTCGCATACGTCCATTGTTCGTCCAACTGGGAATATTGTCTACCAAATTAACAACTAATATTTTTCAGTTAGAAGTATTTTGTAGATTTTTAAATTAAAGCTTTCGAGGTTAGTGTAGGGTATTTCTATTTTTTTGTGTTTCTTACAGCCTCCCTTCATATTGTGACAAGTGTCAAAGTTAGACCAGATGCCAAGTTTTGCACAGTTTGGACGATTTTTGACCCCTACCAACTTCAATTGAAGTTTTTCCATTGGAATTATGGAAAAATATTAGAAAAAATACATAAAAAAGTAGAACTAGTTATTAGAAAATTACACCTCATACAATATTTAGGGAGCAATCTTAGTATTTGAATAAGAATACATCCATTTCTTGAAAAATACGAAGTAAGTGCTTTGAGGTATTTTGTTCCTAAAATCCCCTATTTGTAATAACATTTCTGCTGTATGCTGTAAATCATACAACTTTTGCCGTTTTTCAAATGTCCTTCAACGACTCTGTACCGGTTGAGATGGGATGGATTCCTGTTATGATATGTGTAGAACGATTTCTGATAGTTAAATTAAAAGTTTTCCTATTAATTGCTGCGGAACAACGTTTTTGTATTTATAATTATGAAATACAGCTACAGTGCTATGCTAATATTTACCTTGTTTCGAAAGTATTTATTTGAAAATGTACGGCATTTTATTAATAAAACTTGCAAAGTTGACATTTTTTAATAAATGTTGCATTCTGAGCAGTCCGTTAAATTTAATGTTCGTGTAAATAAGAATAATATTTCATTATATATCGTTATACAAAAAATGAATAATTTTTCAACACCCTTTTCAAAAATACAGAATTTTACCGCATTTACCACATTACCGCGCGGTGCTGTGCGGTAAATGCAGTGCGGTTGCGGTAAGCGGTGCGGTTTTATTATTTTTTTGCGGTTGCGGCGCGGACTATCCATTCACCGCCCACATCCGCACTGCGACGAACCCTAGTTACAACAAAAAAAGGAAAAATATGACTCACTCTTAGTCGTTAATAAAAAGGTGAAAAATATATACCATGATGAGGATCCATCCAACAGCTTTAGGTGAAAGATGCCGACACCGTGTTTAATCAACACACAGTGAAAATAGGACACTGTTGCTGAGGCAAACAGAATAGTCGCTGAAATGAAACCCTCCGGTAGGCAATTAGTGAGGGCAAAAATTAGCTCATTCCAGGGCCATTTTAAGACCACTCGGGGCCCCTGGGCACAACTGAGTTGAGGGACCTCTATAATTGAACCGGTATTAACTGCTGTAGAGTAGAATTATCAAAAAATGATCCCCATGATTTTTTTATTCAGTAAAAACATGTTTCGTAACGCTTACTCCCCCTCTCCCATTTGTCACAAATCGCCTAACAATCGCCGCCTCCCCCCCCCCTCTAAACGCGTTACGTAATTTATGAATGGCCCTAAGTAACATTAATTTGGAATATGGAAAAGACCGTAAAAGCTGTTTCCATTTGGGCCCTTTACCTCATTAACTAGTTCCGAAGATGAGAGCAAAACGCGAGCAAGAGAATTTGCCATACTGGTGTTCGACACGAACGTAGGCAGTAATAGATACGCTATAATGCTGCATATAACAGTTAGGAGGCTTAACTATACTCTCAGATATGTGTTTTGGAGAAAATGTATATAACGTTCTTTTTGTATATAATTATTTCATGTAATGTTTATTAGGAGGAAAATTAAAGTAAATACAAACAAATTATATAAAAACGGTCTAAATAAATAATTAGGCATTATTATGTAACATGAACACAAAACACCAAATTACACACACGTTAGGAAAAAAGGAAACGCTCAGGACTAGAAAACGGTTGGAAAGTGGGAAACAAGGCTAATCGGAAGAGGAAAATTGCGAGCGAGAGGGAAGCAGCTCCATAGTTAAACAAGTAAAACCCAATCACTTTGGTTTGAAGTTTTAAGACAGAAAAACTAGGTTGAAGTTAAGGAAGTGTCAAAGAAGTATGAAAGTTTGGTCATAAATAGAAAAGTGATTATTAAAAGAGGAGTGAGGAGGAATCAGGTCATTCCCAGTAGAAACCCTTGAAGCTTTCCCATCCTTTGCCTACGTTATCCGCTTGCAGGACCCATTATATTAGATCCTACCCGGTCAGAAACACATAACAAAAACATTTCAAAACTATATCTCGCTCTGTTACTTGTTATAATTTTCTGTTATTTTAACTACTAACGAGACCAGATTTATAACACAGCATACTACGAAAATTGCATTCTGTTATAATCTTGTTATTGCTAAAGCCAAAGTAGTGGTATTTAGTCCGAACGTAGTGTCCCTTGAACGGCCTGCCGTCGATAGTGGCACCATCATCGTTAAAATCACGTCAAAAGTGTCCACGAGCAGACTACGAGCCCACCCCAAACGGTCCCCGTGGCTTGACTAATCCACTAAAGTAATCCACTAAAGTAATATTAATATTTTTCTATTCAACGAATTAGTATCTCAAAGACGGCGCCGTTAGTTAAGTGACATGTCTAATACAATGAGTTATTCTTTGTTTACATTCTCTTTTGATTTTTACGGCGTCACTATGGCACTTCTCACTCATTTTGCAGTACGGATCGTAAGCCGATCAGAATGAAATAACAAGATTACAACAGAACACAATTTTTGTAACATATAGTGTTATAAATTAGGTCTCGTTAGTAGTTAAAATAACAGAAATTTATAACAAGTAACAATGCGAGATATAGTTTTGAAAGATTTCTGTTACGTGTTTCTGATCGGGAAGACGAATTATAAACAGAAGAGAAAGTAATCAATGAGAGTCGCTTATTGTAGATAAGACTTTTTTACCACAACTATTAGAAGTTAATTTATAATCAACCCCAAACAGAAATGCAACCATCTACCAACGAAACTCATCAAAGATAAAAAGCAACTGCTATATCAATTATACATTATACAATTATATTATACAAAATGTAAACTCAAACATAAATGAATAAAAATTTGAGTTAAAAAAATCATTTCTCTACTAGTCATGTAAAACAGTCGAAATAGGAAACGCATCAAATGCACGCTGGCGTGAGACACAAATCCTCGACTACCTACGGGATAGTTCAATTTGAGCCAGCATATTCTGATTCCTGATTCTGATGGCCTAAAATATTTTTAATAAGACGGAGTGTCGTACAAAAATAACATAATTTGTTCTGCACCAGACAACGGCATAGTGGAAAATGTCTAATCTAGCCGTGAAAGTATCGTGAAGAAGTCCAGGAGTCATTTTTAGAGGTTTTCATGTAGATTTGTCCATTCACAATCCCTTATGTGATGAAGAAATGAAAATTTGTCACATACGCGGATCACTTGCCAAACAAGGATTATGTACCGAATTTCGACATCTCCTTCTTCCACTTCCTGTACAGCTTCCTTGTGAAAATTTTGGCACCTTGCCGGTTGCCGCTCCTGCTTGGAAAACATTTCATTGTTTATGCTCAAAATGAATTGAAACCTCAATCGAAATTAGAGTTGGATCTACGTTTGAACTGGTCCAATACCATCCTGGTCATGCAATGCCTCGTTTTCTACCACCACTCCGCTTGATTATGTAATGGTCTTAAAACGTCACATGGGCTAAAGTGCGATGGGCGAATGTGATCCATGGTTACCCACACGCTAAAGAGTTATAAACTATTAAGTGCTACTATTTTTTGGAACATAGCCTTCAAAATGATTCTATATTTATCCTAAGTTGGGGGCCCCTAAAAGCCCGGAACTCCTAGCCCTGGCCCAGTGTGCCCATGCGTAAAGACGGTACTGGCTCATTCAAGAGCGCGAATACCGGAAAGATACCGTGTAATGCTAGGTTACTCGATTTTTCTCCTCATTCTTTGTTACATACCATAACAACAATTCTAACCAATTTCATTCCCGTTATGTAATTGACGAATGTTTTCCACCTCAGAAAGAACTTATAAATCGTCGATATCTTATCCGGAAAGGATAAATCGGCGGCTATTTCAAGAGGAAACGAAAAGCTTAATGATGACAGTTTCAAACAACAGGGGGTGGGCGTAGCGTATTGGTAAATCGATTGCCTTGTACGCAGCGCACCTGGGTTCGAGTCCCGACCCCGCACATAGGGTTGGAAATTTTTCATAAGAGATTTTTCTAACCCGAAGAGGCGAATGACCTTAAGGTTAAAACCTTTATAATCGAAATAAAAAAAAAGTTTCAAACAACCTTACCCTTCGTTCTTAATCAAAATTTCTATATCGAAAACCATTTCTGCAAGAGTAGTTTTTGTATAATTTATTACATGTATTAAATTAAGCTATGGCAATAGGCCATTCGTATTCCACAGTTTGTACGACGTCACTCGCGTTAGTGGTTGGTATGGTCAAATTTGTGTCAAAGGGTGTCAATAAAGATTCTATGACGCGTTCTTAATGTTACATCATTAGCGTTAGGACGATCGTCTATGATGGGGTATATAATTTTTTTATGCTTCAGATAGCACGGTCTGCGCGCAGTAAAATTGCTTCGACATCTCCAATGGAGTTCTCGGAACGACTCCAAACTTCTACAAACCCGCTAATAGCTTGAACAGAACACACAATATTCTTACGATCAGATCCTTAAGATCGTGTATTTTCATGAAGGAATCAGGATCATACAAGTGTTCATTTTAATAATTCGGGAAGTTGGCGAATCTGAAGAGAAGAAGTTTTATACATCAATGAAAAATACAATATTTGAGATCCGACAATATGACAAATTCTAGCGGTTCATAAAAAATAAAATTAAAAAAAAAATAAAAAAAAGTGGTAAAATTTAGTACGGTTATACTACTCATGATCGCGTGTTTATCCCGTTTTCTATGGGATTTTTTATGTTTATGGGACTAACTTGCGATCATAGGCAGTATATGTGTCATCCATTCGCATCACGAAGTAAAGTTAATTACTACAAAAAGAGACTGGGTGTGGTGTATAGACGTAAACAGCGTCAAGAAATCGTTGGGTGTGATTTGTTCAAAACCCGAACCTAAAAATTCTTATTTGAAAAACCTTATCCCGAAATTATGCAAAATTCCCAAGTGGGAAAATTTTGGACAAGACCAATTTCTTTGTGCATGAGGGCACATGCCTTACATAAAGTATGGTTTTTTTGTTTTAGTGTTTCGGATTCTCCTCGTCAGTAACTAGCACCATCTGGGTGTCCAGTTAGACTATGTATCTGAACTAGTACCCAAATTAGCACTAGTTAGACACTAAATTCCAAAAAGTCACACGTCTTGCATGAACACTAAACCACTGGCTTATAGGGGAAGATGGGGTAAAACGCACCCCCTAAGGAAATATGATCATAACTAAGCTATAGAACATCAATTGGGAGAATTTAATTAATGATATCGTTTAGCCAACATTTTTCTCTGTAATCAAAATAATAACGCTTTGCAAAATATTCAAAAACATGAAAATAATTCAATTCTTTAAAATCATTAAAAATCACCTTTTGAAAAATAAGCGGGGCAATACGTACCTGTGCGGGGGCAAAATGCACCATAACAACGGGGCATAATGCACTACAACAACGGGGTAGAATGCACCACAACAACGGGGCATAATGCTCGGCGAACAAGCAAATAGCTTTGTTTTCTAACGAGATTTCACAAAAGTGTGCCATTAAATAGCCTTAGGTTATGCAATTGGTAGGATTTCAGATCGATTTTTCTGTTTTCGATTGAAAGCCAGCAAAATCAGAGAAGAGGGCATTTTGCCCCCGATGGAGCAGAGATATAAATTAAGCAAAAAGTGAATTATTTAGTAGATTTTTCATATTTAGTGCGACAGAATAATGAGCAACTGTATAAATAGAACTGGAATGCTCTAATATAATAGTAAAACAGTATTTGTAAGAGCGGAAAATCCTTGTTGCACGGGCCACAATAATTACATGAGAAGAGCACGTTATTGTTTTTTGTTTATTTCTCGAGCTGCTATTGATGTGCGGTTATCAAACTTTGACAGTGTATGTTTACTATGGCGGACCTCCGACTGGTATTACCGTTTTCTAGAAATTTTCAGCTGGTTTTGATATAAGCAAGGGGTGCATTTTGCCCCGGGGGTGCGTTTTACCCCATCTTCCCCTACCGAGTGATGTCTCGATAGTAAGCACAGAGGTTCTGTTTGCCGACGAGGAATATGAACCGAAACTGTCTTTTGGTATAAGTACCAAACGCCTGGAATTATGCAAAATTCCCAAGTGGGAAAATTTTGGACAAGACCAATTTCTTTGTGCATGAGGGCACATGCCTTACATAAAGTATGGCTTTTTTTTTGTTTTAGTGTTTCGGATTCTCCTCGTCAGTAACTAGCACCATCTGGGTGTCCAGTTAGACTATGTATCTGAACTAGTACCCAAAATAGCACTAGTTAGACACTAAATTCCAAAACGTCGGCAAACAGAACCTCTGTGCTTACTATCGAGACATCACTCGGTATAAGCCAGTGGTTTAGTGTTCATGCAAGACGTGTGACTTTTTGGAATTTAGTGTCTAACTAGTGCTAATTTGAGTACTAGTTCAGATACATAGTCTAACTGGACACCCAGATGGTGCTAGTTACTGACGAGGAGAATCCGAAACACAAAAAAAAACATCCCAAAAGTTTAAAATTTCAAAAACCCAGACCCGAACCCGACCATCTCTAATGAAAAGTAGAGAGAAGCCCTAGAATCTGAAAACGTGTATGTCTAATTCGAACGATTCCGAGTCTTTGCTGTTATTTCTAATCGTATTACTAGAATTTTGGGTGCGACTGATATGCGAACACTATTCACATGGAACTGATATGCAGTCATTTTTAAAATGGGACAAGCTGACTCGTCATCAATATTATAAATGTATCACAAAGTAGACAAGTAGTAATAAGGATAATTTGGGCAATAAAAGCAAAAACGACAAAAATGCAAATGGGACAGATATGCTTGCAGGGAAACTTTCTACTGTTACCAACTGAATTCGAGTTTCTGAAAATAAGTCAAATTTTGTATTGCGGTCCGTTAGCTACTTCATCAATAGATTACAGACCGGCATAGCATTTTGGCTAGACACTAGGATAGATAGTAAATTAGATTATGCCAACTGTGTTTATAAATAGCACAATACCTAACTTGAATGATTTTTCCCAAAGCTTAAAGGTTTTTTTTTGTTTTGAAAATTTGCTATTCAAATAGTTGCAGAAACCGACGTGATGAGCGCGGCAAATTATAAAAAAATGTAGATTAACTAATAACAAATCGAACGATGATATAATGTAAAATTTCCCGTAAAGTCACCAGTGAAAACCCCATTCCGATAATTGTTCAAGGATTGGTAGTGCTCTTTGCACCTGTTCTCTATACTCCTCAAGTTACTAACAGATGAGCTTTGAGCACTGTCAGCAAGATAAATATGTTTGGACAGCGACCGAGAAAGGCTGACCGAATACAACAGAACCGGTTGGTTGCAACCCAGAACACATAAACAGAAGATGGCAGTGCTGTAATGGAATCACGTTTTAAATTTAAAACGTAGAAATTATTCGTTTTCCCTTTTAGTTAACTGAACTAACTCTCTTTTATTTCGCTGCTGTGTGACAGGTTAAGTTTATCACTTGCCTTTGTGTCCCTCGCCGCAAATCTTGTACGCAATTCGGACCTAGCCTTTGCGCCTTGCAGCGGGCAAGATTTCCGGTTTGCTTCAGACACGTACGTGATAGTTTGCTATTCCCGGAAAAAAACGAACAATACATCTTTGTTTCGATGGAGAACATTACGAACGTTGTTAAATGGGCTTGCAAAACAATACGGAAATTGCTTTTCAAAACGAACTAGAATAGCTTAAAAGGTAAGCAATGAAAGGGTGATGGTAGGAGTTTGGGAAGTAACTTATATTGAACCGTACAGAGCATTTTTCTTATATCCTGGTGAAAAAAACGGGAGTATCCGATTACCTTTGATTGAGTACCGTAAAACGAGGGAACATTGATCAATTTGTTTACAGTTTTTCGAATAACTTTCTTCAAATCAGGCAGACGTAACTGTTTGCATTTTTAAAACAAGTACTGGCACCCATGGATTGAAAACGTCCAAATTATTTGGTAATTTATTTTGTTTTACTATAAAAATAAAATTAATTTGTTGTAAATTTTCATTCGTTGTTTTCGGTGTGACTTTGACCAGCAAAATATGTGTATCGAAATAAGAAATAATGCTCCAAATGTTGTGTAAATTGCATATCTGCAGGCGTTTTTATGGCCCGATATTATGTCGTCTCGTAAGACAACACAATTGCCTGGAAGGATACGGCCGACTTTTATCGTACTTTTTCGTGAAAATAGTCTAAATTGAATAGTTAGCAGTAAAAATCTCCGATTTTTAAGATAAATTATTGGATGTAAATATTTACGGTTTCCAAAAAAATGATTAGTTCAGTTGCAATTGATTTATTTCATTAATGTACAAGGAATTGTTTGAACAGATTGAAACGATGCGTGAAAGTTGTGTCTTTTTCAATTTGAATTTATGTTCATGAAAGGTACAGTAAATGACAAAATAATCGTTGCCGGTAGATGCTGAACATGTTTAGAATATGGTTTATATTTTGCTTCGATGATTTTGTTAGAGGGAATCATCTTATCGCACGTTACTGAAATAAGTCGCATTTGATCAAACTTATCCCGGTGATCAAAGATACCCCGTTTTACGGTACCTTCGCATTGGTTCATCCCGAGTTATGAAAAGACGAACGCTTTAGCTAAGAAGGGTGTTTTAAATGGTGACATTTTCCACTATTTGCTAGAGTACTCTCAAAGCAAAGGGCAATGATAGCTTAAGAATGTGGCATCATTTCATTATCCCAAAGATATCCTTATTTCATGAGGTGGGAAAATTGTAAATATCACCCCCCCCCACCTACACGACACAAATACTTGTGAAAAACAGTTGCGTGAAAACAATCGGCACTTTCAATTTGGTGAAGCAAAATCTGACTTTGTTGACAACGTTCGTATTACACGCATGCAAATTTATTACATATTTTATAAACTAGTTACTTTTTATTTTTTTATTATGAATTAGTTACGGAGCTGTGATTATTTGGTTGTTCATCGGGACGGAAAAATTCTGCAAGATTTGGTCGGCAGATCCAATGTGGATCATATAGGCATGCTCGTGAGCTATAATGGAACGGCGCTCCCAAAAATATCGCTCAAGCTGTCCATAATACGATGGCCGAATGGGAAATTTCTGAAGCTTCGATACTATTTCTACAAACACTGGCCTTGAAAGAGGTGCTTGTGTACTTTTAGATGACCTTCTCGGTCAAAAACTTTGCCACGAATGCCACACAAATTGCGGCCACAAAATCAAACAAGATCAATTCAATCACGGCATCGATGATCCAGTTGTTCAGTCGAAACTTTCAGGTACTGAATGCGAACAAATAAAGCAGTTTGGCCAAATTCAGCTCGAACATATTCAAATACGAAGCGATTACAAGGAGCTTTTGGAGCTGACCATCACATTTCTTGGTGGAAACGGTGGTGCTTTTCGCACTTGTGGTGCAACATCTCATGCAAGGTTCATGTCAAAAACTATTGCTTGAATTTTTTTGTTTAGTGCCCAATTCACTTTGACTATGAGAGAGCTTAATTGTATTCAAGATATTTCAATTTTTGTTATTAAACTACTATCTATCAAGGCCTTGTATGGATGAACAAATTCCATCAAATACCCCAATCAGGATTTGAATTTTTTACGTGCCGCTTTCGAGTCGAGTTCTCTGTAATTGAAAAAGTTGTTTCTGATGCGGTAATTGTGAAGATGAAAAACCACTTGCTGTATTTGACCCCAGAAACAGTGAGGTTGGCAGTTTTCGATCCGAGCGTTTCATTTGAAATCAAACGAAAAATGGTGAATCGTTTGAAAGCAAAAGATCCTGCTGTAGGTTTTGTCAAATTGCTCACGTTTCCAAATGTAGACCATCTGTTAAAATGCGTTTTATCTGATTTCGTTTCGAATAAAACGAAAAATCTTTTTTCTTATTTTGAAATTCAAACTGACTTTTGCGACCTGGACCCAACCGTGTGGGAAGATAACGCTGATTATCGAACTGCTTTAGAATTTGTTCAAAAACTATTCGTCGTCAATGACGCAGCCGAGCGTGGCGTTAAATTTATAAAAGATTTCAATCGCATTTTAACACGTGTTGAAGAAGAGGTACAATTTATATTGCAAGTGGTCGACTCATATCGGAAAAACATATCCGTCGCATTAAAAGGAAACTTTTTCAGCCCAGCGCTCGTTAATATGGCTATTTTGAAAATTTTCCTAACAAATCGTGGCCAGTCTAGTATGTATGTGTGTGTATGTGTGCGTACGAAATGTGTAGCACACATACACACAACCTTTCAGCTCGTCAAGAAGTTCTTCGTTGCTCATGTGTTTGGTATCAATATCATAAACTACACCATGAGTGTTGAGTGTGGGGTGAGAAACCACCTCAACCTTTTGCCCGTTGATCAGCTCGTTCAAACTCCTTTTTCGAAGTCGTCTTTAAGACGTACCGTGTTCCTCTATCTTCTTTTGTAGCCGAAACCACCCTTGTCGGATCGCGTCCTAACGCACGTTGTACCGATTTCAAAATCGTGACCGGTTTAGTCGTCAGTCGGGTATCGAATTCATTATCCAATGTTTTTGCTCGCAGTACCAGGGTCTGCCTGTCGATGATATCGCCAGAGTTTAGTACCCTGACAAAGTCCGACTCAAAGCTGGGCCGCTGTTCCCAGGGGTGGAGAGAGACCCCCATTTGGTGAGTGTTTATGGGTCGTCAGGTAGGCACTTTCGAAATTCACCCACTACACTACCGCGTACACCTATGGTGCGATTACACTATTTCGGTTTGGATTCGCGTGCGCACCCGCAACTGTTCAAACCAATGTGCGTGGTGGAGGCGGACGGTTGACCACGGTTTACACGTTTAGATTTAGTGGAGGCGCGCTGAGCGATACTCCTTCGGAGTCTGTACTCCTAGTATCGGTGGGAGAAGTCGACTTCGAATTTTTGCTTAAAATTCAAGTAGCCTTGGTACACAGCACATCGTACTCGCGTAACAGACCGGGCGGAAACCAGTCGCCATACTAACCGAACTAACCAGTCGCTGAGGCCGAACTTCGAAAATTATACGGGTGGCGTGGACCGGGCGGAAGCTTAGGTTTTTAAACGCGGAACTTGCGTTGAGAACAACCTTTGGTTCCGAGTGAGTGAACCTAGCTGTATTATTACCAAAATTTTCAATTTGCGCGGTAAAACATTGTAGTTTATTATTTAGTTTTATTTGTTTTGCCATTTATCGATTAAGAACACTTAACCTGAAGATTGTTTACCTGATTTCTTTAGTGCACAAGTGAAATATTGATAATTTTATTGGAAAGTCGTACTTTATACTTCGTTGAAAAACTAAATATTTCCTGTAAAGAGCGTGAGCTGATTATTTTTCACATAGTTGCAAACTGTAATCGATTAATGCCAAGAGATAATAGAATAATTGAAATAATCGATTAATTTAAAAAGCACAGCAGAAAGCATGGTATTGTACTACACGATACGATCGAGGCGGGGAGTAAGCTAGAATGTTTCATCGCGTTTAAAATATTTTTAATGGAGCCTATATAGTCTCCAGTCCTGAGATTAGTTGATGGTTTTGATAACTTATTATTCATTCGCAAATTAAATTGTACGCTTTTGAAAAAGTTGCATTTTTATTGTCACAGTGGTCGTGTCCTGTACACAAGCCTTTAATATTTTTTAAATCTGTAATTTATGATAACGAACCTGCATGATCTTATTCGGCACCGATTGCTGTTAGCCAACCGTGCCAAAATCGGTCACATTTACCAGAAACTAAAAATTACAAAGCTAATGAACAACTTGGTCGCATACACATTAGGGTGAGGCAAAATGATCGTATTTTCAGTACAGCACTTTTTTGGTTCCTTTTAGGATCCCAAATAACTGTGCGAAATTTGGGGTCGATTGGTTTTGACCCGGCCTAACGCATTGTGTTTGGATGGAATTTAATATGGGAAAATCTACTTTTTTCCATTTTCAATTCAACCTGAGTAAAATGCACGAAATAAATAAACTGATCAAAAGGAATCCAAAAAAGAAATGAATAAAATTGATAAAATTAATCTAAATGAACAAAACAAATAAAAGAATGCTGAATGGAATAAATAATTAAAAAACGCTGATCATATATTTAAAATTAGTCAAATAAAAGTGAAAAAATTTACATTATAGAATGAAATTAAAAAACATTTTTGAATAAAGTAAACGATTAAACCATTGTATCAGAAAGTTATGAAATGTTGTTGAAAATCATATCATCTGAAAATGGCTAATTATTATACAATGGACTTTCTAGGGCTTCCATTCTTTTGTTTGTTTTTACCTTTTCGTTTTAGTTCTTCTTTACTTGACGGCGTTGTTTTAGACGATTTGGTGTTTCTACTTTATTGCTGGACATTAATTAAAAAGGTGTTATTAGTGATACGAAGAGTTTAAATATCGCACGTGGAAAGTCTATTTTGAAAATGTTCATCTTCAAACATCTATATTACCCAGTTAAGCGAAATATGTTTCTGAGATAGCCACGAATTTCTTTAATTATAGTGTATATCCTTCCGGAAGTCGCTCTACTTCCGGAAGGATATATTAGCTGTGAATAGAACTGAATTAAATTGGAGTTGATGTAGTTTTCGATTTATGGTCACCTATCTACCCATAGTGTGACGTTTCGGAAGGATTGCCCTTCATTTTAAGGGTGTGAACATTTGAAAATAGTTATAGTTTTCCCAAAATACAGCATTTTGAAAATTTTCTTAGGTCTACAAATATTTTATTTACTATGTAGGATGTAATATTAAACTTGTTTCCGCGAGTGGCTCTCTTCTACACTAAAATGCAAAAAAACTATTTGTAGGGTAAAAGCACACAAATAGTTTTGTTTTCTCAATCCTGCACAATTACATCGCACACATGAAATTAGCTTGGATATTAATAAATATTTCAGATTAGCAGAAGATCTTACCACAGAACTTAGAAATGGATAAAGAAATAGCAAGATAGATGAACTCTAGAAAAAAAATACTATGAACACATTATTTTGTCTTTGAAGTGAACTTACATATTGATTTTTGGGAAATAGTTCATTTATTGTAGAGGTAATTCACAAAATATTTTCAAAATCTAATTCCTTGAATCACGTAGATGTGTTTTCATACCCCGATACTTAAAATCGGGTTTGTTTTGCCTCTAAAACACTAGTAAAGCAATATTCTATATGTAACGGTTTCATTTTTAGTTAGTGAAATTGGTAAGCGAAGAATAAAAATACAAAATGTTCAATATTTCCGCCGCTCGTGAACGGATGTTGACAATCTATAGCTTGTTAGAAAGGTATTTTTACTATTTATTTATCTGTTTGTGTGCAGTTTGAAATTGCGCTATTCGAAAGTTATTTACTAAAAACCTGCTATGTTTTGACAAAATCACCCATATCTCAGAAAGTAAACAACATACCATATCGGAAAATAAGAATAATAGTGTCAAATGGTCACGTCAGACCTTCATTTGAAACTAGTTTCTTAAAAATCGATTCAGCCATTGCTGAGATAATTACATGGCATTTTGTACAACATACACACACATACACACAGACATTGTCTCAATTTGTCGAGCTGAGTCGATTGGTATGTGAAACTCGGCCCTCCGGGCCTCGGAAGAAGTTTTCAAAGTTTGAGCGAATCCAATACATTTCTTTTGTAAAGAATGTAAAATCTTATATTAAAAATAAAAGTCTTTCCATAGATCTACGAATGATTCATCAAATGTATGAACAATTCGTATATTTTACGAAAGTTGTCTGTACGAAACCTATTCGTATTTATGAATTTATTCTCTCAGTGACATACAAAACTATAAATCTTGACATCTAGTTTTAAAATATGCCCATACTAGCTCCTATGTCCAAGGAAATTTTAAAAAGTAAAAATATGCCATCTTCAACTGATACAACATGCCGTATAAAATAAACAAACTGAATAAAAATAACGCCATTCAGAAAAGTTTGATTATCAACGTTGTGCCAAAATGTCAATACAATTTTTCCCATCGTAAAAACCAATCTCGTTTGATTTCCCTATTCGCCACCCTCACTATCCTGGATTTTCTCCTTCGAATGAATCTGGGAGTATTTACCCACCGCATTTTCCCCATGCAGTCCGGAAAAGTTATTTACACTTTTCATTTGCCCCGTTTAACGCGACTTTCTTTTCCATGACTTACAAGGAAGTCAATCATTTCGTGGCTGTTCAAGGTGTTATAAAAACTGAAAAAGTGCAAACGATGGAAGCATTCAGCAAGAAAAAGGAAACTGACTGAATTTTCTCCCTCACTTTCACCAGGTAGAATGCGAAAATTTACATTGGAACGAAATTGCAAGTAAATATTTGACGAATCCTACAGACGAGATCAAGCGGAAAACAGTAGAAAAATTTTGTGTCTACAAAGAATCGTACCCCTCATTGGCATGTTGCCATATATTGAAACAGTTTTTTCAAGAGGCAGTGGTCGGAAATTGAAAAATCTGTGTTAATCCACCTAGTGGTGCAATTGTGCCTTTCTGATTTATCCAAACTATGATTCAATAGCTAGTTATGTTGTTTTTTTGTTACTTGCAATAGTTCTTCATACATAATATTTCTGGCGATGAAAATTTACATGTGGTCATAATTATTAGTATTAAAAATGGTTCATGTATCCCCACGGGTGGGGATACTTGAACCACCCCAGAAGGAAAGTTAAACCATTCCTTCGACAAATATAAAAACACGTAGACCCATACGTAAAATTATCGATTATCGTTTTGTCTTTTGTTTTGAGAGTACGAAATATTATTTAATTTGTATGCTGTGGTGTAACATCCAAGATGAAAAATATTCATAGTGGTCCACCTATCCCCTGGTTGACCTATCCCTGCTGTAACGACCAAAAACTTTGATTATTTATTAAAACGTCAGCAAACGTTTGACGCTATCGCAAATTCGTCTAAGGTTAGGTTACCGAAGGAATAGGCGTAAAAATCATATGACGTAGTATGCTTAGTGGTTCACCTATCCCTGTGGTTCATCTATCCCCACTCTCTCTTATAATTGTCGAGATGTCTATTACATTCTCATTACATTTGGCACGTATATACAATCGTACGGCTGCCACGATTCAAATGAGCATGCTTTAAACAAAAAATACAACATTAAATTAACCTAATCATCATGTGTTAACATATGCTAGCTGGTGGGTAGAAAATTATTAGTTTGAGGATCGGTCACCACCTTAACTTAATATGGTGTGCGTGGTGAATGAAGAGAATGTGGGTATGTAGTTGGTGGTGGGGAGGAGGTGTTTTAACGGGTGGCTGGGAGTAAGGGAAAGCAGGGGGGTTTGTGTTGATAGGGAGGACAATATCCAACCGCATATTATACCCTCTATTGGAAACTTGGTTTGTGACAATCAGTTTATTCATCACCGAAACCAATTGACTTAGTTCTGGAATATGACCGGAACTTTTCGAAATCGTCGCTACTCGCTGGCAGACAATGTAAGCATATTTCTAGAATCTTTGATTAGTCATCAGCGATTTAGACCTGCGAATCAAAGCGATTTGAAGTTTATTTTTTGCCGGTTTGCATGGGAAATTCCTACATTACCGCATCAACCAATCTATAACCCCGGAAACAAAAATTAGAAATGAATGAATTTCAATAGCAGTCAATGGGAGTATTGTAATTTGCATTTGTAGTTCATTTCAAGTTTGAAGAATTTGGTAAAAATTCGCTGGGAATAGGTGTATAGGTGTGACGCTGGGGGAACTCTCAGTCGGAGTAGGGTGAGTTCACCGCCGGGGAGTATCCGAGTAGATTGTAATGAGGCTGGGGCTGAACGACTCATGGAAACAGGCCCATGGCCCCATGAAATCAGTAGCTAAACGGCTCACTGAGACGATAGCTAAATAGTTCAAATTATCGATTGCAGTTTTTTTCAAAACTGTCGAACTAGACTAGTACGTTATTAAAAATCTGCTTTGAATTAGAATCAAATCCCAAAATATGATTAAATTTTAGATCAAATACACAGATTGTGCAATATAGACTTGAGTAAAGCTTGGCGTAGAGTATCCCAACTTTAGGGGCCGTACACAAATGACGTAGCTTTTTTTCGACGATTTTCGACCCCTCCCTCCCCCCTCGTAGCATTTGGTCATAAAACTCAAACCTCCCCCTTGTAAATAACGTAGCATTTTCCTACACTCCCCCCTCCCCCTTCTTACGCAACGCTGCCGGGGGATGAAAAAAATTCATATGTTTTTCAATTCTTTTAAATACATGTCCTTACAACATGTTTGACGGCTTTTATCAGCATTTTCATTATAACAGCAAATTGCATACAAAATAAGCCCATTTCATCACAAATATAGTGTTTACAGTTTTGTTTTGAATTTTATATGTCATGGGGCATGAAAAGAAGTTCTCTCGGTTGAAAATCCTGATTCTATGAAGCATTCGTTCATCTAAATTACTAAATTTTGTTTGGTTGAATCCGAAGAGAAAATTTAATTTAGCTACCAAACTAAATCTACCTGTTAGTAACATAAGCTAACTAATGTAGTAAGTTAATTCCGCATACAAAATGTTTCGTTGTTTTTTGCGAGCTTGTTATTCCGGGAATCGTAAAATTAACCACATTAAAAAACGCTTACTTTTCACTTGTGTGAATTTAAATTTATTTCTGTTGGGAATGGAGGAACATTAAATTGTTTTCTCTACTCTTAAAAAAATTTAAACTTGATGCTACGTCGCACAACTCCTGACCCTACCCTCCCCCACGTCACACTTCGTCACAAATTAGGTATACCCTTCCTACCCCCTAAATGCTACGTCATTTATGCATGGCCCCTTAGGTAAAAAGGACATATAGTCACAACCAATTAGCAAACAATCAAAAATACGGACAAAAAGTACGAACACAAATAATGGTATTACATTGTCAGGTAGGGGAATGTGGTATAGGTTCGGACGAGTTTGTGTAGAAGCTGATATCTTGTTGCCATGACAATATGTTTTAGCTTGTAGTACACCATTTTAAGCATAAGCATAAGCATAAGCATAAGAGATCGCCCGTAGTTGCTACTCCGTTATTGACCAGAACCAAATTAGGTTGCAAAATGTTCATTGGAACAACATGCTTGGGAATAACATGATGAGCCACATTGTACAATCTATTCTGATCCCTGCATGCTGATCAATACCGAGTCCGGCCACGTCCGAATGCAGATCTTCTGGGAAAGGAAGGAATGTTAGTCCGATACATGTTGCTACTAGAGACCGAGGAATCCTCTGCATCTCCACATGTATCACGGGATGGGGAGAGTTGTTAGTAAGTGTGACAATAGCGTTATCATGTAATAATTACTCTGGGCAGCCGGCTGCCGAGAATTTGGGAAATTTATCATTTGTTGTATTAATACGATTAGCAAAATAAGCACCTTGAACTCCGGATAACCGGCTATAAGGAGCACTGCTTATATTTTTTAATAATATTCAATCACACAACGAATTTTTTCGTGGTTTCTATCGTGTCGGTGCTGATTTTACCCGGCGATCGTTTGAATAAAATGAGGAATCTTATACAGAAGGTTCATCAGAATCTTCCACAGGTATCGCGGAGTTGGTGGTTTGGAAGGGAATAGGGTCTAGGATTCGCTCCAAGCAAGCGATGCGTCCTGTATAGCATAGTTTATTAGGTAGTAGTTCAGTTAGTTTTCGTGAACACGATCGCTCAAAAAATAAGATCTACCGAGAGTATCCTATGTTTTCTAAACAAAAGCAATTTCACATCCACACAGCCGATCCTGGGAGTAATGCCTAGAAAATCTAATCTTATCTGTGTAATGGGCCGGATCACTATTTATTGCGACATTATTTAGACTAATTTCGCTATTCCTTCTCTACGATATATGTTTTGGGTTGCAAACTACCGAGTGATAAAACGTTATACAGACAGAGAGCTATGATAACTCTAGATGTTATAAATCAACGAAAGTATTTCCTATTTCTAATATCGGATTGTTTGTGAAATACACGTATACGAACGATTATATTGAACATTAAAGGGAAATACAGAGGATCGTTAACCTGATGCACGGGCTTGTTACCAATAACGGAACTTGAAATTAGATTCATTAAAACAGACGCGGCGAATTTTCAGTACGTATCGACCCGCGATCATCGATACTAGTCAAACTGAAGTCTTATTGTCGCTGATTTCCGAACAACTTTTACGGTATTGTTTTCTCGGCTATATCGCATACTCTCATTCTGCTACTATCGGCAGAACGCTGATAGCTCCCAGTCGTCGCCGGTCTAAGGACCAAATGTCATAAATAGACTTAGACTCGCGTGGAGGCATGCGATAGAATAGAAAACTAAGCAATGAAAATGACAGCAAAACACTTATTCTTCGTGCTGACATTACTGAAGGTAATTGCCAACCGGTCCCCGATCCCTCTCGCGAATTGTCAATGCTCAAACCTTATACATGATTGAAGTCATCATTCCACTCAAATAAGGCCATGTGTTTACCTAAAGCACATTGAATGCTCTGTGAATCAGTTCCCCCGTTGGTAAAACAAACCCTAAAGAACATAAAAAATAGTTTGCTCAGTCCAAAGAAAAGTTTGCCGACCGGCAGATACGTGTTCCCTTACAGCGCCATCACATCAACGAACACCCAAAATTTACATGCGACAAAATATCTGCAATCCCGAATATAAAAGACTCAAAACCACTACTCATTTGCAATAAAATAATACAGTAAAAAACAGTTTAATATCCAAAGCGGCTCATTTTTAAAGATAGCGCCGCCGATGAAACACTCAATAAAAAATAGGTGACAAGGGACGCGGACGAAATTAGCTGAGCACCGACCGGCTTGTTTGCCACCTATTTTTCGGGCGAAGAATCTTGGGCGACACCTGGTAGTCGCTAGTCACTGGTGAAACGCCAATTATTTGAATGTCAATTTTTCTTATTGCCATATTTTTTCACTTTTCGGATCGAATTTTTTTCTCTGAGAAACCATTTTTCACTATTTTTACAATGTACACTGTGTTTCTAGATGTTTTCTGTACACTTTTATTGTCCTTGCATCGGGAATCGACGGCCCGTAATGCGAGGAAAAGATATTTTTTCATTTGCCGGAATTCAATTTTCACAAACTGTCACCACTCGCGTCTGTCGAAGTTATGCCGAAAAATGCTTTTATAAACCACTTCACTTTGTATAATTGTTAAATTGCACCGTTATTAACACTTTTGATAACCGGGAGACAGTAAACTGTGCCAAAAATGATGAAAATTAGCCGACTCGAAGGGAGCTCTACGAGAGTCAACCGCTCGCGACGAAGATACACACTCGAATCCTTTAGCTTGTAGTACACCATTTTGCGTTGCGTTGCGTTGCGTTGTGACGATGATTTTGGCGGATTGCACACTGACTTCATCATGTTTGACTGCTGATTATCTAATAAGAGTTGCTTAGGAAGTGGTAAGTAGGAATTCATACCAATCCGACCCATATTAAAACCTCAACAGCATGATAGCCATCATTGCCGGCCGCCCCCATCTCCATCGTTCACGGGGAAGGATAAAGGATAAGGTAGACAGGAAGTGTTGATGCTCCACCTACTTAACGGAAGGACGACGATTCATCAGACTCTTCCATAGGTGTCGCGGAGTTGGTGGTTTGGAAGGGTATCAGGTCTAGGATTCGCTCCAAGCAAACGATGCGACCTGTAAAGCATGTTTTATTAGGTAGTTGTTTAGTTAGTCTTCGAGTGCACGATCACTCGAAAAAGAGATGATCTTGTTTAGTTTTTGGTTATTTTTAAACTCTGGGCAGCCGGCTACCGAGAGTATACTATGTTCCCTAAACAAAAACAATTTGAACTCCACACAGCCGATCGTGGGAGTATTGCCTGGAAAAGCTAATCTTATCTGCGTAATGGGCCGGATCACTATTTATTGCAACAGTATTTGGACAGAACTCGCTACTTCTTCTCTACGATATATTTATTGGCTTGAAAACTACCAAGTGACAGCATATTATACTGGCAAAAATAGCGCGAGATGTTATAAATCAAGGAAAGTATTTCTTATTTTCCATATCGGATTGTTTGTGGAATACAAGTATACGAGCGATAATACCGAACACTGAAGGGAAATATAAAGGATTGTTAATCTGATGCACGGGCTTGTTAGCAATAACGGAGCTTTAAATTAGGTTCATAAAAACAGACGCGGCGAATTTTCAATACGTATTGAGCCGTGTTCATAGATACTAGTCAGATTAGTCGTATTGGGGCTAATTTCCGATCAACTATTCATTTTTACGGCAATGTTTTCTCGACTAGATCTGTTCGCACCCTCTCATTCTGTTCGCACCCTCTCATTCTGCGGTCTAAGGACCAAATGTCATCAATAGACTTAGAATCGCGTGGAGGCATGAGATAGGAAACTTGTAAGAATTTTGCTATCCCACCATTTGACTACCAGAATGGATGGGAGAACAGTAATACTAGCAAATACCGACTACCATAAGAGCGGTGCAAATTTGAACGAGTGACGTAGAGTACTGCACTGAAAAAAGGACCAGGAGTGCGATTTTACGAAGTTTTAGCTTCCGATGGCCCTACATTTTCTGACAAAGTGAAGTTCTTGAATGTTGAGATTTTTATTACTGTTTAGAAAAGCAAAAGTATCATAAAGCTAGTGTCAGGCCTTCATGAGACCTCAAGAAGTCACTTTTGGAGGTATTCGTAAATGTAGATTTGTCGGTAGACGGTTCCAAATATAATAGAAAAATACCTAATTTAACACAACTACAGATCACTTGCAACATAAAAAGCTTTTTGTGAAATTCGACAGCTCCATCTTAGGCCAATTCAATAAATTTCCTGCATGAAAGTTTCCATTTTTTAAAAACGGTTTTTAAGCCAAAGCTTTGGAAGTTAAATCTTGGCGTGGAAGTGCCGGTATATTAATATATTCTGTTACTTAGTGTAGAATTAGATTTCGTCATTTACGGCTAATATACAACCGCCAGAAGAAACTTAAAACGTTGGTACACAATCAAGAAAGGCGAATCAGAAAAGGTATATGTCAGTGATTCACTAAATACAGACTGGAAAGAGGGTAATATGGAAAACCTTAAGGTCCGCCCAGATTAAGTCTTCGGTACGGAACAAAACCTCGGCCTAGGAACTCCTAGCATGTTGTTAGTCGCCTCTTACGACATGGGAGCAGTTCCCAGAGGTTCTATTCTTGGTTGAAATAGTGCAAAAAGATTTCAGCCCGCCGGACACCACACGGCTTCCTTTAGCTTGTAGTACACCATTTTGTAGATATATTATGTGGCTTAATGTCTGCCAAAGAAAGATGTTTACTTGCAATTTTAAATAAGACTCAGGATAAATTTCCCGCATGACTGCTAAATAGCCAAAAAAAATATATCGTATAGATTGGGACACTTCAAAAAATTTAAATAATTAAACACAATTTAAATTTTATAGCATTATATTTATTTTTTGGGAAATATTTATTTGATAATTGGTATTTTAGAATAAGAATACGTAACTCAAACACTTATTTACTTCCTTTTGATCTGACTCACAGTTTTTACATGTAAAACTTGTACGCAATCTTGTACGCATGCGTACGTGCATGGTGTCCCAACCTATTGCTCGAAGAAAAAATCCAAATGAAGCAAACACAAAATCCTAACCGATAATAACATTTCAGTTACTTTTTAATACTTTATAATTATTTACGCTGCAATTTTGACAAAAAGATTCAATTTAAGATGACCCAAAAATCAGCATAATAAAAGATTTTTCGCTCGTTTTTTAACACTGCTCAGTGCTGCTGTGACAAAAATGAACTATAGCTTCAACTTGGCATAAAAAGTGAGCTACGACCTAGACTAATATGTGCTAAAAATACCAGATGGCAACACTGCATAGGAACAAAAATATCACGCTGTCCCAACCAATTCGACAATCCCCTAAATTTTACATTATCTATTCCATCTTATCTAATAATTTGATTAGGATATCGCATTTTTCCAAGAGAAATCATGTTACATAGTTTTGTGTGTATGTTTATGTTTATGCTTTTGTCAAAGTATAACCCTAAATTTGAGATAGAAGCTTAAGTATCATTCTTTAATTTTTGTATGAAGTAACCGCTATGGCGTAAAATAACCCCCGATGACAGTATCGCCGAAAAAACATTCAAATGTGTTCTAAATTCTGGTACATTCTAAGAAAGTCAATTTAGATAAGGTAATTCATAAACTGGATTATTTGGATCTTGTAAAACAGGCAATTCTCTAAAACTGCGTTTCGGCACTTAAGATATCACACTCTAAAATAGCCCAAAATACGACAAACTAGAGGTTCAAAAAAATTCAAATACAAATACTACTTATATAAGTTGCTCATATAAAATATATAAATATAAATACTAGTTTTAACCAATTATAATAAACTTAAGATTTGAGCACTCCCATATAAACCAATCAGCTGGCAAAATAGTCGAAAATTTAAATACTTAATGTATTTATATTTGACTGGTAGCAAAAGCTAAAGCCCGTAAAAGCTTATTCTAAATTAAAACAATGATCGTCAAACATAACACATTTACAAAATATTCGTAGTGTCATTAAAATTGATGCACCAATCTTGAAATAGTCAGGTGTACTAAAATAGGCTGCCATATTTTGACCGACAAAACACACCTGCAGATCAAAATCACTTTTACGTATTGGTAGGAATATTCACCTAAAAGGAATATGAAACGCGAATCCGACCCTTTTTCTCATAACACGACACGTGAAAATATTGCTGCTTCTTAGTGACAACCAAAACTGTGCAGAGTTACGGAAAATTATATTCTTTTGGGAACCCTACTAAGCGTTCAATTTGGTAGATTGATATGAATCACCTAATATACATGAACGAAGGACACCTGGTGCTGGCCTTTGGATTCAAACCCAAATAATCAAAAAATCACATTATTAGATGAGAACCATTTCACCTTTTCCGTTTTTGCCCAGATGTGATATATTGCCGAGATAGATAGACTTTTTGTCATCAAGGGTTATTCATACTTTTCAATAAAAGCGTGGCGGAAACAAAGTGGGAGTAGGTATGGTAAAGGTTTCACGGGATCGGACCAGACCGGAAAGCTTATCCTTTTGCAAAAAGGTTGATTCTTCCGTGGATAGAATGGATTTGAGTGAAGGCGATGATGCTGGAGGAGACAGTGACGGAGCCGGGTGGTACCATTAATATTCAATCAAGAAATGATGACTGGAAGATATTGCCAATGAAAAATATCATCTAGAAGATGAAGTCCAATTCAGTGATATCCAATCTTGATTGTCCCAGAAAGTAATATATAATTGAATTTGATGGCGACAAATTTTACATCCGAAGCAAAAATGCTGCATGACAGAACATGATTATGGTACTTGATAAACTGCGATGGCTGAAGACTAAATTTGGTGTAATACGTTTATTGTGAATCATAACACGTTTTCTTATAATGTAATGATGAGTATTTTGACGTAGTGCTATCGAAATTCGCCATTCCACCAGTATTATGGATTTAATGTGTAATTGCGTGGCCTTATACCGAAGAGATATTAGAATCTTACCCAAAAGCAACACGTCGGATTTTGGGTGATGCTTTGTTGAGATTAATTAGTACAATTTCTTTAAAATTCATATACGAAATATATAAAACCCTATTAGGGTTACTACGCATTAATTCATCTTAGCGCCTCTATTCATCCCATCCATTTGAACACATTAGTTAGAGCAGTGTCTGCTATCTCTATTCAACGCGTTAGCTCAAATGGTAGGATGAATAAGGGTAGGTTGTATTTGACTTTTCGCTTCGCTCAAACGCGAGCATTTTACATTTTCCAGGTAAAAAAAATTAACTGTGCTGCTTCTTAGGAACGAAGCAAAGATGATGATACCTATTTAAGCGTAATCTAATCACTCTAAGTCGAGTTATCAACGAAATAGTGTGACATCCTGACTAATGAGATGAATAAGGGCTCGTCAACCCTATATTATAATTTGATAAACCAACCTGCCAAACTAAGTTCATAGGTCAATAAAGGAAAGTTATATACAGTTTCAATCATCATTGTTCATAGTTTTTCTAAAATAAAAGACACACATGGTCACTTTGAGGCGCTTACATACTGTATTCAGATATTGTTCGATAAAATTTCATGTTTCGTGCGATTTGAGATGTTTTATCCAATAAGTGGAAACACACGAATATTTAAATATTGTGGTAAGACTTTTTCTTTTTCTTTATTCATATTATTGTCAGTTATGACCGAGACAAAAGTCCCATTAATTGGGATTAAAGTAGTTGATCATAAAATTGAAGTTTTATTGTATTTTTAATTTCGTGCGTTATGAGCACGCAATAAGCAACCGAACCAAACATAAATTTTGTGGTTAACTTTGCTGGTTTACCCGAAGCCTCTATTCACAATGAGCTTACGGTGTGACAAAATATTCCCTGAGCATATCATAAACAAAATTGTGTGGCACTGTGTAACATAATCTTACGACGGAAGCTCCCCCCCCCCCCAACTGTCATTCTCCTGCCTTTCATGGTAAAGTGGTTCATGCATTATCTTTCCCACACGATTAAGGCATTTCCTTTGTCTACCCTATCAGGCACTTTTCACCTTTGGTTTGATTAGAGCTTTTGTCCCAGCACAAGTGTCGGGCAGCGATTGTCGGGAGAAAGATCGGCGATGCTTTCACCTATCACAAGAAGTGTGCCTCCAGAAGGGGCGAAAATAATGGACATAAGCACCCTAACGAGTATCTTTATTGACAATGACGATGGTGCTGACGATGCGTGGGAAGTAAATGAAGCATGGTAATCAAAAAATAATTGTCTCCATCTCTGCAGTCGAGTGTGGAATGAGATAAGGGTTTGCAGCTGGCTGATGTTGACGTGGTGAACTGAGGTGCAGGGCGTCGCTAGGAATGTTATGAAATTCTGCCTTATCGTGTGATTCAAGCAATCGTAGCACTTGGATCCAGGTGGTATTTCTAGCAATATTCCGTCGACTTTTTATATAAACTGTATAAACATGTTTCATTATCTTGATATAATTGTTCACATGTCACTTGATGTTTTCGTTCCTATACTGGGCTACCTTTGCATATTTCCTGCAACTTTCAAAGCACTTTGACAAGTTCGGTTTTGCAAACAGCGCCCGGTTGTGGAATCCTTTATTAATGAATCCCAAAGTGGGCTACGTAGGTAGCGCATGATTCAGTAAAAACGAAACAAACTATGGCGGATTATATTAAAACGCAGATTTCCTACGTCAACCATCCGGCAGACGCGTAGAGTACTGAGTGCACATCGTTGTTAAATTTTTATAGTGATATAGTCTTTGAACTCCGGGCTGTCGCCCAAATATAGATAATGATTGCGCAGATATTATTTGTTTATTTATTATTCTTATACACCAACAAGAATACCAAACCTCCAATGGTGTTGGTCATTAATAATCTTATTTGCAACAAACAAGTCCTACACAAAGATAACGGTTACATAATAATTTACAAACATCAATAAAAAACTCAAATGTAGTTAACAGATCGATTAAAAAGTTTAGAAAACCTTTGACGCAGATTTAGTTTAGACATGTTGAAATCGAAAGCTGAAGAAACCTGGTTAGAAATTCTTTTGTAGACCACGCATACTATAATTAGTGCGACTGAATGGTAATCGAAACATAATGATGTTGCGTAATGTTGATTTGTTCCAAATTAGCTGGGGCATCTATACGACCTTGCAAAATATGATATTAACAAAGCTCTTGCGGTATTCCTTCGAACATACGGGGCTATAGTAGAATCAGCTGACACCGGTTTTTATAGCTAGGTATTTGGACAGGATATCTTCACGGTAATCTACGGTGCGCAAAACGTAAAAAGCGACGTTGTACACTTTCAATTCTCTCAATTCCGTTATTGTAGTTTGGGCTCCACACTTCAGGGCAACATTCTAGGATTGATCGGGATAAAGAGCAGTACAGCGATTTGAGACAATAACCATCCGTTAAGTTTTTGGCTATCCTGAAGATGCATCCCAGTTTTGGAGACGTGTTGTTTAAACGTAAGTTGATAATCCAGAATCACTCCCAGATCCTTCAAGTGACTGACGCGTTCGATTTATGTTTCTAGTAGACGGTAGTTAAAATAAATCAAATCCTTCTTCCGTTAAAATGATATTACCGAGCACTGCTGTTGGAGAAATCTGCAATCTTCAATTGAACGAATTAATCGAAAAATTTTGGGGTCATCCGCGAAGGACATTCGTGGAGTCTTCAGAATTAGATGTACACCATTGAAGTATATCAGAAACATCAACGGTCTCAAGCAGCTTCCTTGGGGTGTTCCTGACGTAGAAGTGAATGTAGGGGCCTGGCAAGCTCCTATGACAACCGCTATCTCTTGGTCTGTGAAGTAGGATCGAAACCACTGCAAAACACTACCATCGTAGTGATATCGTGGTTTATCTTATCAAAAGCGGCTGTCAGTGTAAACAACGTCGGTTTGAGCGCAACGTTCCATACTTTCACTTATGTAGGATCCTAAACATAACAGATTAGACGCAGTTGGTCGTCCGGACGTGAAGCCGTGTTGATTGTCACTTAGGTACTGCTTGCTGTCAGCCTGGAGAGGTTCCATAATCATAAGCTCGAACAACTTAGAGACAGCACTCACGGTTTCCACGGTAATTATTGCCGTCTCGCTTATTGCCCTTTCCATGGACTGGGAACATGTTCGCTGATTTCCAGCAAAATGGGAAAAATTCCTGCTCGAATGATGTGAAAAGGAGGAGTAATCAAAACTTCGATGTGAGGAAGCTCTGGTAATCATCGTTGCATTGCCATCGCTAGCACCCAGAGTGTTGCCCAAAAGTGGAGCTCTGCTAGCAGCGAGTTCGATTTGCTCAGTAGTTAATGCCTTATCTGTGAGATGGCGGCTATTCTCGTTGGCCATATAATTGATTTGTAGTAATGTGGCTGAGCTATAGCTGTCAAGTTGCCCCACTGCACCTGGATGGAGAACGGAATGGTCCGAATCCGGATAAAGAAATCCGTTGCGGGAGAATTGTTATGAAATGATAGGAAGATTAACATCTCCTGGTAACATGATCTCATCAACTGAGTTAGCGTCTTCGAGGATAGTAAAAACTGAGCTGCAGTGTGCTTCGACATATTTGATATCACGAGCGCGGTCAGGTGGAACATACAACGCACACAAGTAAAACTGACGATCGCCAAGCTCGATAATTGTCGAAACCTACTCTAGGCAAACCCAAGAAATGTTCTTGTCAATTCTTGCTTTCAAACCAATATTAAGTGCTACTAATACGTCACTTCCGGTGGATTCGGCTATTACTAGGGCTCCGGTCGCAACAAAACATCTCGTATCCAATACTGAACACCTGACTAGAAGGCATGTCATGTTCAACCATATTTCGACGAAGACAATGATGTCAAAACTCGCAGACTGGAAGGCAGTATTGCTCGACGATTGAGGTGATACCACCAACATTTTGTTAGTATAGCAGCAGCTTATTTCGTCGTTGACCAAGGCTGGAAATCAAAAAGCCTGGAGGCAAGGAAGAACTCACAGATGCATTGTACTTGCCTGAGGCAGGTTTGCGGAAGACCCCTCATCTTATCTCCCCCTCAGGACTGGGACGGCTGCTGTTCGTTGGCAGGAATGGCTCGACTGTGATGGAGGGGGACTAAGACTGGACTGGACTTCTGGCGGTCAGTGTGCGTCTCGGTGACCGAAAAGATGAGATAACGTGGGATGTATGCAATACAGCTGGACTAGGCGCCTCTCGTAAACAGCTTCGGTTCGCTGGCAAGAAAAATATCATTTGAAGCTGATACGACGCAATTAATGTAGAACTGGAGTCGGGGAACATTTCAGTGCATAAATTATTCAAAATGAATGGATACTTGCCGCAGTAGGAAATTTGGAAGACCCTCTTTCCAGTCCCGCGCACGCGACCGGAACGACGGGTGAACGTTGGCTGCAATAGCTGGACTGTGACAGGGGGATCGAGGGCTTCCATAATACAAGCAGCGGTGCATCCCAGAATCCCATTAACGAAATCTATCCTGCTTTGGCTGGTTGAAATTGAATTCACGAACGATTATTCCAGTGGGCCAAGTAAAAGCTTTGATTGCAGTGTCCTTTAGTTCACTCGAAAGGTCATCTCGGAACGAGACGAAAATCGTGAGATCGGTATCATTCTTGACCAACAAAAGGCCATAGCACAATCTCCTTCACGGTACGGCTCGTGTCGAGGTGGTTCAGATGGATTCAGATCTTATCCCCTTTTATCAGCAACTGTTCTGATTCCTCATTGGAAGGCTCTAGTACTACAGACAACTACGGCTGTGGCGCGAATTTTATTCTCGCGACTTCGTTTTGGAGTGGGCAGGTCCACCGGAAGTCGCTTGACAAACATCTCGCTTTAAGCTACAGAGCCGAATAGGCATGATGCCAGCGCCGAATAGATCAAAATCAAGCGTCAGATTAGTCGGAGATACAACCGACTTGTTTACTGTGATAGATGGATTAAAGTAGATACTGCACTCAATTCTTTTTTGACCTTTCTCATACGCAATCGATTCAAAGCTCACCTCTACAAACAAACATTCGACTCAGTCCATCAAAATCGGAAAGTGTATGTATATATGTGTGTGTGTACCTGTTTGTTTAGTTGGGGCTCGAACACGCTATAAGTGGTATATGAGGCCCTGGTCTGGTTATATTTGGGTAAAAACTATTTTTTCTCCATTAAGGAGAAAATTGTTTCAAATCACATCTGCGCGTTAAGGACACAAAACATATAACTTTTGTGACCTTACACACACATGTCGTTTAAAACAATTTTCTCCTTAGTGGAGAATAAATGGTTTCACCTATGTAAATTTATCTCCACTAAGGAGAAATATACCATACTGCATTGCCTTGCCAAACCAAGTTTAGACTTCATCCTAATCCTGCCAAACCAAATTTTGGTGAAATATTTTTCAATCTTTTTCAATCTTTCGTTCTATATTTCACGGGAAAGTTGAAATCCTCTCTTTGTGAAAGTAAGCGTTTCTTCGTTCAATTCACCCTTAAAGTTAAAGCGATTGAGCTATTCACAGAAGTGATAGTAAATAAACAGACTCTCAATATTTTTAGGTCTCATTGAAAACTTTCTCGAGATTCACAGAAATCCAACAATAGTTCACTCGCAAAAATCATAACGCAGCAAATCATGCGTGTCCATAATGTTTACTTTGTTGCGGTCATCGTTCGTTTAGATTGTCGTGCTCACAGCTCGCAAAGGCATTGAATTTAGGACACACCATTCCTCATGAATAACATAAAACACCAGGATTAATTATGACCCAGCGTGTAGTTCATTACCTTACAAAAGTATCAGAGACCAGACCATATTCTTTGTGCCGAACCCCGGTCTGTAAACGGTACGAGTAGCTGTTGACTTCAAACTGCGCCTCTTCGGTCTCTATGCATGATAGTTAATTAGTCTTCCTTTCGGATTTGTCGTATTTCATTTCGTCTTGCTCTCTCGCTCACACTCAAGTGCCCAGTCATGTCGCGTAGAAGCATCTAGCTGACAGTGACAACATTAATCTGACACTAGGAAAGTTTCACTGCAGGACCTGATAAACAAAAAGTGGGTTACATGAACCCAGACAGTATGCAAAATAACCAACCCTCACATTCGTATCATGTCCTCCCCACTAGCTGGATCCGACGCTGCGAACTACCATCCCGTATGCCGGCAGGAAGCTTTAGTATCACTTTCTCTTCTCATAAATTTTATCCTAGAATCCTCTTGTGACGACGATGACATACGAGGCGATGATCTTCATGGCAAATAATGGTAGTAAAATGAAACGACAACCAGTACCGACGATGCCGGTTCACCACTCGTAAATCTCCATGAGCAGACCGAAGATTTCCGGGTTAATAATAATTGCAGGGAAGGTGAGCGTACTATTTCTGGGGATTGAGCTTTCCAGGCGAATTTTCTATGTCTATCTATGATGAATGATAGTCATACAGAATCCTGCAGTACTGGTAAGGGAAAGAGAGGGTAGGCTTTTGGTCATTGTTTCAATACTCAGAGCGACTGTTCCCTAATGCCCCTCAGTCTCTCTATTCATTCTACTCCATTTGAAGGAATTGTTGAAGGAACGGATTAAAATAGAGACGCTCTAATCGAACTATTTGCTCGCTGTTTTGATATTTTATTTTATTCCCCTATTTTTAATCGTTCTTGTTTTAGGAAATAAGATATTGTGATTTGTCTATTTTCCCTATTTTATTTCGACTATGTTAGTCACATTTTCTTTTTTACATTTTAACGACATTCAATTAGCTAGAGATTCCTGGGTAGGGAAAGTTATGAAAATTAGAGCCATAGTACTCGAGTGAGAGCAGGGATGTAAAGTAAACAGATCGGAAAACTAGAAGTGGCAGGGTCATTAGAACAGCCTTAATATCGTGCGGGCTTAATCTTTGTCTTCTGTTGATGAGGGTCGAGCTTAGGCAGTATAACTACGAATCACCCGAGTTCACTAACATGTGTCGTGGTAATGATAGATTATTTGTCTATTTATTTATTTATTGACATATTAATTAAATTATCTGTTCATTCAATAATTTATTCATTAATAAATCTATTTATTTATTTGTTGGTTTAATTTTTCTTCATTTATTTAGTTACTTTTTACAGCGCCATACAGTTCAACGAGCCACTCGGCACCCATGCAGCAAATCAACATCAACAAAACGTGCCCTTCGCCTTCTCGACGGATTGGCACGAATATTGGTCACGGGAAAGACAGTCAAATAGGTAGAAAGCAAAAGCGTCAGGTCATTCGGTAAAAAGTAGTGTGAGCAAGAATACCCACACCAGCTTCCAATTTATCAATTTACCTTTATTTATTCTAGAATGAAACAATCAGGGCCGCCGAGAGCCGCGCCGGGCCCCGGGGTTTGAAGTACTGACGGGCCCTATCATAGTCATCTTATTTCAATACCGATTAGAGAAATTATACGGATGCAATTGTTTCAATTAAACTATTTTTTTATGAAAATTGTTGATTTGACACGATTCAATGCGTTAGCTCAAACATGTAATAGATTTTAAACATATAATAGATATAAAAAATAAAAATTTATAAAAGAATATTTGTGGCTGGCCATCAGAATGACTTACGTCCGACTTGCCATTGCAATTGGAATCCTCTTTTGCGGCGTTGCCATACAGTCCATATCGCCATCGCTCATGCTCCCTTGACTCACGTTAATGCTACCATCGTTAATGCTGCCCAGAATCAGAGCTTAGAAAAATTGACATCCCTGCGTGAGCTTGAAAGAGAAACAAAATTCAATTCATGCCCGCCGCGATGAATCGAATGTTTGGTTTGTTTCCCTCGTCCTTCGCTTTTTCGGTACAAAACATTTATGTCCGCATATGTTCGGTTTCAGAAGCAAACTGAACCTTGTTTCTATGCTAGCTCTGAGAGGGATTATCAAGCAAAGTGCACCAGATATAAATTACACAATTCAGCTATGCTCGAAAATGTAAAAGAACTTCTGCCTTCAAACTGTCCACATAATAACAAATGAATGCTTTGGTTGGTGAATGAATTTATATTTCCTGTACACTCAACCATTCTATTCTTCATAAAATTTCAGTCAGTTTGGAAGTGAATGAACGAGGGGAGCGTTGAAACTGAATATTGTTTTCAGCAAATTAATCAGAAATAAGTAAGTAAATGTGAAATTTCGCACCACTGATGCTGGCTTGTTTCTTGTTGTTGGTACATGCTGTTGATTTTGAGGCACTAGATGCAGCTATTGCACTTGTCACTATGACCTGAACGAATTTTCTTTACCGGTTTCTGAACATGGTATAATCGGTTTTGGAATCGCTTGTTACATTTGCGCTGACATTCAGAGGGTGACGATGACTGGGATCCTACAGCGAAGTCTGCTGTTAAAAAGACTGAGACACAGAGTTGTGAGAGAAAGAGTTTCAGCTTTTGGTGAAAACTAATGGGTAGAAAAAGTATCCAGTTAAATTCCCATATTTTTCTTCATAAAATGTGTACACTGGAACCTCCATTTACGAACCAAGCCATGGGTAAAAAAGTTCGCTTTACATTCTTACTAAAATTCATTGTTTGAGCAACATTATCGTTAACCCTAACAATATTGGTATTTCCGAAACGGGCTTGGTTTTGGAATCGCTTGTTACATTTGCGCTGACATTCAGAGGGTGACGATGACTGGGATCCTACAGCGAAGTCTGCTGTTAAAAAGACTGAGACACAGAGTTGTGAGAGAAAGAGTTTCAGCTTTTGGTGAAAACTAATGGGTAGAAAAAGTATCCAGTTAAATTCCCATATTTTTCTTCATAAAATGTGTACACTGGAACCTCCATTTACGAACCAAGCCATGGGTAAAAAAGTTCGCTTTACATTCTTACTAAAATTCATTGTTTGAGCAACATTATCGTTAACCCTAACAATATTGGTATTTCCGAAACGGGCTTGACAAGTACATGATGAAAATTAATTATTGGTACCATTTTGAAATCCAGGATGGACACTTCCGATTGAACAATAATCTCGATAACCCTAACAATTTGGGAATTGGGGTGGGCGTAGCGTAGTTGGTACATCGATTGCCTTGTACGCAGCGCACCTGGGTTTGAGTCCCGACCCCAGCATATAGGGTTAAAAAAAATTGGGAATTTTTGAAATGGGCTTGACGAGTAAATGATAGAAATGGTAGCTTGGAGCTATTTCTAACGATTTCTGTATAAACTATGAGGGTATTTTTAGCGGATTTGACGAGTAAATGAGCGATGCCCTTTTGGAGGCCAAGATAGTGTCTTCTGGTTGAGAAAAGTTTTTTATAATCATATCATCCGCATCACAAATCACTATATCTATATCTATTCTATGATTATCTTATTTCGAAAATGTCAATATTTTATGTTATACAGATATCTTAACTGGAATTCGCCATCTTGGTTTTCAATATGGCTTCATACATTGATTTTTGTCATCTACTCGTCAACCCCATTCCGAAAATATCCAACTTTCATTAGTAACAGTTAGCTAAGAATATGAACAGATGGAGATGGCTTTTGGTCACGGTTTTAGCCAATATTATTTTATTTGGTCTATCGCCTACGTTTCGAAGGTCTACGCCTTCATCTTCAGGGCAAAATTATTGTAACCGTTTCTTGCCCTGAAGATGAAGGCGTAGACCTTCGAAACGTAGGCGATAGACCAAATAAAATAATATTGGCTAAAACCGTGACCAAAAGCCATCTCCATCTGTTGAAAACAAAGTGGTTGTTCTTCCAGTTAGCTAAGAATATGTTAAATTGTATACAACTTTGTACTGTACTGTGCGTATTCAAACTTTTTTTACGAACGCTTTCAAAAATATTCACGATAAATGAAACAAGAATGGTTCAATTGCACTGTTCAATGAATCTAATAGGGTTACGTTCACGTACTTCAGAAAACCATTGGAACGACTGGAACGTAGTTGATTGTGGTATATTTGCAGTACCAACAGAAACAATAAACTTCAACAATTAAATTAAAATAAATTAAATTCAGTTAAAAATGCGGGCCCCCAAAACAGACCCGGGCCCCAGGGTAGTTGCCCCCCCTGACCCCCCCTCTCGTCGGGCCTGGAAACAATTGTTATCTTTTTCTAACTAAATCTACCCTAACTGCGGTGTAATTAACATGAAACCAACAGCAAATAGAGCTACGACAAGGTCACAGTTACGTTACTGGTAGAAAACAGTACGGATACAATTGGTACGGTTAAGCAACAGTACGGAACACAGACCGTGTGAATATGACCATTAGATCCACATTAAAAATTGAATTTAAATAGACCTCTAAGTCAAACGAGTCATTAAGGTGAATAGTCGCGCCTACTCACCACAAATCTATGATATATAATATAGGACAGATATTGATTACTGATCCAGGTATACGTAAGATTGCTCTGTTCGGCAGCGAAAACATTAACAGTATGATCATTTCATTGTATCTATACCCTAAAACACAAAGGTTATCCCGCATACAGCAATTTATTATCCAACCTTTTGATCCACAACGTATAAAGAAGATTCATGAATCTACTAATTTTCACTGCTGTCCGCCAACATTTCATAAATTCTGTTAGAGAATTGCCACGGTGGGAGGATGCCATTCAGGAAATGTATATCCGAATCCAGCCAATAGACGGTCGACAAGGTCAATCCAGATAGCGACGCGACAGTTGACGGTCACAATGTCCAGGCGACTACGACTAAACTTCAGAACGGCGGAAAGAGCGCTAAGGATACGGCGATCTAGGTGATTATCCTACCTCCCCCTAGTGAACGAGTAAATGGTAACGTTACCAATAAATCAAAAAACGAAACGAAGTTAAAAGTAATCCCTTTCGCCGCGTACGAAAGAATCGGGCTGGTCACTGTCAAGAGTGCGATGATTTGGCTAATCGTTCAGTGCGGCATTTGCGTATGTGAAGCGAACACGCAATAGATCCAACCACTAATCAGTAGAGTGGGACATGGTTATATGAAAAAAAAAAATAAATTTTGCTCCGAGTAACTTTTTTGGGACCCATTTAGCTCCCACAACAACTCTGCAAATTTTTAGCTCGATCGGTGAAACTATACAACAATTTTATTCGAAAAAAAAATCGGCATCACTAAAACTTCAGCATGTGATAAAATGGGCTTTTCCCTTTCATTTGAAAGTAAAATTAAAATATTCTTTCGGGGGCTCCAGAACAACTTTTTATTTTAAAGTTTTTTTGTTTGAAAACTTAGGTTTTTCAATGAAACTGGTTCAGATTTTTGCCCCTAGGTAATACTTTAGACATTCAAATATTACCAAAAGTGAAAATGTGATGGACAATTTCGTTGTGTACAACTTTGTAGAAAACTACATCGCGATCTAAAATCGCCAGAGAAAGATATTAAATTTTTATCAAACTTTCTAGATTCTCACGGGGCCTATTGGTTGAGAAGCTTTATTCCAAAAACATTTTTATTTGTAAAAAAATGGATTGCTTTATTCTAACAGTGTGCTCAGAAGACCCTGAATGCTAATAAAGTTCCACCTTTAAGCGTAAAAAACATAATTCCAGATTCCACCGTTTTATGCGCACCAATGATATGTTAGGAGCATGGAGATATAAAGAAGAGTAGATAAAATTTGAACGAAATTAATACTCTTTTGAAAGATGCTGGGTAATGCAGTAAAATGGAACAGTTTTTTTCTGTCACAGATATCAACGCTTTTTTGTGAAAAGGGCGATACTTACAAATATAAACATAGGGCTTTTTTCATACATGCGAATGAGGGCTTTGAAACGCAACAAATTAACCTAAAAATTTTGATTCTACGATATTGCTTTCTTAAACTACAGCAAAAAATACAACGGGCGAAACTGTATTTTTGTTTGTTTATTTTAAGTTTCGCCCTCGACGCTCCATGCAAACAAACAGGGCGATACTTTTTTTGCTAGCAGTTTAGAAGCGAAACTGTTATTTTCGTATTTTTTTTTTTAGGATTATCAAGCTGATACCAGCTGTAAATAGTAACAATGATCTCTATTGAAAAAACACGGACGAAATCGGTGGTGTAGAACGGTAGTTATTGTAAAAAAACGTAAGGGCGATACTTCAATGCTGATAGGTGGGACCGAAAAAGTAAATAATCGCCAAAGGGGCGATACTATCATTTTGTCAATTTCAATAGTAAAAACAAATTTTAATAATTTCAAATACTTTATGAAGTTTTGGGTTTCGATCACTGAATCATGCAATCTAGGATGTAAAAAAACACAATAGTTCTTAAATAGGAAATTAAACCAAGTCTGGAAATATTCACTGTTGATTTTCTTTGAATGGTATCACTGCTAGTATCGCCCTTTTCAAGAAAAAGCGTTGATATAATTGTTTCGTTTTTTTTTCTTCACTCATTCTGGAGTATGTTTGATGTAATCTTGAATCAACCTTTTTGCTCGTTAGCATCTTGTGGGGTATATTTGGCCTATATTTTAAACTTTATATTTGATCAAACTCGTCCAGTCATTTGATTTGAATCCTGATTGACAGTTTCATGAAGGATAGAAAAATAATTCGATGAGATTTATGTTCAAGTTTATTAACTTTTGGGAATCGCGGTACATTGAACAGAAATCGCAATAGTAAATGAGAAATAAAGGTTTTGTCTATTGTACGAAGATAGCGATCTCAATATAAAAGTAGATATAGAAAGTATAGCCTTTACCCGAAAGACGTGTCTCTGTTAATATCTTCAGATTCTAAACTGAACTGGCAACTCTGTCTTCTTGATATGTTGTCTTTGCTCTTCTTCAATATTATGAGGGAAATCTTCAATAATCAGACTTGTATTACTTTGATAATTTACTGAATGTATGTTCCAGCCTGATATTTTCTTGTTCGTTTTCAGTTGTGATCCGTGTACAACGAGTAACAACTCCGGATTTCTTCTTAAAGGAAATTATGAAACATGGTTTTGTTCTTCTTTCTAAGATTATTTGAAGTGTGTTCGATTTGAAAATAAAATTTGAAGACAAGCAAAAATCTGCATCTATAAATTCTGATGAAATGAATCTACCCTAAAAGATAACAAACATGGATCCAAAACTAAAAGAGTTTTTTTTCTTTTTCAATATTTTTTCTTTTAATGTTGATAAAGACAAACAGGATTCTCAACCCAAAATTGTAATAAAATCCTAAATAATAAAATTATTACAATGACTCGAACTGTCTACTTTAGTTCATTCAAATATAAAGCTTTGATTTTAAGCCAATTGTGTTTTACTAGGCAGGATAGGATCAGGAAGAAGGAACATTCTAGTTTACATTAGCTATTCCCTAGAGCAAGAAAAGAAATGAAAAAGGCATGATAAAATCCGTCACTACATTAATCAACATCTTGAAAAGGTATAAGATTATCGAATAAATTTGGTCAACACCTTTCCACGCCTCCTTGTTCATAAAGTGTCATTTTCGCCCAAGACCCGGAGAAATCTGATATATTTTTTTCTGCTGAGAGTGGCACTTTGTATACATTGAAATTTATCTGAATTTACTGTTCATTCAAACTCAACATTTTTTGTAAGTCTTTGTTAATCGACTTCTTAATCCATAGGCCCCGCGCACACCTAAAACTGATAAGATTTTAGTAACTTTCTCGGGTGATTTTATATAGATTTATAGCATTCTACCAAGTTGTAGACAATGGGATTCTCACTTTAAGTATTTTTTTAATGTTTATGGTACCAATTAATAGCAAAACTGCGAATTAATTTCATTAAAAAACTTAAGTTTTCAATCAAAAAACTTTAAAATAAAAAGTTGTTCTAAACCCCCGACAGAATATTTTAATTTTAGTTTCAAATGAAAGGGAAAAGTCCATTCTTTCATATCCCGACGTTTTACAGATGCCGAATTTTTTTGAATAAAGTTGTTCGACAAAGACACCGTGTATATTTTTGCGCCCACGGTTTAAAGTTTACATGGGATTTCGTATGGGTAAATCGTCTTTCGCAAAATAATTCTTCCAAGAGTCGCCCGTTACCTCCTAAAAATAAATCCATGTCTGATTTTTATAGGAAATTTGTCAAGGAAACAAAGTGTAGGAGACCGCGAAACGACCTGATGCTTGTGGAAAAAATTATTAAGCTAAAACCGATTGATGCCCTGAAGATTAATGAAAATTTCACTTTTCATAAAATTTCACTTTTCATAGCATCACTGCTGCTGACGGTCGAATTATATACAAAAATTTTAACTTTCTCTTATTATGTACAAAAGAAGCCTCAATATATCCCTCGAAACTCTTGCGAAGTGGTCAAACAGTACAGATAAATGATTTAGACACATTAAGAGAAGATTAAAACAAAATTGCGTATAATTGGACAACCAACAGAAGTGGTGCTAGAAAAAATTAATATTTTATCAATCGTCAGAACATCAACCGGTTTTGTAAATTTCGAGACTTTGTTTCTTTGTTAAATTTCCTATAAAAGCCACATAACGATTTATTTTTAGGAAGTAATGGGCGACTCCTATAGTAATTATTTTGTGAAAGTAAATTTTACCATACAAAATCCCATGTAAACTTTAAACAGTGGGCGCAAAAATATAGTTTCAGGGATCGAGCTAAAAATTCTAGGACCCAAATGGAACCTTAAAAGTTGCTCGGAGCTGGAATCTAATTTTATTCCCACCCTACTAATCAGTCACTTCCGCTCCGAAGGCCGGATCATGAACCAAAGCAAATGTGTTCGTATTAGGTTAGTGCTCCACTCCCCTTGGACGATCATTTCTTTTAGTGAATGGTATCAAGGATGACACAGGATGATTCTTCTCGATGTTTAATAAATCAGCCCAAATGTGCGCATTTTTCAACGAGGAATATATGTTAGGATTGAGCAAGGGTTTGACAGGAACACCACTGGAAGCAGTAAGTGTCTTTTGCTCCTCCCTGTGAACGTTGCGGTAGTCCTTTAAACACAAAATATTATATGGACGACCGGATGCGATCGAAGTCGAGGACAGTAGTAAACTTCGCGCTGACAGCAGAGAACTATGTTGCCACCATTCATGCGCATACAATGCAGTTGCTAGATATGTTGCCACCAATATTGAAACTGATCTGGGCGAAGTTCTGAAGAAACAACCCTACTCCAAACCTGTTGGAATTCAGCGCATGGCTATTTGAGGACAGGATGCAAATGCGGTCGTAGATACCGCGTGTACTGATCAACGGACACATGCATGCAAAGGGGTTTGAGGCAAACTGTACATATCTGCTCTACCTTCTGCTTCACGAATTCGAAAATTCTCCACCGTTCTTGAGCGAAGTTGCAACGTGCACCAAATGCAGCCGGAGATCTTGTTCAGAGTAGTTTCGAATATTTTGAGCGGCCCATCAAAGGCAATTCGAAACTACACATTCCTGAAAGATGGCTACGAAACTCACGCTTTTAGAACAATGTTTAGCAGACAAGCTCGGGTTGAAATGACCTAGGAAACCACAGTACTTGAAGTGGACAAGCGAAACTACGAAGACGGAAAACATATCGCAAAGCGTTAGTCTTCGAATTTCCAGCAAAACGAATCCTACGAAGATGTTTAACCTCTCCGGTGTACGAAAGTTCGCGAGTTTGCAGATTTGGTAACAAACGCTCCTTACAGTTACCACAGAGATACGAGATCCGTGAATTCTCATTGACTTGGATAATGCCAGTCGCGGATATGCAACGAAAAGTCAATTGCAGTTAAAACACGTCTCGGCTGGATTGTTTTTTTGTAATTGTGTAGGAGCAGTGGCGTAGCCAGGGGGGGGGGGGGGGGTTGGGGATTAAACCCCCCCCAAACCAAAATTAATTGGATTGAAAAAAATTGATGCTGACGAATTTAATTTAATATTCCACAAAATATTTTTGGAAAAATATTCTCTGATCACTACATTGAGAACTGTGTTTAAAGCGTCATGAGAACTTTTAGAAAATTATGGGAAGGGGATCTTGTAACTTATCTCTTAGCCAAAATCCCATAGTTATCAAATTACTTCAATGTAAAATAAAATAACTGTCTGAATTACTATGAGCTCATTTTTGGAAAGATGCTTCAAAATATGGATTAGAGACAATTTTTCGAATGGGAATCTAAATTTGAATAGGTTGATTGCATATAAAACATAAGCTTGTTTACCGAAAACTTACATACATTTCAACATTTGCTGAAAATGTATTTTTTTAGATTGTGTAGAGTTTAGACAACAATTCAATATGGTTAACAACAAGAATAACATTTCAGAAACTAGTTGAAAGCTGATGTAATTTTGTCTCTAGCAGGTCAGGATCGGTTTTATGAGCATTGGATTTTTGTTGTATTATCAACTATATGAATAGCCTCTTAGCAGGATGCAATGAATGGCGTACTAAAATTTTGTGTACTACGTACTAGTGCTGCAAGTTGTGAGGTTGACTAATGAAGAAAAGTAAAATTAATGCTCGATAAATTTTTAATGGTCACGATCACATTCATTCGAAACTGCCAAATTTCGTTAAGTAACATTGAAGAATTTCAAAACGTAAAACTGTTCATCTGCTGATAGAATAATTTTGACGGTTAATCCTCCTAGAAGTAATTATAGACAAGAATTACTCTTCAACCAAATTTGGGTCGAGACTTAATGTCTCCAGCAAAGTTTTCGAAAGTGCTATTTCAAACAACTTTGTCAAAGACATAAATATCCCACATATTCAGAGTATCGAAATATAGTAGTAGAAAACCTTTACAACAAGCTATTCTGAAATTCCTGTATTTGATAAATCTCTTCAGCGGTAATTAAATAATAAATTCACATTGCGTTCAAGGTGTCTTTGAAGCTTACAAAAAAAAAATAAGGGAACTGGATATAAAACAAATAATTCCCAGATATTAAAAGGACTCAAAAACACAAAGAGTTTCAGGAGCTAGCATCAATTCGGCGCAAGATTAGTCCGCCCACCAAGTTAGTGTCGGATTCTGATGAGATGAAGTCGAAACGCAAGTTTCAGTTCCATCCATCCATAATTTAGTTCTAGGTTTTGTGTTCTCAACTCGCAATGATTGTTTCAAACAATTTTATCCGTAGCGCAGAAAAAAATAGTTTTCACCTAAATTTTTCTTCACTAAGAAGAAATATAGCAGGCCCAGTCCTTTTAAATCCCTATATGTTGAATTCATGTAGCCTTCATATTTTCAACAAAATTGTTTGAAATGACATTTTCAAAAACTTTGCTGAAGGCACCATGTCTCTTAACCCTTAAATGCGCAATGTTGTTTTAAAACAACATTGCGAAAACCATCTTAAAATTATCAGAGTAACGAATTAAAGCTGTGAGACAATTTTCAGAAAATTTGAAAAAAATTGCTTTGCGCCTTTAAGGGTTAATATTTTTGAAAAATTAATTCACCATTATTACCTCTATGAGAGTTAATCACTAAAATTTCTATATCAAAGTCAAGGATTATTATATTAGGTGATCTTGAACGTTGAAATTTTTTTAGATCATTTATCCCACTTTAAAAGATCGCAATTTTTGACTTAATTGACATATTATACAAGAAAATAATCTATAGAGGTTTGAAAACTGTTCCATGTTGATCCTTCTTGTTTGTACACTGGAATGACATCTGTTAGATTACTTACGTTTTTGAGTTTTCAATAATTTATCAAACTCATATTAAATTTTAGCATTTTTTCAAAAATTTGCGATTTTCATCAAAACCCCCTCCAAACCAAATCTCTGGCTACGCCACTGTGTAGGAGAGAAGAAAGCTGGGCACTATCGTTACTGTCACACACTGCAGGTTTGCCAACCAACCACAAGAAAGACCAAGATCTTCACGAACTCATCAAAGGCTACTTCGCTCTCTTCAGGATTACATTGTCAATTATTATTTATAATACTAAATCCTCAATTGCATAGGTATCAGTCGAACGAATGTCTCGAGACAGTAGAAGTAACCATTTTGCATTATATTGTCTTGTTCTATGAATGGCGTGTTTCAACGGAATAGAGAATAAAATCGTTCACATGCCACATGATAGCAAATCTCCCGACAGTCGGCTGTCCGGAGATGAACTTGCATTTTTACAAACTGAAAATTTCCGAATTCATTCAACAAACGGTAAAGCTATCATAAATTCTCGGCAGCTGATTACCCAGAGTAAAACCACATAACATCACATATGAGAGTTGCATAGATTGTATCAATTATCAGGGTGAATCTAGATTTGTATAATTTTGTACCCTATACGACAAACAAAAACTTCTTGTGGCAAACGCGGAGATGCAAAAGTATACACGATCTCCATAACAACGTTTGTCACACTAACATTTCAAAGCATAGAACTTTCAAAACGTGCACAATGAGGATGAATAGCTACTCAGGGCTCCATTCCTTGATTCTATGTGCAATTTTGTTTCTCCTAGTCAATCACGTAAGCATTGTAGGCCTGCTCATAATCATTTTTTAAATGAATTATTTTGTTTATATCATATATTTATTCATTTTACTCAATTGTTTCATTTTATTCAATTTTGAAAAATAATAAAAGAAAAAAGTAGTGATATAAGAAATCATAGCAAAAATGAAAAATCATCTCATTGCTAGGTGGATTAAACAGGTTTTTTTCTAAATCAACCAAACATGCTTTAAATTTAATCAACTACCTCCATAACCTAACTGTCCTCAGACCTAACAAAGGTATTTTCAAAAAATGATATTCCCGGGATCGTACCATCCATGCTCGTGATGGTTTCATGTTCTGATGTCTCTTATTTCCCACTCTTTTCCGAAATTTCTAGTATACACCTCTGAACCAGCTCGGGTGTATTATTTAGTTCGATGAATGAAAAATAATAGTTTTCTACAATATCAAAATGATCAAGGTACTCCTTTCCACCTGCTTGCTGGTTTTCAACGCCCTAGGTGCAAGTCAAAAATAAATATTACCCATCCGGGCACATGTGCTCTATATATATTGGAAGATCAAAGTAAAAGTCACCTCGACGGTGTCGTCACTGGCACTGTGTTGTTACATTGTGTGCATGTGAATATGTTGTTGTTGCTACAGGGAACGACCATCAGTTTACAAAAAGGCAACCACCAGAATGAAATAGTTCCGGTAGGAAGCGTAGCAGCTAAAATTTCATCTCCCCATTTACGTTCGCGTCATTGTGAAAAATGAGCGGTTTTTGCAGCTGGGAACACATAAAATGTCAAACGTCAGCTATGTTAAAATTTTTGCAGCCATAGAAGGTAACAAAAAGGCGAAACACCTATGATTTTTGACGTGTTTATTTATCTTGCACTACGAAACTCAGCTGTCAAGGGCTAAACTTTTATTCTAAGTTATTTTTTAATAAACTTCGAACCGTTAACAAGCAATAGAATAATTATGCGGGACACCATGCTTAACCATCTTAATTCTTAAACAATCGCTTTGGTATATAAGATAAGCAAAAAAGATGAGTCAAAGCAGTGATGCGAATTTTCATTTTCAAATGCCATCTTTCGGTTCATCCACCCCAACCATTATTGAAATTCAAACCTCCCTGAATCATTCACTTTCAATTTGGCGGAATTTTCATGACAAAAACCTTTCGTCTTCATTTCAAATTGATACTCTTTCATTCACCAACCAAAACTGTTATCTGCACTGTAAAGGCTCGTTTAGGTTAAATGTTGACATGTTTTGCGTTTTAAACACACATGAACAGTAAGTTCAGTGTAGTTTTGATTGAAAACCCTATTCAATACTACAGAAGAGCGATATTCATAGGATTATCGCGAACTAGATTCAATTTTCCAACAACTTGTGCCTAGGAGGAAACGTATTCGCCGCCCGAATAACAAACGACCTTGGTGGAGATTCCGCAGCTCTCCAATCTTCGGAATAGACTGAGAAAAGCTCGAAAACGTTTCTTCGGAACAAGAAGCGAAGCTGACAAATTGTTCGTGCGGGATTTGAAGCACAAATTCGAACTTATGAACGCCGCTCACTTTCGCTCGTATGTCTCCCGAATTGAGTGCAGCATGAAGGATGACCCTAAGCAATTTTGGTCTTACCTGTGGAACAAAACGTCCTCCGGAGGTATCCCTACAAGCGTCAACTATCGAGACAGGACATCTACGACATCTGCAGAATCAGCAAATCTATTCTCAGCATTCTTTCAAAACGTGCTAAGTAATAACTCACCACCTTTGTCTGAATCATACTTGAGTAGTTTGCCGATGTTCACGTTGAGTTTGCCTGCAACATCATTCACCGAACAAGAGGTATATATCAAGCTACGCGGTATTGATAGTTCGAAAGGACCGGGGTCGCACGGACTTCAACCATCGCTCATCAAGGAATGCTCTTCATCGCTTACTCTACCGGCAACTATACTTTTCAATCGCTCCCTCGCAGAAAATATTTTTCCCACTAAATGGAAAGAGGCTTTGATTAGCCCTATCCACAAAACCGGTAATGTACACGATGTCACAAATTACAGAGGAATTTCAATTTTAAGCTGCCTCCCAAAAATCTTCGAGAGCATGTTGTTAGATGTTACAGGTCGGACTCGATTATCCGGGGATTTGAAAAAAATCTTACCCCGGATAATCGAATCACCCGGATAATCGAATCAAACTTTTTTTTGCGTTATTTCATGAATTTAAGCTTCATTTGTGGAGAAATTGGAAATAAAATGACCAGGGCAAATTTTCCTATTTTGGTAAATATAAATGTACCTATTTTGGCCCTAGTCGATTTTTCAGACTTTCAGGGTGAGATTTTTATTTTCAGTTGGTTTTCATTTATTATTCATATTGGTAATGAGTTAACGATATGTATCAGTTGTTTATAGCTATTTGTACAAGAATTCTAAGATGAACTTTTTAATAAGGTGTGTCTTCTGCAATACAAGTCAAACTCGATTACCCAGGGCTTAGATTTTCCGAGGTAACTGATTCGATTACTCGAATACCAGAAAAAAATAAAGTTAGTAAGTAAACTGGGGGTCGTCTGTTTCTTGGCTCCAGTTTAATTTACGTGGAGTGTCACATATCACAGCTAACATGTCTAGTCATTCTAATTAGAAGAGTGCGTGTTGCGCACCCACAAAGAGATCCTTGTCCTTGTAGCATCATTTAGTTGACCAATACTGGATTGTCAGGTAATAACCACGCGTGTAGTCTTCGCATACTTGTCACTAGCGAAGGACTAACAGGTTCCCGGGCGCCTCAGCGAGAAGTATTGCTGGCGCCCTCTTTACATAGCCTATCATCCATCTTTACTTGAGCTACCCAAGAATTGAAATCACCTCCAGTGACGGCCGGGTCTCTTTTCAGAATCTCGTTAACCATTTCTTGACCAACTTTTTTCTACCGCGTATAGGGTCCCAAAACTATTTTCCTTAAAACTGTTGGCATCAAGAAACACGAAAAACCTGATTTAAGAAAGATAGGTGCTTATTTTGCAGCTGCTCAATATTTACCTTCCGATCTAGTCCAATTGCATGAAAAAGGTAATTGAGGGCAATCTAAATTAGAAAGTTTTAGCAGTTTTCAATCATTTTCCCAGGCTAAGAAAATATTCCAAACTTTCATTTTCGCCATTAACAGAAACTATCCCTGGCAGCACTGCTTCAGCGGAACCCAATCAGATTAATTGTAATAACTTCTGTTCTAATGCTAATATTTATAACTTTTAGTGCTCAAACGGGTTAAAGATGCTATTGGAATTCTGAGCAGGAATCACTTATTGAAGGGGATAATAGGAGAAGAGCAATATTGTTTGTGTCAAAGTCCACTGGAACTCAAAGCAGGATATTCATCAGAACATTACACCGGATTCCAATGATAATAGGACCATGATTCTGTCAGTATCTGGAATAAAGCATAATCTTCAGCAGAATTCTATCTTGAGAAATATTCCACTAGACATTTAAGAAGCTTTTCTCTAGAATCCTGCATCAAAATTCAGAGAAAAAACCGTAGAAATACGGATAAATATTGAATCGAAGTTCTGAAATAGATTCCATTGGGATGCTAAGAAAACTTCGATCAGAATCTTGAAAAGTATCCAAACAGAATCCTGAGAAGCATGTCATCATTATCCCAAGAGATAGCCAGCAACCGACCGAGCAGTGTAAATATAATGACGTTTTATGTGGCCAACAGTAACCGATGTATTACGAGAAAAATGTACTTTTAGTGTAGAATTAAAAAGTTGCATATTTGGCAATATTGGCATTAAAAACTTTTCATTTTTTTTTTGGAATCCCTAAACAAATCTTAAAAAAAATATCTCGCTGATTGATTCTAGTGCAAACAGTACCAGAGATATAATCCGAAGAAAAACATTTTTTTAAACAATTTGATAAAATTAACCGTTATGTGTCCAACAAAAAACACCTATAACACGCCAACGAGGATACCCGGGTACCCACAAATTAAAATGTTTTGGATTCAGGAACTCGTCCACTTGTGGATTCTGTAACACTGAACCGGATGAATGGATTTGGTTCTTGGTGATCCGGATTTTCCTGAGTAATGTTCCAGTGCTAGGGTATGACTTGTAAATTTAAATAATGCCCTAGCAAAATGAGTATCAAAACTCTTCAAATTGTCTTGGAAGTCTATTATTTATTGTTACGGGACCCTATGGTAGTTTGAAAAATGGAATGGGAATGGAATGGCCATTCACGGCCCTACGGGAACCTGCTCCGGAATGTCCGTTCCGTGGTGAAATCACCAAATGGTTCCAATACCACGAGATACAGCCTATTGATGCTATGCCATGAATTTTGATACCCATATTGCTAGTATTTCATTGAAATTCACAAGTAGTATCCAAGCACTAAAACATGCTTCCGGAAATCCGGATTCCCGGGAACCGGTTGAAATAACCCGATTCATTTTTACCAAGTCTAAAAGTGGATGAGTTCTTGAATCCAAAACACCTAAAGGCATCAAAATCGGTTGGAAATTGCCTTAGTTATTGGCATTTCAGTTTTGGGGGTACCCGGGTATCCACGTCGGCCTATGACGTAGTAAAAAATTCAGGAGCCCCTCCTCACTCCCTTCTTACTACATCAAAAACATTATTACCCCAAAAGCTTGTCTTAGTGAAGTTCTAAGATGTCACAAAGTTTCAATTTCCAGCTACGGATAAAACATCGGAATTTCATTATTTGTAACCTAAAAAGGTATCCGGGTACCGTGTCGGACACATAACGGTTAAGTGTTCCCATGGACTGAGGGGCTGTTTAAACGACACAACAATTTAGGTTATTAGGCTCTAAATGAACAATTTCTTCAAAACTGGTTCCAATCCATGAAGGTCGATTCCAAGTTTTGTTTTTTTAGGTCACTTTGCGCGGAATAACCCATATATAAGCTATTTTTGAGGTAGGTTAAAATTTTAGAGGAGGTTAACCCTAGACCCCCAAATTGCCCGAAAAAATGTTCTATTGACTGCAATGATCAAATTAGCACTAAAATAAGACATTATAGTTGAAATTTGATTTGCTTCAAAACACCCGGATAATCGAATCATTTTCCCCGGAGAATCGAATCACGGATAATCGAATCCCCCGATAATCGAGTCCGACCTGTATCTATCCCGTAGTAAAACACGTCATCAGTTCTGATCAGCATGGTTTTGTTAGAAAACGCTCGACAACTACTAACCTCATGAGCTATGTGTCGTCGCTGATTGATAAGGTGGAAAAACGACAACAGATCGATGCGGTGTATGTTGATTTTTCGAAAGCTTTCGATCGTGTTCCTCATCAACTTGCTGTAGAAAAACTAAGGCGCAATGGATTTCTGGACTGGCTGACAAATTGGATCTCATCGTACCTTTCAAATCGCAGTGCTTCTGTGCGACTTGGAACTACACTCTCAGATCCATTCCATATTACATCGGGCGTTCCTCAAGGAAGTCATCTTGGACCTCTTATTTTTGTACTCTTCGTGAACGACCTCTGCAGTGAATTGTCGTCTTCTAAAGTCATGTATGCAGATGATTTGAAAGTACATCGTGTTATAACAACTATGGTGGCAGGGATGTAATGCACCTCAGACCAAATAAAAAGAAGAATAAAAAACGCTCTTTGCACTTTTCATGCGAACCACCGCTCTTCTCTTTCACAATAAACCTCTTCACTCCGATATGAGTTGCTCCCATACGTGCATTCTCCTACATGGCTGCACACAATAAAGAGTAGAAATAAAGAGGCACTTTAGTGTGCATCTTGGTCCCACCCGCACGGAACCAGAGAAGGCAACAAAAACATTTTAAAAACGTTCTTCCGATCAAACTTTATCTGAATTGTAGTTTGATTCGCCTTCCTACCTGCTTTCCAGTGAGGGGAGGCACAAAAAAGTGGCTCTTCAAGGTGACTCTTTGAAAGACATTGTGCCGCTCTTGGTGCACAGATCTTACTCTTTTTCGTTTTCAAGTTTCTCTTTGTGGTCGTTCTGCACATCGCAGTGTTTTTGTGCTGCTCTATTTCTAATCGGTGTATTTCGCTCTTTGTGGAACATTGTGTGAGCAAATAACAAGCCTGACGGCATGAGTGTGAACATTCAGAAATTCAGCATAATTACTTTCGCACGAGTTCGATCGCCCATTGTTTTCGAATACCTGATGTGTTCTGCTCCTGTACAACGAGTCGCATCAGTCAAGGATCTAGGAATCACTCTCGACTGTAAACTACGTTTCACCACACATGTTTCTTCTGTCATAGCTAAATCCTATGCTGTACTTGAACTCATCAAGCGCAACACTCGCGATTTCAATGATGTTTACTGTCTGAAATCTCTATACATCGCACTGGTACGCAGTGTTCTGGAATACGGAGTTACCATTTGTACCCCGTATCACATCGTCCACATTAATCGTCGCGAACGGGTACAGAAGAATTTCATCAGGTTTGCCCTTCGTCGGCTGCCCTGGCAAAATCGATTACTGCTACCTCCATACGAAGATCACTGTGCTCTCATCAATCTCCCTACGCTGCAAAATAGGCAATTTTTTCTGCAACGACTCTTCATCTTCGATTTGCTTACAGACAACATAGATTCCCCTGCGCTGCTAGCAAATCTTGATTTCAACGATCCGGGAAGGTCTTTCCGGAGAAATGATTTTTTCCGGCGCTCAACACATCGCACACTATACGGCCAGAAAAATCCACTGGATGTTTGCTGCCAGCTTTTCAACAATGTTTATCATCTCTTTGATTTTAGTATAAGCAAAGAATCATTCAAATTAAAAATAGTTAGTTTATAGTTAGATTATAGTTATTTAGTCTGTACGATGTAATATTTTAATCGATGACAATATACAAATCAAATTAATGAAATTGAAAATGAATGGGTAAATATTCAGCAGCTCATTCAATTATACTGCACCTATTGCTACATTACTAGCATACTAGCATCGCTACTAATCACAATTTTTCTTATGAAGTCAGGATATTGCAAAATTGATACTGATGTCAGCAACGACTTCAACTCACCTAAGGATCACTGATACTTGAGGTAATTTCGAGAGAAAAGCCGCACATTTCTTAGAATCAATCCTGCATCAAAGCTTTGCTTACTGTTGCTTGGAAGAGCCTTCTTAGGGATCTTCATTTAATTTAAAATGTTGTCGTTCTGCCTTTTTTAAAATAAGTCAAGAGAGTTTTTAACTGGGGCATTTTTCCCTAGGTGCAGGAAGAAACTAAAACTCGAGCATCTTTGAGATATGTGTAATTAGGCTGTTTTTTTGATATGGAATTATGGGTGAATGACCGGTCAGGTTAAAATAAATATTTCCAGTTTTATCCTTAAATATTAGTTGGAGGCAAAATTAGATGTTAATCACATAATATTTTCACTTCGCAAAATGATTCCAAGCTAACTTTGGGCCAATACTAGGGTAATTCAATGGTTCTACTGATTCTAAGCACGATTCCTTGTCTGAACTCGAACAAATAATTTTGTTTATGAGGCTTGTGTCACTAGACAATTCATTGAGCAAATCCATTTGTTAAATAAAATCAGTTCGATCTCACTGTTAGCTGAATTAAAGTAGTTTTTTGGGGCGGAAAGACGATTTTGACGGCATTTTTTTTTAAGTTTTGTCCAATTCAAATGTAAAGGCAACTTTTTAAAGTTTGTTATTTTAATAGATACAAAACGCACATAAAACCAAGGGCAACAGTTGTTGTTTTCTTGTTTTGGTAATTTTTTTTATTTACTTCAAAACGTTGTAAAACAATAGTCAACTTTCTACTTCTAATGTGGATTTTCTTGAGAGCAAAAGAAAACATTGTTTTTATTCTTGCCAGCCCCGTACACAGAGGGGGTGAGGTTCAAGCTCCTTCCCTGAGAATTTTGAATTATTTTTGAAAATTTATCAACTTTGTGATCAGGAAAAAAGTATATTAAGAGCCGTTTTGACACATATCATGTCATTTGATTTCAGTAGTCGTCGCAGAAACCCAGCGAAAGATCTACGTCAAGATAGTCGGCATCTCCCAATCGGATCATGTCTCTACAAGTTTCGATATTAGCAACAGGGCGAGATAGCAACTGCAACTAAAGAGTAAAAAAACGAACGAATAATCATCGAACAACGAAGAATCGTTGTCTAGAAAAATTTCACTTTTGTTGATCTCTCCGTCGGAAGACTGAGAACTAAATAGGTTACGAAAACTGATATGAGTGTTCCGAGAAATTCCGCCTCCGTGGAACTCTCAGCAACTGCTAGCAGATAAATAGGAACAAGTTGCGTCTAGAAAGATAAGGAATCCTGGGAAGGCGGTTGTAAAGAGATGGAAGTCATTATGGCCAGCAGCTCTGGATCAGTTCGCGTCTCGGTAGGTGACGACATTTGTAGCAAAACTGACTAGGTCAGTTGTATCACGAAGGTTGGACAACAAACAAGAAGTAGCAGCGATGGAAAAACACAAACGATTTAAACGAAATATAAAGAGCAACAGCACAATCCCTCCTGAAGCAATACCTAACGGTGGATTGGAAGGGACAAAAGATTAGTCGGTACATCAAACCAATGAAGTAAGAATGCGACCCCACCACGAGCCAGTAGGCAATGTTTTTGAGGTGTATTTCGCTTTATATTTCGAAAATCGTTTCAGCTATAATGTTGATGTATTCGACAGAATCTTTGTGATAAGTTTTTCTGTAACTTGGTGGAAGTGAGTAAATTATTGAGAAAAATAAAATGTTAACTCACTATTAGTGAGATCAATCATCCACCAGATGAGATAAAAATAAGGGGAGTTTCATTCCGAGAAGTTTCCTCAAAGACATCATATTGCTAAAATCAATAGTTTCCGCCCTATCAAAAAAGATCTATGGGACCATTGTGCATCGCCCTTGTACCTCTTCCGAAGAGTCCGGCATTTTTGGTTCTTCGCATGCTCCTTCTCTTTTTCTTTTTGCCGCCGTTTCTTACGCTTGGCTTACTGGCTTTCCTCGGTGTGCCAGCCACGATAGGTTCTAACGTTCTTCTAATCGCTGTTGGATTCCAGCTCACTCTTGTTTCTTCGGGCCCTCTTGCTCCCCGGGCGTGTCCCTCGCTCGTTTCTCTGAGCGAGTACAGTGGTGACTTTTCGGTATCTCCTCAGTTTGAGTCGTTTCATGTTTTGTGATTTCCTTTAGAATTTTTTCGGTTTCGGTAAGTTCGACTTCCCATGTTGTGAGTCATCTTCGGTTGGAATCGCTACTTGATCTCATGGTGAACACTTGTTTCAGGAACCCCATCTCTTCCTTGTGACTCCATCTGTGCCCTTCCACTGCTGATGCTTGCTGCGGCTACCTGCGGCGTAACCGGTGATCTCTGCAGCCTATCACTGCTTGAAAACGCGATCACATCCTCCTTTACTCCTCCAATCAAACTGGAATTTTTAGATACATCCATGCTGACAAAAATCTCTTAAGGCCGCTATCTCTCGTTGCATGTAGTCGCTTCCATTGTGATAAAACGCAAGTAACGGGGTCAATCGAGGTTTGGTCTTTCATAGAGTAGGACGAACAATCATCAGAAAGCTAATACGAAAACAGTTCGAACGAGCTATTGGCAATACATTCTACTGTAACTCTATTTCGCACCTCCCGGTTTTAAGGCAAAATCTAGGATAGGACCCGCCAGCTCTGTTCCCTGTTTTTGAACCAATCCAGAACCAGCTCGTGATTAGACGAACGTGACATTAACAGACGTTCGGCTTGGAAACTAAATACACTAAAAGGATGCTTGGAAGTGTTGTCAGATATTGTGCTGTTTTTTTTGTTTTCTCGAGATTTCGCTTTCTTTCTATAACGTCCCTCTGTAATTATGAAGTCATTATCCAGAACTCAAGTTCTACAGGTTCCCGAGAAATTCGGTAGCGCGGTTGTCGTGGATTCGGGTTTGTGTTTGGAAATTCCTCTTTTCAAAAACAAACCGAGTAACAGGTTGTGTAGCGTGAGTATGAAAAGAATATGATCTTCACGTAAAATTTGTCTTTGTTCCAGTACTGAGTAAATCGGATTTACTTTGGAGCTAACCAATATCGATCTGCTGAATTTTCCAGTTTTAAACTGTATCAATAAAATCAAATCAAATATCAAATCACTGTAATTTCTGCTGCGGTTCCTCTAGAAACACCTAGATAGAACAATACTCGATAGCCGTTTATGGCACAAGGTGTCGGTCATTTCGTATTTATAACAGATATTTACAGTGATAACTGAAAAATAAGTTCAATTATCTGGCACTCAGCAGAAATATATCATCGCAAGCCGTAGGGAAGGTTTTATCAACGTCGCGCGTATAATTTAGATAAGCGTGTCATATGCGGTCCGACCAGCCAACTTATATATTTTTTTCCAGAAACGCGAAATTGATTCCTATAGAAAATTGTAATCTGAACAAATTAAGTTTCGGGCATAACCGAAACAAAACTAATACTTTTGGCATCATTGGTCGGGAGGGGTGTGTCATTTTCAAAAGGGATTAGCAAAATATAAGAAGAGGTGAAAAAGAAGCCAGCTGGCGGATCCTACCCTAGGTCAAAATTTAGATTAGGTCGTAAGTAATATTGAGAGCCTTTCTTTGTTCACTTTTTGGCTATCTCAATCAGAGTTAAAAATATTCAAATTCATTGAATGAAAATTGATCAAATTCAGCCGCATTCATTTTCAATATTCAGTGACGCAGCTGAAAACGTCAAACGAATAAACCGCCCATTCATCCATGCAGATTTTCATTCGTCTCCGATTATTACACGAAGCGGCCGTGCAGCAACGAATCAAACGTATCAAAGTATGCCCTGGCACAATGTAAGCGATGATGATTGTTGTTTAATATACTTTTCCGGCATTTGAAAACATTTTCCTATATAATTAGTGAAATGAATATATTGTACGATATTCAACTGAATGAATAACATGGATATTTGAATGAATATTTTTTCTATTCACCGCGAGTCGCATCAGGTTCATTTTCAGCCATCAAAAAAGAGCTTCGATTATTTTTAACTCTGATCTCAATAGAAAGGTATTGCAATTGCTCTGAAAACCGACTTTTTAGCGGAGGCTCGGAGGGCCGAGTGACATATACCATTCGATTCAGTTCGTCGAGTTCGGCAAATGTCTGTGTTTTTTTTTACAATGGAGAATACATTTACGTACTAGCCCAGTACACGTGCTATTAGTAGATGCCAAGGTACTACACGGGGTGTACTGGGGGTGTGTCGGGCTCGAATGGTGACGCTGCCATTAATACCGACTAAACTCCATTGGGCTCCGCCATCGTTCCCCCAAGGGACTACCTCTCGGTATTACTTCTGGGGGGATGGCTGTACTTGATGTACTCATTTACTCTCGCTCACGCGTTCATACGTCCTGTATGAGGCTTACTTGGGTGCTCTCTCTGTCGCACCTTGATTCACTGTCTAACACTCCACATGAGGCTGACTTTTGTGCTCACTTTTTTCGTTCCTAGCGAGGCTGACTTGTGTGCTCACCTTTTTCATTCCTTGCTAGGCTTACTTTTGTGCTAGCCTCTAACGTACCATGTGAGGCTGATTTGGACGCTCACCCTATCACCTGGTTCACTCTCGATCGTACCACTCTATTATACCCCTGTCGCTCCCCTGGCATCCCATGTGGGACATTTTTCTTAGGCCCCACTTCTGACATACCATGCGAGGCTTACTTGGGTGCTCACCGTTTTCATAACTTGTGAGGCTGACTTTTGTGCTCACCTCTACCATACCAAGTGAGGCTGACTTTTGTGCTCACCCTTAACATACCATGTGAGACTGACTTGGATGCTCACCCTTTCGCTTCTCTACCACACCACGAGGCATCGATAGCTAAGTCCCAACATACTACGCTACGACTCTACCATCTTGGCATGAGGCAGTCGACATATACGTCTATACACTCGCTCTTCTGCCTTGCTTCGGGGTGACTGGATTCACCCCTTACGCGATTGCCAGTCGCTGCGCCAAACCTGCCTCAGCATGAACAGACCATTCACTCACTTTTCTGCGCTCGGCCTTTTTCGCTCCAACTAACCAATCACTAGTTAGTCGTGCCCGTCGTCTGTTGCTCGGTGCGCCAAATTAACTGTAGCCTAGAGGCAATCTGGGTGGTTGCAGTCGAGACTGCGTTCCACTTCTTCACCGATTGACACATCCGTTGAATAAGAGTATCAGGGGTTGTGTTCCAGCCACAGACGTCAAGAATTGCTCTTCTTTCGACGTCGAAACGAGGACATACGAACAGTATGTGTTCGGCAGTTTCGTCTACACCTGGGCAGTCAGGGCAGGCTGAGACCTCCGTGTGCCCGAACCTGTGGAGGTACTGTCGGAAGCAACCATGGCCTGACAGGAATTGTGTCAGATGGAAGTGAACTTCCCCATGGGGTCTGACCACCCAGCTCGATATGCTAGGTATCAGCCGGTGGCTCCACCTACCTTTCGAGGAGCTGCCATCTGGAGACCGAGGTCACCCTGGTGCGCTCGCGGGTTCCTCTATTTCCACATAGCTCGAAGCACTCCTCATCTTCCCGAATGACCAGCCCGACTGGCATCATGCTCGCTATCACGCAGGATGCATCGTGTGATACCGTGCGGTAGGCAGATATCACTCTGAGGCACATCATGCGGTAGGTGCGCTCCAGTTTCTGTAGGTAACTGGTTACCCTCAGTGCTCTTGACCATGACGGGCCGCAGTACCTGAGGATAGATACGGCAACGCCTATATATATGAAATTCCCATATAAGCCGGAACTCAATATTTTTTTTAAAGGGGAGACCCCATGAAATTTTAGAAATCGAATTCGTATTTTTGATGCCAAACATCTTTAAAATGTATGAAACGTCGAGATTTCATGTTATCTCGAATTTTTTTTTTATGAAAATCGACTTTTTGGGACTTTGCCGATTTTGCACCTTTTTTCAATTCAATATTACCGTGGCTGTTTTTTCTTTTGCAAAATTTTAGAACTCTAGACTAGAACTGCTTTCTTTTCTTGTATATAGTTGTCATGTTATGTATAATAAAAATGTAATATGTACATTTGAAAGCTTTTAATGATTATAAACAACGCAAAAATTCTCGTGTTCATGATTGAGAAAGGCACAATTGCACCGCTAGGTGGATTAAAACAGATTTTTGATTATGCAAACAGTTAAGTAGTAGAGATTGAAACAATCGAGTAGTGAACAGAAAAGAAAGACCCCAAAGACTCACGACCTAATCTAAATTCTCTCTAGATTTTTTCAGAGCTATCGGATAAATCCAAACGGTCAAAATAAAATGACCTCTTTGAAACATCTGCTAATTTTTTTTGTTCCCATAGTTGACCCAAACAGGGCGCAACGGTGCTTAGCAAAACCACAAATACGAGCAGTCAACTGCCGCCTCATTGCTCGATGTTCCGTCACAAATATATTGAACATTGCACTGATGTACATATATACATTTTATATGAAATGATCACTTTCATATATCGCAACCGAAGTAACAAGTTTATGAAGGTTTTCAAGAGTACCATAAAAACTCGATTGTTACTAGGGAATGACTAGTTTTTCATAAAGAATTTATAAAGTTACATTTCGAATTTCATTAAGTCAGCACCTAATCTTTGTTTTTTGATTTATAAAATAAATTTAAAATAAATTTTAAATATGCATGCGCATACAATCGGTATATATTCGTGAATAAATTTATCCCATTACATATTTTTGATGCTTTTCCCCATACATGCAAGGTTTTCCATTCTAGAGTACGTTTTTTGGGAAAACGAGAATTCGTGGAAAATAAGCAAAACACAAATGGCGCCATCTACGTTCCGACGCGTGCTTATATCTTAGAATAAAGCTCGCCCTTAGGACTTTTCAAAGGTTTTGAGAAACGCTATTTTTAATTGTTTTGAAGAAACGCCAATTGTGAATTTTCTTTGAGCAACATTTCCGAAAAATCTTTATTAGAAATCTGCCAAACGTGGTGAAATTTGATTCTCCGGTATACTACAATGGAAGCACATTTCAATGCTTCATCACTGTCTGTCAGTGTAAGATGTAAGATTGATGGAAAGCTAAATTCAACAAAGCAAACACTTCTGCTGTGGTGTCGTCAGACACCTTCACTAATGCACCCAACGAGCTATCCTGCGGCAAATAGTTGACTACGATGTGCACAGTGGATGAATCGAGCTCTGTCTGGCATATAGTATTTTGGCACTAAACATAAGAAACGTGGCCAAAAACATCAATTATTTTTTTCTAGTTTAGACCTTAGGGTCTCTTTTTATTCGGGTTAGAAAAATTTCTTTACAGGGATCTCAAACCAATGTTCTCGCTTTTTCAATTTATTTCCTTGTCTTGTTTGTAACCAGAGCCGAACGGTTCAAAGAATCATTTAGTTCTCGTCCCGCATTCGCTTCATCGACGGTTGTACAAAAATGACGACATACCGAACGTCTTCGTTATCTCTAATCCGAAACCGCAATGTATCACTCGAGTTATGCTGCATCTTTAGGATTCGAGGAAGGTTGACATTCTGTTTTTTTTCATTGCTGAGAAATTGCACATAATAACAGTTGGTACGTACAAACAGATGTACAAATTCTTTATTATACATTATTGCTTTTCCAAGGAACACAGCTGGTTTCTGTACATTTGTGGTAGTTTCATGAACTGCTTGCGAATGTACAATATCACAATAGAACTCCCTCAAATTCAACGAAGTGATTGTGATGACAATCATTCCAGTGAAACTTTCTGCTGCTGCTCTTTGAATGTCTGGCAGTTTTCATGATTTATTCTTCGCGATCCTAAGGAACGCAACTAATGAATACACGTTACGAAAAATACGTTGGTTAGTAAATTGAAATTCGTTCTGCAGTAGAGCAATTTCAAATCTATTGCAATAACATTTTAAAATACGAATAGCATAATTGAAAAATCAAATATGCTTTAAAATGCTATTGATTGATGGTTATCTGGATTATTTATTGATTTTCGAATTTAAGAAATATAAGTGCACCATTATTTCTTTACCTATATTTAACAAGTCATTCTCTACCAACATGTTTTAATTACCGTTCCACGCAACCCATACGCAGGGACATACGACCGTATACGGCAGATGATGGTGATGCTGCCTGGTAAGTTCCTCTACCGTGGTCTTGGGAGCCATGGGAAAAGCATAAAAAATGCCCCAACAGCCTGCCTCGGAGACGTACATGTTCGACCGCGGAAAAGGAAGCAGTGCGAGTGCTGCACATTCACGACAGACTACCGATGGAACGGGAGGTTTACATTGTGAATATGACTGCTACCTTTTAGCTCTAGTTGAATGAGCAAAAATGAAAATGAAAAACCGGAATGAAAAGGCATTCAAATTTTATGGTTTAACGCTGCCGCTGAATTATTCAGTATTTATCCTCTGTGAAGTCATTTATTTTCCGGCAGCCGTCGACGGGAAATCACATCGTTTTGTTGAGAAGGATACTGTTGATTGTGCGGATACACATGTGGAAATGCGATGCTTGGAATGAAATGTAAATACAACTGGTAAAAGCCAAATGAGCAGCGGAAGTTTGTGAAAAGTTAAGAGTAATAAATACCGCTTGAGAGATGTGTTCAAGAAAAGTTTTTTTGCAGCATCTTGAAATTTAAACCGTTTTAGGCGGCACATATTCATTTCATTAATTTGCTTTTTTCTTTTCTCATACAGATAGGATATGTAATCACTCTGGAAACTGACTTTTTAACCGAGATCCAGAGCGCTGACCATTCGACTCAGTTCGTCGAATATTTTATAATGTCAATCATTTCTCTCAGATAAGGCTGAACCGATTTACACAAACTTTTTTTTTAAATGAACGGTACAACTTGTCTTGAATTTTTAGTTGATCGAACAGCCGGTTCCGGAGTTACGGGTTGAAGAGTGTGGTCACACAAAAAAATTTACATATAAACTGGTACCATGATATTTACATGATACGCAAATGATGAAGTAGAGATTAGAATGGATGAAACATTAGTTAAATTTGTGGGTCTAGATAGTAGATTTGACCACATTCCTAAGTTAATGTCACTCCTATTTTTCAGAAAATTCTTGACGAATTTTTAAAATTTGATTTCAAATGAGAGGTTCTATACTGACCATTGAACTGCTATTGAATTACGGTTACATAGCAATTCCCCATATAAACCGGTACAATCGTAATACTTTCGAGATTAAAAACCTTATGAAATTCAATTTGCAGGTCTAGAGAACTGATGGCTAATATTTGGAATATATTGCCCACTAAAGATAATTCCATAAGTCCCAGGTTCCGGGCATATACCACAATTAAAGTCACATCGGTTCATCGCTGCTGACTGAATCGATTTCCACAAACCTAGTCTCAAATGGAAAGTATAAAATGCGCATGGGTGGATTCAACACTCCAACCCCCCCCCCCTCATCCCCTTAGACTGCATCACCCTCATCCCTCCTTAGACACCGCACGCCAAAATAAGTTAGGGGATTTCTGACGCATCCTTTTCTCTCACACTAATAAGCCACCCGCCCCTATAAACCCATCCTCTTGCATTCCTGAATATGATAACAAGAAGACAACATTGAAGTCATGCTTATTCAACTAATTATATATTGTTAAAATTTCTCAAACGGGCCACCCAAATTAGGTGAAATCAATTTTTTGGTAGTATTCTATATTGCACAACCAAATCCAGATGGGCTTCGCAAAAAATTAACCTTAACATTGACATTTGAAGTTTTTAGCCCGTCAGTTTTTAAAGTCATTTTTAAAGAACCTATTTGAGCGATTTTAACGAACTAAGCAGCAATAAAATTGTCATAAGACAGTGATTGTGATTTTTTTCGACTAGAAAAATTAACATTTCGTGCATATTTAAAAAAAATTTCTTCACAAAATGAAATAGAAAGGTGTTCTAGACCACTTTTTTGTTCGAAAACAATACCTGACAACCTGCTGACCCGTTGTAACTAAGTTATTGCACGCAGAATGTCGCCACACACGGATTTCGACCAACGGATTGAAAGCGTAAACAGGTTACCTTGCCGCGACTCCGTATGGACCAACATGTCTGTTGCAAGTTTTGTCGCATTATCAAACGAAAATGAATGGAAGCGTGGCAAGCAAGTATGGTAGACATTTATTCTGTCTATAATTTTGAACTCAATAGGATTCAATTTACATATTTATACATGAATCGATCGCATGAAAATGTACAAAAAATTTCGACCGATTTCTTGTAAGAGTTTTTGTAAGTCTCCTTCATTCATTTGAATGTTTTGTACTTTGCTCTCTTATTAAAATTGAACATAATTATTGACCCCATCCCCCACTGACGCTTTATAAAAATCACTTATATATCGAACTGAATTCCTGACTTTACGATAGCTGTAATATTTTTCATGAAAGAACAATTGCTTCCCCTTTTGTTTATCTATATATTGTATTCTTAGTTTTATATGTATATTGTATTCCCACTTATGAAATAGATATATAACCTCTCATGAAATCTATTGCCCCCCCCCCTTTTTGTAGATAAGTATTTCTAGTTTTAGGATAGCAGTAAAATTTTTCCTCTCAGATCCTTAAAAATCGAAATAGTAATCTCTTAGCTTTAAAATATTTAAAATGCTAAAAAAATTGGCACCGCCAAACTGAGGCACCCGTACTTATTAAGGGGGTCTTCGACTCTCGCGGTTTCAAAAAATCGATTTTTTTTCTTTGGTTAATTTCAATCTATATGTATCTTAGAATACGCCACAGAAAGGATTTGATGATAATGGGGGGGGGTTGATGAAAATCGCAAATTTTTCGAAAAATGCTAAAATTTAATATGAGTTTGATAAATTATTGAAAACTCAAAAACATAAGTGGTCCAACAGATGTCATTCCAGTCTACAAACATGAAAAATCAACATGGAACGGTTTTCAAAACTCTATAGACTATTTTCTTGGATAATATGTCAATGAAGTCAAAAATTGCGATCTTTTAAAGTAGGAAAAATGATCGAAAAAAATTTCAACTTTCAAGATCACCTAATTTAATAATCCATGACTTTGAAGGTTTGACAACTTCGGGAAGTTATCAACATAAAACAGCGCATGCTTTGATATATAAATTTTAGTGATTAATTCTCATAGAGGTAATTATGGAGAATTAATTCTTCAAAAATATTGAGAGACATGGCACCTTCAGCAAAGTTTTTGATAATGGCATTTTAAACAATTTTGTTGAATCAAATGCTCATAGTTAAAAGGTCCTTAATAAAGCAAAAATTCTCATAAAACCGGTCCTGACCTGCTCGAGAGAAACTGTAAACGTCATTTATCATCAACTCTCAACTAGTTTCTGAAATGTTATTAACCATCTTGATTTTTTGTCTAAACTCTACACAATCTAAAAACCTGTTTTAATCCACCTAGCGGTGCAATTGTGCCTTTCTCATTTCTCTAAACTATGGCACGGAGGCTTTTTATGTTCAACATAATTGTGGAAATGTCCATTACATTCTTAGTACACTTTGCACTTATACACAATGGCATGCCAGCCACGAACTTGATGAGCTACTTGTCGACGGTGAAACACTTGAAACAAAAAAATATCATACTCCATTAGCCTAATCAGCATTAGATCAATGTTATCTGCTTGCTAACTCATTTTGTCATGCGGGGCTGGGTATGTGAGGAGGGCGAAAGTCCCATGAACGAACGACTCCCCAGCTTAACTTGGTATGCTTTGTGATATAGTGGTGGTTTAAAGATGATGGGGTTGAAAGGTAGGGGTATGAGGGCTGGATGGGGTGGTGGTCTGAGGGGTGATTTAAGGAGATTTTTAAAGGAGGGGAGTGAACAGTAGAGGGGGGGGGGTGTAACCCCTCTTCGTAAACCATCAACTACGCCCCTGTTAAAATCCAGAAACCTTATGCGAGTCGCAAAAAAAATTTCGCCCTCCCGGGATTAGGTTGACGTGTTTCAGAGTGATTGCATAACCTTTCTATATGAGAAAGGCAAAAATGTGCCAAAATCCAAAAAGTGAATCGTCGTCAAATTTTTTTCGAGTTTGCATCAAATCTCGACGTTTCATGCACCTTGAACACATTTAGCATCAAAAATAAAAATTCTATTTTTAATTTTTGCTATAGTTTATATGAGAAATTTCTATGCGGCCGCACTCTGAAACCCGTAATTCCGGAACCAGAATTCCGATCGATCCAAAATTCAATAGCAGCCGATGGGAAGGTTGCACCTTTCATTTGAGACTAAGTTTGGGCAAATCGGTCTAGCCATCTCTGAGAAAAATGAGTGACATTATTTGACACATACGCACATACATACACACACACATACACACACATACACACACATACATACACACATACACACACATACAGACTTTTTTCCGATATCGACGAACTGAGTCGAATGGGATATGACACTCGGCCCTCCGGGCCGGGATTAGGTTGACGTTTTTCAGGGTGATTGCATAACCTTTCTATATGAGAAAGGCAAAAAATACATTTCAGCAAATGTTGAAATGTATGCAAGTTTTCGGTAAACAAGCTTATGTTTTATATGCTATCAACTTATTCAAATTTAGATTCCCATTCGAAAATTTGTCTCCAATCCATATTTTGGAGCATCTTTCCAAAAATGAGCTCATAATAATTCAGACAGTTTTTTAACATTGAAGTAAATTGACAACTATGGAATTTCGGCTAAGAGATAAGTTACAAGATCCCTTTCCCACAATTTTTCAAAAGTTCTCATGACGCTTCAAACACGCTTTTCAATGTAGTGATCAGAGAATATTTTTCCAAAAATATTGTGTGGAATATTAAATTAAATTCGTCAGTATCAATTATTTTTTTTCAATCCAATTAATTTTGGTTTGGGAGGGTTCAAACACCCCCCCCCCCCCCCCCCGATCTCCCTGGCTACGCCACTGTCTGTAGAACATATACGAAATGCAATCTGGGCTTCCCTCGAACACTGCTCGTCATCGAACGAAAATCCCCAACTCTCAAAGTGTTCACTCGGGAGGACAGTTGGTGCAAGTGGCGTCAGGCTGAAGTAAAAGGAACTTTAGAAACTTTCGAACATATCAGGATCTACGAAAGTCTATCATCTAATGATTTATTAGAAAGATGCATAGGAGCTTAGACCCAAAACATCAATGAGTCTCTGAATAGTGGAATCTATTCCTTAGTACCAAAATACATGCAAAAATTTGGCAGTCAGTATCTTCAACCAAGGATTTTCATCGATCTTTCAAGCTATGGAAGTGATGGGAATTATCTTGGGGACTGAAGCTGAAAGATGTGCTACTCGACTCGACAATGAACGTATAACTCGTTCTGAACGCAAAGTGGACCCCTGGACAAAACAGGCCCGAATTCAATAGAGGGAGCAAAATGTTGACAACCAAGAACATTATCGTGATGAGGAAGGTGAATTCTAGGACCCCGGTAGAGCAGATTAACTAGTAAGGTTTTACAATCGAGTTACAAAGCGTACTTTATCTTTAAACGCTTTTTCCCGAAAGTGGTGTTTTTAAGTGGTCAAATAAGACTTTTCATAGAAGTACTGGTCCGATTTCAGTAATTGTTTCTGCAATTGTTCAGAAAATATACCGCTATGTTTTGTCGAGAGGGATTTGCAAAATGTCAATTTGTTCCATTTTTATGGCCCCTAAAAGGCCAAAAAATAACGCAAATGTTGAAATTTTTCACAAATCGTTACATAAATTTTACATACTATAAAATAAAAGAAATCCCTCTCGTATAAACATAGCCAACGTAACCATGATTATGAAAAATATGAGTTTTCTGATTACAGATTACACAATTTGCCACAACTTTACTTAAGCGGGACCCATGCAGTTTCAACATCAATGTCATCAATGAAGTTTCAAGGTCGCGAGAAATCTTTTCGTCTTCCAAAATAAAATTGAAAAGTCAAAACATGTATCTTCAAAATAAAAAAAAGTTTCTATATCCATTGAGTAGATGCTTTACAATTTATTTCCAAAAAAGTGCTCAATTGTAGGTCTCGCGAGTGGAAGACCCCCTTAAATAAAAGAACTGATCGAAACATAGCCGTACCCATAACATTTGGTGCCCACCATCTGATGTTCCTCCGCCTCCAGAAGAAGCATGTCCTTCTCTAATGCAACCCGGCCCATCAATGGTCCTGCAGAGGGCTCCGCAACGATTGGCAATGCCACTATACCAAGCTACACCGCCATTGTGAAGGAGTGTCGATGCTGATCGCATATTGGGACGCAACGCAGTTGGTACTATGAGAGCCCTCGATCCCCCCGCTACAGCCGATCTCTTGCCGCAAGCATTCCACAGTCGCCCCGGTTTTGAATGTGTGGGTGGAGCTTCGCTCTCTGCTGAACCACGACTACAAACAGCTAAGCAGACGCGCCTTTTTAGGGACCAGCGCAACATCGACCATCAACTGAAATCTAAGCCCAAGTCGTTCTGGTAGTATGGGAACGCAGCAGCTTACCATCTTGTATGTCGTTTAATGGAGTTTTGGGCGCCGGCACTAAGGAAATTTGCCAACTCTTCTCCGACAAATTTCCAAGCATTTTTTATCCAGCGAGCAGCTTCCACCACAACAAGTCGTTTCCGCCGCTAATTTAACTCCTTCTCTAGGACGAACCGTCAACCGAATTTGCATCGATAATGTGGCCATTCTGGCAGCAAATTCCAAGCTGAAATCATCTAGTTTCCCGGGCGCAGATGGCGTTCCCTCGATTTGTGTCAAAAACTACTTCAGTGTTCTTCTTGAATCACTTCGGCGAATCTTCTACTTACCGCTCACTACTGGAACATTCCCGCAGCGCACATGTTTCCAGTTCATAAAAAAGGGAACAAATCGAACATTTGTAATTATTGGGGAATCTCGTGTTTAAGTACCATATCAAAACTATTCGAGCTGGTGGTTTTAGACCCTTTGTTCTCTCACAGCAAACACTACATTGCAGATGACCAACACGGTTTTATGCCTAAACGATCAACAACTACCAAACTGCTCTCTTTCACAACATATGCACTCGATAGATTCGATGACGAATTGCAAACCGATGCTATTTACACGATTCTATCTGCGGCCTTCGACAAAATCAACCATGATTTTGCAATAGCGAAGCTGGACAAATTCGGTATTCATGGACAACTTATGCACTGATTTCGTTCCTACCTCGATGGAAGGCAACTCCAAATCAACATTAAGGCCTATCTATCTGCACCATTCTTCGCTACATCCGGCATCCCACAAGGAAACCATCTCGGTCCAGTAATATTCCTCCTCTACTTTAATGACGTCAATATCACATAACAAGGACCCCGCCTTTGTTTGGCCGACGAAATGAAATTTTTTCGATAAATACGGGATAAAACCGATGCCGAGTTTCTTCAGAGGGAACTGGGGAGCTTTAGTAAGTTGTGTGATCTAAACAGAATGGTTTTAATCCCGAGTAAATGCCCAATCGATACGTTCACACGGAAACGCCACCCGTTTCAGATTAAATACCATTTCTTCGACTCGAGCATTTCAAGACACTCTCACATCAAAGATCTCGAAGTCACCATGGATTCGACACTAACATTCAAAACACATAATTCATACATCGTTGATAAGGCATCAACACAGCTTGGGTTCATCTTCCGAATAGCGAAAAACTTCAGGGATGTTTATTGCCTTAAACCGCTTTATTGCGCGTTGGTCCGCTTAACGTTAGAATATTGTTCAGCTGTTTGAAATCCGTACTACTAGAACGGGACTGACAGAGTCGAGTCTGTCCAACATCGGTTCATTCCCTTCGCCCTTCGACATCTTCCATGGCGAAACAGATTCCAACTGACGAGCTATAAAAACCGTTGCCAGTTAATACACCTCGATACACCAACTGCGGTCGCCACAGCACTGTGACTGGACTTCAGCAAGTTTCAAAAGAGTTTCTACAGGATTCGATTTCCACTGGACTAGAAATACGATTAAAAATAAGTTTTTGTCTATCCTTAAGTGTAACTAGGCCAAGAACCACCATTGGGGCCTAGGAGTCTGTTGGTGTTCATACAACAAATAAACAAATAAACATTATATTATTATTTACGGTGCTGCAACGCAATATACAGCTGATCGCATATATATTTACAATATGTTTACAATGGATAATCATTAAAAAGTATATAGTGAAGGCTCAGAAAATGGCAACTACAGGCAAAACATCTTTTTATCGATTTAGCGTAATACTTTTTTGTCGCATGTATATACTAGTGTTGGACGATATTAGCGCATTTGTTCAAAATTCCACGTGGCCTATCCCAATCGAAAGGAACGGTCGCGCTTCATGAAACACAGCGCTAAGCCAATCTGTCATAATTTCGAAAATTTGCATAACGAAGGGCTGAATGAGAACACAAGTTGTTACAAAAATCAGCCCTGCGTTATAAAACGTTTTGTGCAGGTTGATTATACCAGATGCAAGTGGTGCCAAATGCACCATGTTCAACAAAATTGAAAAATTCTTTTTAGATTACAGAAGTGATAAAATTGGATTAATGAGCTATACTTAATAAATATAAATACAGTGAAAACCCGTTTTTATCAGCCCCTAATTTTGTCAGCTTTTCGACCCGATTTCGTTAACCAACCAGGGTTATGAGGCAATACATACGGACTAATGTTGAATATTTTAACAGCTTCAGTTTATAAAAGAAAATCCATAAATATGTTTTGTTATTTCCCCCATTTTGTCAACCAAAGATACAACAAAGGGGCTGATAAAAACGGGTTTTTCGTGTATTACCTATCAATCTAATTCTGTTTTAAAAATTGTCCTTGAGTTTAAACCAAAATGGGAGGTTTATTACTACCACCAATTGCAAATACAAGTACTAGTTACACCGAAAACTTGCTGGCAACCTTAGAGCGGCCGTTATTAAGCAGGTGCGGCATGTACGTTTCGGTGAATGTTTCAATACAAATATAAGCAATGGAAGAGCCTCTGATGCACTCTAAATTTCATGTGAATTTTACATGCAATGCTGTCTTCATCTTTCTTATCAGGTTTTGGGCTACAATAAAACTTAATTTATGGATCTAAAAAGTAATAAAAGTAATAATCTAGCAACGTTTTGGACCAATTTGAGTATTTTGTGTTTGGATAGTTGTGCAAATTGTTCATTTTCTTTAAAATGATAATATCGAAAAAAATATCGGAACAGAAGCATCGATACTACAAAATATCGAAAAGTAACTCCTAATGTAAACTGTTTGCGGACGAAGAAGAAATTCACCATCAAATTCGAGCTTTGGATATCATTTGGCCGAGTTGTTGAAATTAGTAAGAGTTGCTGATCTTATTCGCAATTTTCAAAATCAGTCGCCCATTGGAAATACTTAGAAACAGTTTCCGTTTTAGATTTAGTTTTCGTTAAACTTCAATTCCATTACCCAACCCAAAAGTGTTAGTTTTCATCTATGAATTATCATCTATACTACCGTGAAATGAATAACAGATGGACCAGACCAGTAAAGAAAACGCATAGCAAATCGGACGGTTATGCGTGTCACAACAGTAGGGGAAGATGGGGTAAAACGCACCCCCTAAGGAAATATGATCATAACTCAGCTATAGAACATCAATCGGGAGAATTTAATTAATGATATCGTTTTGCCAACATTTGCCTCTGTAATCACAGTCATAATGCTTTGCAAAATAATCAAGAACATGAGAAATATTCGCTTCTTCAAAATCATTAAAAATTGCCTTTTGAAAAACAAGCGGGGCAAAACGCACCTGTTCGGGGGTAAAATGCACCACAACAACGGGGCATAATGCACTACAACAACGGGGCAGAATGCACCGCAACAACGGGGCAGAATGCTCGGTGCACAAGCAAGTAGTTTTGTTTTCTAACGAGATATCACAAAAGTGTACCATTAAATAGCCTTAGGTTATGCAATTAGTAGGTTTTCAGAAATTTTTTTTGTTTTCGATTAAAAAATCAGCCAAATCAAAGAAGAGGGCATTTTGCCCCCGATGGAGCAGAGATATAAATTTAGCAAAAAGTAAATTATTTAGTAGATTTCTCATATATAATGCGACAGAATAATGAACAAAGGTATAAATAGAACTGGAATGCACTGATATAATAATACAAATTGCATTTATAAGAGCTGAAAATCCTTGTTGCACGAGTCACGATAATGACATGAGAAGCGCACGATATTGTCTTTCGTTTATTTCTCGAGCTGCTATTGATGTACGGTTATGAAATTTTAGCAAAGTATGTTTACTTTGGCGGACTTCTGACTGGTGTTACCCTTTTCTATAAATTTTCAGCAGTTTTAGATATAAGCAAGGGGTGCATTTTGCCTCGGGGGTGCGTTTTACCCCATCTTCCCCTATAGTCTTCACAACAACGTTCGGAAAAGTTCAACCTATATTTTCTGGATGATAGCTGTGAGAATATTAAATTCCATTTAAACAAACATCGTTTGTTTCTTGATGGTATTTACCATGTAGAAGCAGGTGTTTTCACTTTTTTCATATTGGAAAGTGAAAAAGTTTTTCACCACCCAACGTACGATAGCAATTTACTACCGTACTTGAATCGAACCGCAGTCGTATCGTTTGATGGTCGTTTTGTAACGTGAAACGAACAACTCTGAAGTCGAGTGAAAGAAATGTTCTGTTTACCAACGTTTATTAAGGTTGATCGGAGTGAAAAGTGGCAAAGTTCATAACTGAAAATTTTCATGTTGTATATATACTCTTGATTCGATTAGATTTGGTATGTTGGTCGTTGTTTTATTGATTGGATCGTTTGTTTACGAATGTTTCATCAGTCTTTTCGTACCTGTGATTTTGGTGCTGTTTTGCTTTTCTCATACAGAAAGGTTATGCCATCACTCTGAAAATCGGCAACTTTATCTCAAACTGGAGGGGCGTCTGTCATATATCATTCAACTTAGTTCGTCGATATGGCAAAATGTCTGTGTACGTAGGTGTGTAGATGTAATTTAAACTCTAAGAGTTTTCTCAGAGACGACTGAAACGATTTGCACAAACTTAGTTTTAAACGCTCCCATAGGCTGCTAATGATTTTCGGAGTTCCAGAAGCTACGAGTTGAGGAGTTCGGTCACACAGTAAATTCCCATATATACTAGTAACATCATTATATCAAGAGGATGCAAAACCTGCAAGTCCCAAGGGTTGCAGGTTCAAATCTTGTCTCTAGGGGGGAATTTTTTCACATTATTGCTTTCGTTTAACTCACCATTTCGATCTGTTTTCTCCCTTGGATACCACCAAAAAAGTCTTATGGAAAACTTATTTAAATGGTTATACTTGAATTTGCCGTTTTAGATCACAAATGACAAGCCAAAGTGATTTCGATACATTGGCATCATTCGACAGGTCTGGATCCCATATAAACAGAAACTGAAAAAATATTCAAAGGTAGAGATCGAGCAAAATTTTTATAAATAGAATTCATATTATTGATGCCAAATGTCTCTAAAAAGGAAGCAAAGTATAAAACACCGCGATTTGACGTTATATAGAAATTGAACTTTTTTTTACTTTGAATGATTTTTACAAACTTAGCTGAACCTGTTTGTCTTGCTCGAATCAGCAATTCCATGAGGTATACGATGTCTCAGAACTTCGTAATATGTAATATGTATGTAACGGAAAAACTCTCATTCGTGTTTCTCAGCAATGGCTGAACCGATCTTATCCATACCAATTTTAAATGAAAGACCTATCAGCCAGACAGAATGCTTTTAATTTGTTTTTGATTCTGATGTTTAGTTTTCAAGATATGAATGTTTGAATGTGTAAAAAAGGCGTTTTTGCAGTTTTTTAAAATATATCTGCCGAAATTGACAACATAGATTAACACCTTATATATATTTTAGACAGCTTATACGAATACCTTTCGAACAAGCTATAGATTGTTGAAGTCGGACTATTATCAAAAAAGATATTAACCATTAAATACGGACGAAAGATTTTTATCATTGCCAGAAATATGACCAAAAATATGTAATCTATTATTAACGCAAAAACGGCTAATTTTAGGTCAATAGTATCTTCGGAGCATTTAATGGAGGCAATATGCCCTTTCTTTTAATATTGTGCTTTTGCTGATTAATTCCCCTAGAAGTGAGATATTGTCATAAATTTTCTTGTAAGTGATTGTATTGAAATGATGCCTTCAGCAAATTTGTAACTCTTACTTTTGCGAATAACTTCACTGAAGACATCAAATATCTATTTTGAATACTTTCAAAGTTATGGCTTGTTGTTTGTGGATTACCCTTTGTCGCCTATTTATTGTTCAATATAGTAATAATCCATTTAAATAAGCCGAACATTATTTCGATAAAACGTATTTTGTATTACATTTTTCTACAGTGAAAACCCGTTTTATCAGCCTCTAATTTTGGCAGCTTTTCGACCCGATTTCGTTAACCAGCCATGACTATGAGGCAATGTATACGGACTAAAGTTGAATATTTTAACAGCTTCGGTTTACAAAAGAAAACAAATAAATATGTTTTGTTATTGTCCCCATTTTGTCAATCAATCAATGGGGCCGATAAAAGTGGATCTTCAGTGTATCTACAACCGCTAGAAATAATCACCGAACTATTCCAAGTTGTATGGAAGGAACTTGATAACTTATCACTGCAAAAATATTTATTTGCGCGAACCTTCTGACTGCGATTTTTCTAATTTATAACCATCGGATCGATCTGAAACATATCTTGGAAAATGAAAAGCGAAGAGAAGGTTCTGGGGTTTAACACCATACATAACCTCTCCACCCCACCCAAAAAAATATTCGATTGAAGTTTAAAATTTATTGGTGCTGACTGATTTAATTCAATATTACAATAAGAATTATCCGATCCGTACATTGATAACCTGTTGTTGTAAACATCATGAGGGCTTTTGATAAATTGTCGGAATGGGGTCCTGATATGTAACTGATCTATTAGTCTTGATTTCACAGTTGTCTAATAACATCAATATTAAATAACTGCCTGAAAACATTCCAATAGAAAATTCTAGAGTTCTGAAATCAATCGTAATCCTCAGATTTCCTTTCATATTGAGCTCGCTTTTGAAGAGATGTGCTGTAATTTATATTTATACTTATATTTATATTTATATTTATATTTATATTTATATTTATATTTATATTTATATTTATATTTATATTTATATTTATATTTATATTTATATTTATATTTATATTTATATTTATATTTATATTTATATTTATATTTATATTTATATTTATATTTATATTTATATTTATATTTATATTTATATTTATATTTATATTTATATTTATATTTATATTTATATTTATATTTATATTTATATTTATATTTATATTTATATTTATATTTATATTTATATTTATATTTATATTTATATTTATATTTATATTTATTTATTATATTTCAACTGACCTTCTGGGCCTTATTTATTAATTTTTTATAAGGGTCTTTATTTAATAAGAAGCAAATTTAAATTGATTTATTGTCTATGAAACATAGAACTGCTCACCATAACTTTCAACATTTGCTAAACATGTTTTTGCATTTCTCATTTTCACTAAAAATCGGCAATCTAATCCCGGTCCGGAGGGCCGAGTGGCATATACCATTCGACTCAGTTCGTCGGATGTCTCAAATGAAAGATACAACCTTCGCATCATCTGCTATTGAATTTTTTATTGATTGGACTTCCGGTTCCGGAGTTACGGATTGAAGAGTGCGATCACACAGCAAATTCCCATATAAACTGAAATGAAGAATTCTCAAGGGGGGGGGGGGTGAGTAAGGTAAAATTTCAAAATCAAATTTGTATTTTTGATGTCAAATGACTTTAAAATACATGAAACATTGAGATTTGATGTAAACTCGAAATAAAAACTTTAATTTCAATACAAAATTTCATACTAATTCTGCGTACCATAAAACTTACGGTCGCGTAGTTTATTTTATAACGAATAGCTTTGTTGAAGATCGTATGTTATTTGGAGGTTACCCGACAAAATTAATTTAACATTGATGACCAACCCATTTTTTGAAATTTTCTTTTCTAAGCATGTGCGAGAAAGAGAGGCAACACATAACTTTTTATGAGGATATCTTTGTACTGCAAAATCGGATCAATTTGCAGTCTTCGGCAATGTTGATCCTTACACCTTAAGCTACAAAACAGCAGATTTTGGGATGCACAAGATGATACTGGCACTTTGTACCGAATATATTGTTTCAATTGCCTATTTTTCATATATTTTCACATAAAAACTTGAATACTCTTGTGTGTAAATTAGAGCTCTCGAAAAAAGCTCAATTTAACAAGTGGTATGTGAAGTCAAAATTGTTGCCGGTTTAATGACCAATTATATGAATAGGCTAAATGTTCAAAAACAGTAATTTAAGATCAAGATAGCATCATTTTGAAACGGCCAATTTCGGAGGTTTAGTATCTTCGATGAGTTTTACAAACGTTAAACAGCACATCATTTGATAAAATAATTTTGACGTTATATCGTCCAAGAAGTATTTATGGAGAATTTACTCAGGTTAATATTCATGTCTACAATAAAGTCTCAACAATTCCGCTAAAGACACGAACTCTGTTATTCTGGTTGTAGTTCAAAATCGAAATAGTGAACTTGCGCCTTTCGATGTTTCTCCTATTCTCAGCGTGTGGAACTAAAGCGCAACTGGTGAAGATGATGCGCAAGTTGATTCTCTAACATGTACACAAGATGCGCTTTAGTTACCCACTCTGCAAATAGGCAAAAAAACGAAAGGCGCAAGTCAATTTTTCGATTTTCAACTGCAACCAGAATACTATTTTCTGAAAAATTAATTCGGCATAATTTTAAAACTTCAAAAATTACGCTTTCATAACTATGCCGTTTGGACAGCAAGTTCGATTTTCACCAAACCCCCACCACGTCGCCTACTTCAAGTAAGTAGAAACAAAAACGTTCTACAGTCGTTCACAAGAAACTTCTTCAAATACTGAATATCTATTATAATACATTGAAAACCCGATTTTATCATCCAAATATGAAGGTTGATGGGCCCTAGCAGACGAACAAGACTGAATTCGAGTAAATCCTTTCTTGAGCATGTTTTCCTTATCATGAAGATGGAAATATGTAAAAATAAAAAGTTCATCCTTTTCAAATTTTACGCTAGAAAACCCCTTTAAAAGAAATTTATATTAAATAATCAGAAATAGTTATCAGGCTACATCAAGGGACGGGAAGAATATTTTATCAGCTTCAGTTTATTATAAAGAAATGAAAATTGCCCGATTTAGTCAATGTCCTCATTTTATCAGCCTGAAATAGACCATGAGACTGATAAAAACGGGTCTTTATTGTATGTATTATTCACTGTGTTTCACGTTAATAGGTATATTCAATTTTTTGGGATTTTTTTATTGCATCGAACTACAACAATTTTAGGTAGTTATTTTATTATTTAGGCGTTATTTTATCGACTTCTTCCAAAATTTGGCGAACCTATTCCAAATCGTATACCAATTAATTTCTATACTCAATGGTTTATATGTAGCAGATAGAGAAAATACTGAAATTTTCAGCATTTTTCCCACACAATATTACAAAATCTTTTTAAACATTTTACTCTCATAAATTTGTGAAAATTATAAACTACAATTTGAAATTTTTTAATGGTTTTATTTTTTATTAAGCCGTGATTTTTTAATAAATAGTGTCCGTCGCTTCACAACGCAGTTTATTTTTCATGGCTTGCTGTGAGCACGGTATCTCGAATTGCCGAACTGGAAATTATGAAATAGAAGTTAATTTTTAGTATTCTTTACAGATTTAACTCGCCGGGCAAATGGCTCTGAATGAGGCCCGATGATGCCTTAAGACGATTTCGCTAGATTTGCAGATCATTGTGCACCTAGTGCATTAACGCAAGTGACGGAAGGTTATCGAAAGGTTTCGTGAAAATTATAATTCCAGTAATGATGATGATTTTCCCAAACGGTTCGGTTTCGAGAGGTTTTTAATTGTTCTTTGGCATTAGGATTAGCGATAATAATTCAAATCAAGGATAGTACTGGGAAGTCACTTTTAGAAATAGTCGATGTCGAAGTAAAGTTTGAACTATGTACGGATGCACTTCAAAGGTAGCGTGATATCAGGAGTTGCGATTTCATTTCTTAGTTCTTAGTCGCGTTGAAAATTTGAGTAAAGTATAAACTTCAAATCGATTAAAAAAATCGATTTTTTTTTGGCTCAGCACAATATTAGGAAAATTCAGTTTTCCCACCACAATGCATTGATTTTAGGAGGAGAATTTAGATATTTTATTAACAAAGCATTAGCAATAATTCGTTTGTCTGTCTATTTCATGGGCCATTTTTTCGCTTTCCCATTGATTTGGTTTGAGATTTCTAGCACTGATGTTGTCCTATGCTGATTTGAGCGATTCTCTGAGTCCATGTAGTATGTGTTATCAAAAACATCGCGAAGCATCAAGTTCTAAATGTTCTCAAACGATATAATATCCGAAGAGAGTGATAAGAGTTATAAGAAATGTCTCATCACACTGTTAGGTGGATTAAAAACGTTTTTCCTAGAGTGTTTTCTTTTGTCCTTTATTAATTTTATTTTTTCTCTTTGTTCGTTTATTTATTTATTTATTTACGATAAATTCTTTTTGTATTTTTCCTTGAATTTTTTCTTTTGTATTTTTTCTTTTCATTTATTTCTTCGTTTTGTGTATCCACGCACAGCTTGCTACGTTGTTGATCCACCGGAACGTCGGATCTCGCGAGGCGTGAACCGATCTAGAGATACCGGCTAGGCTAGATACCGCATCACTTCACAGCCATCCCTGCAGGATTTTTAACCGATGTGAAACTACTTCAGGGTGCTGCAAACTTAATGCCCGTATATCCGCAGCGCAGAAGCTCCGACAAAGTTAGTGTTACTGTCATTAGCTCCCAACTGTACTGGAGTCCGTTAGTGCCTCTGCATACTCGAAGCCTTTTGACTCCTTTGCGTACGTCGAATCAGCACGCTATCTAACCTTCGCTGCGTAGCCGGTCGTACCACAGGACCGTCGAAACTCGTCGGGACCTGAACCGATCCGGAAATGCCGAAAAACTTGACGTGCATTCCTTCACAGCAACCTTCGTAGGATTTTTCACCTAATTAAAACCACCACTTCGCTACATTGCAGCTGCTGCATTTTTCCGCTTTCGTTGAAACGTCGATCAAATTAGTGTGGCGTCAGTAGCTTCCAGCTTTCCTTGAGCCCATTGTCATCCCCTCCCCCTGTATACATCGAGCTAGTTAGCTGGCAAATGGTTTCTTGCGATCATTGAAACTATCTGCAATCGATTTGTCGGATTTTGTTATATGAGAATTAATACATTTGATCAGAAGCATATTAAGCCTATTGCTGAAGTGTAGAGCCTTCAACATTTAACATCAAACTTGAGTTATGGGAAGAATTGGGGTAATACCGGTTTCGATTCCACGGACTTTTCTGCACAAAAATATTACTTTTAATGAATCGCACTCAATCTTTTTCTGAAATGTAAAACCTAGTTTATTTTCAAACTAGAATTATGAGATGCAGATTATTTGGACATTTAATTATTTTAACGCACTCAAACTATTTCCGAAATATATTGCCATCCTTTTGAGTTTTAAAAATTGAGAAACAATGAGTTCACACGTTCTTTGCGCTCATTCTTTTCATCGACAATCGATCCCTTGGTCTTTTTTGTCTTAAGAAACAATACTTTTAATCAGCCACATTAAACCTGCTTCCGAGATGTTGAGTAAAGTTAAATTAAAAGCCCAACATTTGGTTTGAGAATTGTAATAAAATGGGTAATTAAAACATGCTATACAGACAATTCTTTGTGTCCTATAGAATCTTCGAACATTTTGTGCATAAGAAACACTATGGTAGGCCACATTCAGCTGGCTGGCTATCGCCAGTAATAAAAAAAACACAAAAAAGAAGGAAAATTGGGGCAAAACGAGCATAATTCGCGTACTTTATTGTCATTTTAAATACCTGTCATAGATTCCTTAGACATTTTTACATAAGAAGAATACATTTTCGATAATCGTACTAAGCCGATTGTCGTAACTATTGAGTAAAGTTGTGATTTTTATACTATTTCCATGGTCTCACATTATGATAGTGTGGTAGTTTCGTTTGACGTTTTCCGTAGCCTTACTGAATATTGAAAGTACGTGCAGATAAATATGTTGGATTTCGATTATTAAGAACAATTCCTCTCAACATCATATCTGCTGCAAATCATGAAGCATCATTTTGAAATTTAGCTTTCTAAACACTCTAGTACAAAAAGCAAATGGTGTGCCCAAATGGCAAAGCTGACAAATAAAATTTAGGAAAGTTTGAACTTTAATGGTTGTTTGATAATCCAACGAAATATAATCTTCTCATCCTTCCGTTTGCAGATGGTTCTCGCCCAGGAAGAATACCAATTTGTGCAAAGTCCCCTCGGTACCACCTGCCGCTAGGCTCCGGCTCTCTATTAATAATCATCGGTGCCGACTCCGAGAGCTAGATTTGAGATATCGTTTACTAACCGTTCGTTTTGTATGCCTAATTTAACTTTATTTCTGTACGCGTTCGCCGCAGGTAAACGACCAGAAGCGGAAAACTAATTTACGGCTGCGATGCGACAATACAGCCAATCATTGAGCAATGGAACTTGCGATTCGCTGTAATTTACGCGAGCTTTGGACAACTGCTGCCATGTGGCGTCAGCTAAAGAGGGAGGTAGTTACCATTCGTACAGTTCGATGTTATAAGAAGATAACCCGTATCATTGGTTTCAGAATCCTTAATTATAAGTAATCAACGATGAAGAAATATTTTTTAAGTAGAATACCTATAGGGTTTCCATGTAGTGATCTAGATTCAAAATTATGTGCCGGAATACTTTCTAAGTTCCTTTTTAATGTGAATAACGGTCATTGCACTGAACAACATATGATAATAGATATTTGTGCTTTCTGATCGGACATATTTACAGGAAGATTTCTGTAGAGTGTAGGACAGTTGCGTAGCCAGAAATTCGGGTAGGAGAGGGGTAAGGTTTTACTGAAAACCGATTATTTTTTGAAAATGCTAAAATGTAATATAACTGTGATGAAATAGTCTATAAACAGAAATAATCAATATAGACCAGCTTTCACACCTCCACAGATAGCTTTCTTCTACATGTTTCAAAAGTTGGGAACATACACTTTTAAAATGGAATAAATGCTCAAAAACTTTTTTACAATTAAAATGGCATAATTCCGAAACCGTCTTCTTAGCAGGTTCAAAAATTTAGAAGTTTTTCAGCAAAAAACAGCGCGTGTTCTAATACAATAATTTTTGTAATCAATTTTCCTAGAAGCAATTATGGAGGAAAACAGTAAGAAACTTCGTTGTGCTGTTGAGAATGTCAAGGAACAACTTTGTTGAAGGTATTGGTACATGTATGCAGCATATCGACCTCCAACACGATATTTAGGGTCAGAGGGTATAATACGCCCCACTGGGGCAAAACGTCCCACTTCAATTCATAGGACTCCACAATTATTTGAAATGCAAAAATGACTGATAACAGTACAATTTCATGAAATCAACATATTTTATAATATTCCGCAAAACAACAATATATACGTAAAAGTTGCAAGAAAGCCATTTCGATGTAACTTTCCACTATTTTTCTATAAGTTTTTCAACCAATTGAGAAGAATCGGATTTGGTAGGACTATTTCAAACAACTTATTTGAATATATAAATTCATATCCAAGTTTCTGGAATAGTTTGAAACTATATGTGCGTGTAGAATTATCTTGTTCTCACCAAAGATCATCATCGCACAAAACGCCCCACTAAATTCTGGATGGTATGCCCCATTTATTAGCACAACTGCAAAATAACTGTTAAGCCAATTATGAGCTTTGAATATCAATAATATTGAATTTGTTTTGGTAAATCAAGGTTTCATATAACGTAAGACCTTTTCTTAGCATGATAAAAATTTCAATAATTCGATTAGGGCGCATAACTTTATTTTGACATGTGATATGTGATGCATACTCACCGATTACTGTGCTGCTTACTATTCTTTTGTTTTGGGGCCTGTTAAACTGAAACTGGAAGTATTCTGCCTTGGGTGAGCAAAGAAACTAGAATTTGAGCATATTTTAAAAGATGTGTAAAACTATTTTTATTTGCATACTTCTAACAAAGGAATTAAGTAGAAACTATTTTTTAATCGGAATAGCAATAAATTACACTAGTTGCGGCGGAGATCATAGTGCCCAATGTTGAAGTATAGCTATTTCTGCTTAAGGAGGGCGTATTAAACCCGTTTACCCTACGAAATTTTCTCTATCAAGTTCTCTTCGAAACAACGTCTTATTTTAAACTTTCCGTGAACAAAATGTGAATTTTATTTTTTATCAACAGAACAGGATTTGCCGTACACGGTAAAATCAGAATAAATTATTTTAAATATTTTCTTTCGCAATTAGCCTAATATAATTCGATAGCCTTAACGCATGCAGTATTGATGTCTTCAGGAAATTTGTTTGTAATAGCACTTTTTAAAAACTTTCGTGAAGACATTAAGTCACCAACAAATTTATTTGAGGAGTAAATTCTCCATAACTAATACCATAAGCACTCAACGCAAATTTTTTTTAGATTTGCTGTTATACTTTGTCAAATTTTTCGAAGATACTGAACCTCCAGTGTTAATGGTTTTGAAATGATGTTTTCTTGACCTTAAATAACAGTTTTAAAGTCTTTAATTAATCTGTTCATATCATTGATAATACAATAAATATGCTCATAAAAATCGTTCCCGACCTGATAGCGGCAAACAGAAAAAGCAATTTGTCATAATTTTCCTTCCGAAAGTATTATTTTGATATTAATCATACTAATTTTTCGTATCATCTCACCTTCGTTTCATAGGTATTCAACCTATTCCAACTTCGTTTCCCATCTGGAAAATTGTGTCTAATCCATATTTTGGCACATTCCTTCAAAGTGAGCTCAAGCATGGTTGGAAATCTTAGGGTTATAATTAAAAGTTTTTGAGCTCGGGGATCAGGTATATTGCATACATCAAATTCTCAGAAGATACTATTGACCTAAAATTAGCCATTAGGCGCGTTGGCGTTAACAATTGCCTGTTTTTGGTATGAATTCTTGCTATGAAAAAATGACAAAAATCTTTCGTCCGAATTCAATGTTAAATATCTCTTTTGATAAAAGTCCGATTATTCTATAACTTAAACTATAACTCGTTAAAAGGGTATTCGTATAAGGTTTCTGGTAATATGCATTTGCCTATATTGTCAACTTTGACAGATAATTTTAAAAAAAAACCTATTTTAATCCACCTAGCGGTGCAATTGTGCCTTTCTCATTTCTCTAAACTATAGCACGGAGGCTTTTTATGTTCAACATAGTTGTGGAAATGTCCATTACATTCTTAGTACACTTTGCATTTATACACAATAGCTTGCCAGCCACGAACTTGATGAGCTACGTGTCGACGGTGAAACACTTGAAACAAAAAAAATATCGTACTTCATTAGCCTAATCAGTATTAGATCAATGTTATCTGCTTGCTAACTCATTTTGTCATGCGGGGGTGGGTATGTGAGGTGGGCGAAAGTTCCATGAACGAACGACTCCCCAGCTTAAAATTGGTTTGCTTTGTGATATAGTGATGGTTTAAAGATGATGGGGTTGATGGGGAGGCGTATGAGGGCTGAGGGGTGATTTAAGGACATTTTTAAGAGAGGGGAGTGAACGGTAGAGGGGGGGGGGGTGTAACCCCTCTCCTTAAAGCATCAACTACGCCCCTGTTAAAATCTAGAAACCCTATGCGAGTCAAAAAAAAAATTTGGCCGGGATTAGGTTGACGTTTTTTAGAGTGATTGCATAACCTTTCTATATGAGAAAGGCAAAAATGTGCCAAAATCCAAAAAAGTGAATAGTCGTCAAATTTTTTTTCGAGTTTGCATCAAAGCTCGACGTTTCATGCACCTTGAAGAAATTTAGCATCAAAAATAAAAATTCTATTTCTAATTTTTCCTATAGTTTATATGAGAAATTTCTGTGTGGCCGCACTCTGAAACCCGTAATTCCGGAACCAGAATTCCGATCGATCCAAAATTCAATAGCAGCTGATGGGAAGGTTGCACCTTTCATTTGAGACTAAGTTTGGGCAAATCGGTCCAGCCATCTCTGAGAAAAATGAGTGACATTATTTGACACATACGCACATACATACACACACACACACATACAGACTTTTTCCGATCTCGACGAACTGAGTCGAATGGGATATGACACTCGGCCCTCCGGGCCGGGATTAGGTTGACGTTTTTCAGAGTGATTGCATAACCTTTCTATATGAGAAAGGCAAAAAATGTAAAAAGTGCCTTTTTTGACCACATAATTATCCATATCTTGGAAACCAAACAACAGATTCAAAAATAATTTAAAGCTGTCCTGTTAGAGTACTTGGCCTTTAATTGTAAATTGGTTCAGATAAGACCGGTCGAGCCATTGCTGACAAACACGATTAAGAGTTTTCCACATACATACACACATGGACATTGTCCTAAATCGTCGAGCTAAGTCGACTGGTATATAAAATTAGGCCCTCCGGGCCTTTGAAAGTGTTTCGAAAGTTTTAGCGAATTGCATACATTTATTTTATAAGAAATGTAAAATAATTTAATTCTTTTCACTATAGTAAATTTAAACAGGGAAAAATAGTTAGATCTGTTCACTTAACGGATCCCCAAAACAGTTTCCCACTTTACCATACTTACGTCCCGTATATCTTTATATAAATTGATTTGTGAAAAAATGCATTACAACGATGCGGTAGGTTAACTTGACTGATTAATTGCAAATTTTAATGCAGACGCTACTGTTTCTTCCCTATGGCCAAAAACTTCTGGCTAGAAACAGTTTTAATTATCCTCATTTATCTTTTTATGTATATCAAATTCCAAATAAAATCAAGCGACCCATCTCGTTCCCCAACGCAATGAATCAAGTTGGGTGGAGAAACTCCCGATGGGATAATGCAAGCTGTGCGACATAAAAATCAACAATAATGATTATAAACTTCGTCCAGTAAGAGAAAATAACTCAAGACATTAGAAAGTTATGCTTGACCTTACTAATGCCCATTTTGGGGTTTGAGTAGGGATGAAGCAGTTAATTCCCTCAGATTACCAGCAAACGAGTTTTCCCCGATTGCAGCCCTGAGTCGTGGGTGTACACAATCCGGAAACTATCTGCCAGGAAATTTTTCTGCTGGTAAAACTTGGTTCGGTTTTTGAGAGGGGCAGGGAGACGAAATCTGCGATAAAATCCACAAGAGATGAATCCTCATTTGTCTCGCTCTTAGTTTGCTCCAACAAAAATAAGATCTGTAGTTATGGAGCCAGGATCGGGACCAAGCACTTGTGAAAGTATGTTGGAGGTAAAGAATCAAAAACTTTTCCTCTTCATCCGCATCAAGTGTACCGAGAAGAGGGAAAACTTAAATGTTACGGTTCTGTATAAATTTTACAAAATGACGGTACATTTATACGTATAAGTGGATTAAGTAACACTTAACAAAGTGAACGAATACGGAGCCCAAACGAGCTGTGACAGTTTGCGGTAACATCGCATTCCCACTAGTGTCATCAGCGCAGCGAACAAATCTACTATTCTGTTGCGGAGGCACCGAACTATCTAGAAATTACCTTCAAAGTATACGTACATACACACACATTTAGCATGCACGGAACATAAAATATAATTAAGGAACGTAAAATTATGGGAAATTTATCTAACACAGTTCAGGTTCACATCTTTATGTTCGTATTAAAGCCAGTCTGTTTTGTAAGATGAGCTTTTACAAAAGCAGCTTGTTGAAATAGTTTTGTTTTGAGCAGAGCAAGTTGAATGTCCGAATAGGGAAGACACTAGAATTTAGTCGAAGGATGGGACAAAAGACATTTCCAGAAAAACTTTATCAGCGCTGCGAGAACAATTCTATTGCAAAAATGATAAAGAAATTCAGTCATGACGGTAGATGGAAACTGCAACGCAAAACTTTATCCATTCGAAGACCAAAGCGCATAAACGGCTGGGTTTGGAACTCATAAAGAGCCCAGCTCGGAGGCTGCTGGCAAGCAAAAAAGAGAGAGAGCTATCAAACGAAGAAGTCTTTTTGTTACACCGATTATGATTACTGTAACTTTTGTGATGTGCACGAGCGCATCAACGACGACGGCAGATGCTTTCGGTAATTCCAAAGCGGCCATTGAAAGGCAAATTAGGAAGCTTGCTTTGAAGTTGAGTGCGATGCCAAAGCATTTGTGCATTTGGATCTGGAATGATGATTGTGTTTTATATTTCTCCCACGATGCCGTTCTGTGTTTACCCAACGGACTAAAACAATTTTTTCTTCTCGGCGAATCACCCATGTGTTTCGTGCCGAGTTTAAGTTCTGCTAGCAGCAGAATTTTCATGACTACGATTATTGCATTTGAGAAATTTATTCCGTATGTTCCGTTTACCTTTATAGAAAACACACTCAAAACAGAATTAGAGACGTCGTCCCAAGCGATATGGCAAAAAAACCGATATTGAAAGAAAAACAGAAATCGACTTGGGAGCAATTTTATGAGAAATAAAATGCTTCTTAGGGGGCATCCCTAAAATGCGTCACGTGATTAGGGGAGAGAGGGCGCTAGAGATCGCAGCGACTTATATGGACGGTTTGAAGAGGGTTTGAAATAAATTGAGTAATCTTTAAGAACAAAACAAGAATAAACCACAGTAGAGAAACTATCATGCTCGAATAAGTTAGTATAAAACGTTTTTAATCCACCTAACAGTGTGATGAGACATTTCTTATAACTCTTATCACTCTCTTCGGATATTATATCGTTTGAGAACATTTAGAACTTGATGCTTCGCGATGTTTTTGATAACACATACTACATGGGATAGTGGCAGGACTAAGAGAATCGCTCAAATCAGCATAGGACAACATCAGTGCTAGAAATCTCAAACCAAATCAATGGGAAAGCGAAAAAATGGCCCATAAAATAGACATACCAACGAATTATTGTTAATGCTCTGTTAATAAAATATCTATATTGTGGTGGGAAAACTGAATTTTCCTAAAGGGGTTATATATTGTACTGAGCCAAAAAATCGATTTTTTTTTTGAATCGATTTGAAGTTTATACTTTACTGAAATTTCCAACGCAACTGAGAACTAAGAAAATTTCATTTAATGAAATCGCAGCTCCTGATATCACGCTATCTCTAAAGTGCATGCGTGCATAGTTCCAAATTTCACTTCGACATCGACTTTTTCTAAAGGTGACTTCCCAGTAGTATCCTTGATTTGAATTATTATCGCTAATCCTAATGCCAAAGAACAAATAAAAACCTCTCGAAAACGAACCGTTTGGGAAAATCATCATCATTACGGGAATTTTCATTTTCACGAAACTTTTCGATAAGCTTCCGTCACTTGCGTTAATGCACTGGGTGCACAGTGCTCTGAAAATCTAGCGAAATCGTCTTAGGGCACCAGCGGGTCTAATTCAGAGCCATCTGCGCGGCGAGTTAAATCTGTAAAGAATACTAAAAATTAATTTCTATTCCATAATTTTCAGTTCAGCAATTCGAGAGATCGTGCTCACCGCAAGCCATGAAAAATAGACTACGTTGTGAAGCGATGGTCACTATTTATTAAAAAATCACAGTTAAATAAAAAATTTAACTATTAAAAATTTCAAATAGTTTATAATTTTCACCAACTTATTGGGAAAAATTGTTTAATACGCTTTCGTAATATTGTGTAGGAAAAAAGCTGAAAATTTCAGTATTTTCTCTATCTGCAACATATAAACCCTTAAGTTTACCAATTAATTGGCATACGAATTGGAATAGGTTCGCCAAATTTTGGAAGAAGTCTATAAAATAAGCCCTTGAAAACTACCTAAAAATTGTTGTAGTTCGATGCATTAAAAAATCCCCAAAAATGAAATGTACCTATTAATGTGAAACACAGTAATAATACATACAATAAAGACCCATTTTTATCAGTCTCATGGTGTATTTTAGACTGCCAAATTGGTGACATTGATTAAATCGGGCAATTTCTTTTCTTTATAATAAACTGAAGCTGTTAAAATATTTTTCCCGTCCCTTGATGTAGTCTGATAACTATTTCTGATTATGATGAACTTTTTATTTTTGCATATTTCCATCTCCATGATAAGGAAAACATGCTCAAGAAAGGATTTACTCGAATTCAGTCTTGTTAGTCTGCTAGAGCCCATCAAACATATGTTCATATTTGGCTGATAAAATCGGGGTTTCAATGTATTATAATAGATATTCAGCATTCGAAGAAGTTTCTAGTGAACGAGTGTAGAACGACTTTGTTTCTACTTACTTGAAGTCAGCGGCGTAGCCAGAAATTCGGTTTGGTGGGGGTTTGGTGAAAATCGATCATACTGTCTAAACGGCATAATTCCGAAACCGTAATTTTTGAAGTTTTAAAATTATGCAGAATATTTTTTTCAGAAAATAGTAACAGAGTTCGTGTCTTTAGCGAATTTGTTGAGACTTTATTGTAGTCATGAATAATAACCAGAGAAAATTCACCATAAATACTTCTTGGACGATATACCGTCAAAATTATTTTATCAAATGATGCGCTGTTTAACGTTTGTAAAACTCATTGAAGATACTAAACCTCCGAAATTGGCGCTTTCCAAATGATGCTATCTTGACCTTAAATTACTGTTTTTGAACATTTGACCTATACATATAATTGGTCATACAACAAAAATCAAATGCTCATCAAAATCGATCAGGACCTGCTAGAGTCGAATGGAAATCGTCATTTTTCATAAATTTCTCTCTACATTCGGAAAGTGTTACCCTCGTTATTAATCATATTACGTTTTCGTCTCAACTCGACGCATTCCCAAAATAAAAACCTGTTTTAATCCACCTAGTGGTGCAATTGTGCTTGTCTCATTTGTCCAGACTACGATTCCATGGCTGGTTATGTTCAGTACAATGGTGGAAATGAATATTACATGTTCAGTACGATTTGCACATACATACAATCGATCGACAGCCACGATCTTGAGATACTATGTGATACTGAAACATCGCTTGAAACCAGTGCCGGATCATGGAAAAAGATCCGGGAGGTCCTGCCGGACTTGTTAAAAATTTTTAAACTAGTTTTAATTTTAAAGTAGCAACCCCTCACTGCATACTCCCTCCGGGCCGGTATGATTGACGATTTTTAGAGTGATTGCATAACCTTTCTATATGAGAAAGGCAAAAATGTACCAAAGTCCAAAAAAGTCAATTTTTGTCAAACATCTCAATGTTTCATGCATTTTAAAGTCATTTGGCATCAAAAATACAAATTTGATTTTGTAAATTTTTCATTTCAGTTTATATAGGAATGTGAAATTATAAACTTAAATTTATATGTGATTGCACTCTTCAACTCGTAACTCCGGAACCGGAAGTCCAATCAATAAAAAATTCAATAGTAACCGATGGGAAGGTTGTACCTTTCATTTGAGACTAACTTTGTGCAAATCGGTCCAGCCATCTCTGAGAAACAGAGGTCACATTTTTTCCACATACAGACACATACATACACACACAGACATTTTCCGATCTCGACGAACTCAGTCGATTGTCATATGACACTCTGCCCTCCGGGTTGGGATTAGATTGACGAATTTTAGAGTGAATAAAACAGTTATGCATTTTTTTGGTGAGCAGTTCTTTGTTTCATAGATATTAAATCAATTTTAACTTCACTTTCTATTAAATAAAGATCCTTATTACAGTACATCTCTACAAAAGCGAGCTCAATTTGAAAATAAATCTGAGGATTATGATTGTTTACAGAACTCTGGAATTTTCTATTGAAATATTTTCAGGCAGGAATTTGATATTGATGCTATTAGACAATTGTGAAATCAAGACCAATAGATCAGTTACATATTAGGACCCCATTCCGACAATTTATTAAATGTACTCATGATGTTTACAACAACAGGTTATCAATGTACGGATCAGATAATTGTTATTGTAATATTGAATTAAATCAGTCAGCATCAATAAATTTTCAACTTCAATCCAATAAAAATTTTTTGGGTGTGGTGGGGGGGGGGGGGTGTTGTATGGTGTTAAACCCCAAAACCTTCTCTTGGCTACGCCGTTGCTTGGAGTTATTTATTTAGCTTTTCATTTTCCAAGATATGTTTCAGATCGATCCGATGGTTATAAGTTAGAAAAATTACCTTCAGAAGGTTCGCACAAATGAACATTTTTTCACTGATAAGTTATCAAGTTCCTTCCAGACAACTTGGAAGTGTTCGGTGATTATTTCTAGATGTCGCAGATATAAAAATGAAATACAAAATTCGTTTTATCGAAATAAAGTTTGGCTTATTTCAATGGATTATTACTATATTGAACATTAAATAGGCGACAATGAGTAATCAGCAAACAACAAGCCATAACTTTTAAAGTATTCAAAATAAATATTTGGAGTCTACAGTAAAATTATTCGCAAAAGTAAGAGCTACAAATTTGCTGAAGGCATCATTTCGATATAATCACTTCCACGAAAATTTGTGAAAATATCTCACTCATAGGGGGATTAATCAGCAAAAGCACAATACCAAAAGAAAGGGCATATTGCCTCCATTAAATTTTCCGAAGATATTATTGTTCTAAAATAAGCCGTTTTGGCGTTAATAATAGATTACATGTTTTTGGTCATATTTCTGGCAATGGGAAATGATAAAAATCTTTCGTCCGCATTTAATTATAAATATCTCTTTTGATAATAGTCAGATTTCAACAATCTATAGCTTGTTCAAAGGTATTCGTTAAAGCTGTCTAAAAACATATAAATTGTTAATCTATATTGTCAATTTCGGCAGATAATTTCAAAAAACTGCAAAAAACGCCATTTTTACGCACTGGAAACTAAACATCAGAATCAAAAACAAATTAATAGCGTTCATACTGTTTTTTAGTTCTTTCATTTAAAATTGGTTTGGATAAGATCGGTTTAGCCATTGCTGAGAAACACGAATGAGAATTTGTCCGTTACATACACACACACAGACACACACACACAGACATTGTCCCAAATCGTCGAGCTGAGTCGATTGGTATATAAGACTCGGCCCTCCGGGCCTCGGAAAAAATTTTGAAAGTTTGAGCGAATTCTATACATTTCTTTTATAAGAAATGTAAAAATCATGCATAAAAGTTGATAAACCTTTGAAAGCACCAGCGCTGACATACCTGTGCTTTCCATACCAGAGTTTTAAAATATAGGTCTTTAGGGATCATATAATAACCATAAAATAACCTGCAACATGCAACCCGAATAATGTATTACGAATATACCATAGTATGGTCATATACCATAGTATTTGTTGGCTGCGTAGCCAACGTTATACTCCATTTCGGTTTCTCATCTCGCTCAGTTCAGACGCTAGCAATCGGTCCCCTGCTGTAGCAGGGCAAGTAATCAAATTTACCCGCGCGCCGCTTGTTCTACTTGCAAAGGCAAAAATTGATTCCTTCTATCTAGTGTGTGAAACGTGAACAAACAATGAGTGACAATACAAACCAAAAGTATATCCCATTGCGGACAAACTGTGTTGCTGTTGACTTCTCGAAATGTCCGGTAAGACCATCGATTCGTGAAGTGAAGTAATTGTTGAAGGTGAACATGAAGCTCAACGTAGCAGAAGTTAATGCGGTGCAATTCCACCATTTACGTCATGTTCAAAAACATTAGTCAAGCAGAATGATTCGCTTCCCAGAACACCATGAAACACGTCGTCGAATGTAATGACATTTTATACAATATCCTAACATATATAGATGTTGACAGTATTGAAATAAAGATACATTACCTGGCACCACGTACGTCCTCCGTTATCAAAAAAAATCATGTCAAAATACGGAGAAGTGAGTAGTATTACGAATGATACTTGAAGGAACTTCTTCCCAGGACTCCCCAACGGCGCACAGCGGCTGGAGGCTGGCCAAAACCTCAAAAATTTATTTTTGAAATATTGATATTATATATTTTTCCTAAATTTCTCATGTATTGAATGATATATATTCAAAATTTTATGATCATTGGATAAGAACACATGATTTTTAACATGAGTTTAAAAGTAGCAAAGTCCGGATTTTTTAATGATTTTCATTTCCGAAACCATTATTGCTCTGTTCACTTCAAATGCATGTTGCTCTTTTGATTTTGGTGCGATTTTAGCAGAACTAGTTTTATTGTGTAGAGAAACGAAACAACTTGGTTAGTGAATAATATACATTTGGTAAATTTGCTTGGAACTATGACTTTTTAATTTAAATATGTTTGAGGTGGTCAGATCAAAAATGCTCTTTTCACTAATTTATTCTGTACAAATTTCGGAATCATTTCAGAACGGTCACATAGTATACATTCTATGGGAAATAACCTCTACTTTTCGAATATCATAGTCTCGTTCTGCGCCAAAAAGGTTTAAGGAGATTTTGAAGCTTTGTTACTGATATGGAGGCGCATGGTGTTTTGTGTAAAATAGTTAGACAATCTACAGTAAACCAACACGTTATACAATGGATTTAGAGTAGTGTTCTTCATTTTTTATGATATTGCTGACATTGGTGAACAGTAACGGAAAATTTATCATGAAAACGGGATCATAGTTATAAGAAAGGTTCAATGACACTGTATGGAAAAATGCATTTAATATTTTACGACTTTTGACATCAAAAATGAGCTCAGCACCTCAAAATTAGCTTAAATTGTGATTTTCAGCCAAATTAGGTAACATTTGAGGTTTTGTCCAACTTTTGTTTGAAGACCCACCGTGCGGCGTTCGTGTGGTGAGAATGTGTCCGACAAAACCTATTCCTTCTTACTTTAGCTTCTCAGGCAAATGCCCTCAAGGTATTACACATTCTTAACGAATACTAGTCACGTATCCAGGGCAGATTCCTACGTGCCAATATTGCGATCAGCCGCTACACCACGGAAAACCTTTCGCAGAGACTAAGGAAATTCCACGTGATACGACCAAAGCCGGTATACAGTCTTCGTATGCTAAACCACAACCGGTTGGTAAACTAACGACTGCGGACCGGGCATGCACAAACAGCAGCTCAACAACGATCAAGCCTAGTACCACTAAACCAACTGCCATTACAAACATCGAAGTAACAACAATTACAGCAAATGTTTCCAAACCAACAACCAACACCACCAATAAAGAATCAAACACCGATGAAGAAGGAACATCCGACCGTGAGCAACATGAATGCAGTACCGATGACGACATGGACATAAACGAAAACGCGAAAGAAGACGGACCGAATGACCCCCAAGGTGCAGAAAAAACGCACCTAATATTTTACCACCAAGGAAGAGGATCTCAACACGCAGCAGTAAGATGCATCAACAAGACCCGACGAACAGGCTGTAACGATATTTTCTTCCTATTTTTACAAATTGTAAAAACACGAAAGATCCACGGCTCAGTTGTGCTAACGCATTGAGCCGTGTCAAATATATTTAAAATAATAAAAAACACGTTATACTTGGGAGTTGAACGGAAAGGTGAAACACCTTTATCGGATACTAATCACATCTGGCTGACCGGTGAACAAAGAAGAAGTAGGGATTCATCAACCACTGCCTTCCTACCCTAATCTTCTGGATGATTTTTACGTATTTCAGGGTCTATAGTTGAGTCAAAGTATCAGTCATATTTTAGACGCGATATTATATAAGCTTCCAAGCATATTACATATTGACATGAGAAATACTACTGTACCGCCGGAATCGGCATTGGAACATCCAAAATCTATTGTATCATGTACAAAACTGACATGTACTTTCTCATTTTTGTTTTATTTGTGTTCATTATCCCTCAAAAAGGCAAGCTAAAATTGTGACTTCAAGAAGCATCGCTCCTAACATCCAATGAAATGAAAAACATCTTTTTGTCATTCTATCAGTGAGAGAATCCTGCCTGAAAGCGCTCGATCCTTCGTATTTCAAATTACAAGAACAATGAAACTAGAGAACTCTAACTAGCCGGGCCTCTGAGACCCCTTGCCTTTATGAGGGTTATTAGTATTCTGTCAATGAAACTGTGATTTATAATCCTGCCTATATCTATATATCGTCGCTGTTGTGCTATCTTATAACAAACGCCATTTTGAGGTAAACTGAGTTAGATATGCCACATCACTTGTCTAAAAAATCTCTACAAAGTGGCGATTTCAGAATTTTGACATTCTGCTTGTTTACTGAGATATAGCGAAAAAAGTGCTGCAAAATTTTATAATTTTTGCTTCGAATGACTGTGTTTGGGGATTGGCTGAAGTTATCTAGATGTATAAGATGTTTTATGTGTAAAACTATCTGAGAAACACAATGGCATAATAATTTTCAAAACAAAAATATAAGAAATTTATGTTTCAAAACTAGGAATATAGCATATTTGGCAACACTGTAACCAAAAATAACTATTTTTTCTAGATTTCCTGACTCATTTCCTTCAAAATGCATCTAACCGATTGTCTATAGACCAAATGAAACCAAAGATATGAATAAAAGTTAATAATTGATGATTTTTTTCTATGGAAAATTTTCCATGCACGATTATGACACGCCATACACATTTTTTACATCAATACACACCTATGACACGTGTGAGTGGGACTTTTGGTTACATTTTTAGTAAAAACTCGCAACATAGTCAATCAGTCTTCGCAATATTTGAGAGAATAATACAGAATAGATAGAAGCATCAATTGTCTTCTTTGAATTGTTTATACAATTTATAAGTTTCAAGATATTCAATCTCAAACTTTAAAATTCATTTTTCTCGATGCGTGCAAAATGGCGCTTGTCATAAGATAGCACAACAGCGACGATATGCCAAACATGACCCCATTTGGTACCGATCTTCACTGGCCAACCTGCTCAGAAACAGTAATATTTACCAGAAACTGAGAATTAAAAATCTACAAACAATTTGGGTATAAGTACGTACAGATTTTTATAAAAATGTGTCCTAAAATTGAGATCGAAATTCTGATCAATATGACCTGCTAACACCTTATTCGTAAATTTTTGTACAGCCCTTCAGGAATGTTAACAAATTCAAAACATCTTGATGCAAAACTTAAAAAAGTTATCGCATTTTGAAAGTTCATTTTTGGTCATATTGATCCTACCACCTAAACTAACCATAATCGCATAATTGTCCCGTTTTCCATGGGATTTCCTATTACCTATGGGTAGTGAAGAAGGTTAAAAAACAAATAGGACAACTTAGAATCAAAGGATGCGTAACATCGGATGAATATTCTTGTCATACTTGACATTGGCTCGTTGAACCCATACTTAGTTCGTGCAGAGGAAGTATATTTATGTTCAGTTGACTGAGAAGACTGGGACAGTCAACATTTCCAAAAGCAAATCGGCAATAAACTAGCTTTTGAAACATTGCACCTATCAGTAAGCAATTCAAGATCAATTAGGACACAACGCTGCTCATAGAAAGATTTATTAGGTCTCTCCGGTGTAGATGGTGAAAAGCAAAGCCAACGTATTTTACTTGTCAATATAAAGATCTGTTACACACATATCAATTAAATCGTATAGATGGAGCCAGTCATTTCCAGGAAGATTTAAAAGTTTGTAATTAATGCATTCAATAAACACAATTTATTCAACACCACCTACCATCAATCTAAAGGCTGGTTGTGCGCAATTCAACCATTGCTTTCGTATAAGGGTAACTGGTGATGTTTATGATCACAAGAAATGCTAATGTTGGTTCAAAGAATTAAAAAAAAAATTCAATGACTAAATGATGCATTTCGTTAAAATGACAGAATAATCGACACTTAATTATGATCCCATTCTGAAACGGACTAAAGTAAACTATCAATTCTCTATTGGGACAATGGAAATCCCTAAAGTATCAACGAAGGCATGGTTCAAAGGATTGGATGTAAGTCCGACGAAGACCAATCCATGTTCCTGTTAGAGTCATCCTGGCGTATCGCGATCCTCTATACATGGAATTTATCTATCATTTTCTAAAAACAGCGTCTGTCAAAATTTAATTAAATTCATCTCCTCATACTCTCATCCAAGGCTAATCATTCACCAATTAAAGTGTCCTAGAACATTCAGTTTTTAAGTTTAGACAATAACAGAAAAAAAAGTAAATAAATACACCCGAAAATACTAGATCATTATGAAATACAACAATGTAAGGAAAAAAGCAAACAATTAAGTGTTTTCAGTGTTAGTTTTAGACAAATTACTAGTATAGTTAAAATTAGTCTTAAGGATTTTTGTAACGTGCTATGTAAAAAAACAAACTGGCGTAAAAAGCTTTTGCAAATGCCGTGTCAAATAAACGTATGAAAAAAATCAATTCTCTAACTCAATGGTTAGATATTAATGTTTTCTCTTACTATACCGGCATATCTGGGTTGAAGTTTGGCTGTAAATTACACTCTATATTTATTTATTTATTTACTTTCTTTTTCATCTGATCTAAGATGGTCTCCATGAAATTTGTTGGGCGGGAAAAGTCCATTTGAGGAACTATCCTCAAATGCGATATATGTCGATATGCTTCATTTTCATTCGTGATAATACTAAAGCTTAAGGTTCTTGCTAAGGTAAACGAATGTAATACGCATCGACTACTCTAATTTATGGTTATATTAGTTCGTTAGTAATCTTACTTAACCTACGGCCAAATCTACCAATTGCAGAATAATATGATCCACAACACCAAAAACATCAAAATACTGCTTTTCATTTACATGCAATGTACATATTATTGTTTTGCAGCACATAACAAATGCCAAACTAACATAGAACGTGTTTCACAAAATGATACTGTTATCAGTCACATTCACAGTTTCACTTGTAATAATTTTGGAATCCTTGTGCTTTGCCCAGCTCGGCCGTATTACACCCTCTTACCCTAGTGGCTTCAGAGTGTTAGGTGCTGTGCCCTCATGCTCAAATTGGTTCATCATTTTTGCCCCTTTAGAGAGTAAATTTTGCATAGCCTAACAGAATACTTACAGCGCTCAAAAAATTGGCCTAGGAAAAAATTAATTTTGCATGCCAACCTGAAACACAAGGTAGCGTGTGACAGCGTTGGAATCAAACAATGGGTGCTGCAAATTTTCGACAGTTTTTTTTTTGAGCTGGAAGGAGGAGCAAATCAGAAATCACTACTATGTTCAAATTGCTCGGTGTTAAGTCAGGCCGGACTTAGTCGCAAAACATTTAAAAATGATATAATAATAGCACTGGATAAAGAATTTTTTCAGCTACATTCGACTTTTGACAGATTTGAAATATGTAACAATAAAAGAGAGTTATGGTAAAAATGGACGCAATAAAATTTCGCTGCCGTCATTTTTTAGTGCTTGTATTTTATGATAAATTCCGGATTTTATATACATACTGCTGCTGAAAATTGAAAAAGTGGTTCCCATTTAAAAGTCTGTTTGTGGAAACAACGTGGCTGTGAATCCGGCTGAAACCCTGTACTCCAAACATGATGACACGATCAGGACTAAGTCCTGATTATCAATGATATGGGAACGCAGCAGTGTCTTTCGAAGAAAGTGAAAATTCTCGATGTCCGTCATTCCCGCGCGGGTTCTTCAAGTCGGTCACTTTTCCAAGACAACTCGTCACTTCCGTGATACCTTCCCGAGAACTCCGGCATTTTACTCAGATGGGGCAGGACTAAAAGGCATGCCATTTTTTAGTCGACTGAGATAAGATGTGGAGAAATCGCTATCCAGCTACCCGGAATTGCTGACGCCGTATTTATTCCTAGAACGAAAATAACAAAGATCTGCCGTCGACGAATACAGCGTATGGCCTGGAATATAATAGTTAAAACACTACTAGCAGAATACACAAAGAATGTGGTGGAACGGTGGTGCCTGAAATCTTTTTCGGTTGCAGGGTATTCAAGAAAAATTTGGTGAGATTGACCCAGTTTATTGTTATTTTATAGTTCATTATTGCAGTCATACCGTACCATAATTAATATATGCACATATCCACTTCCCATTTTCCTTCCCTACTAACAAACTCTTACATCCTTAATATCTATGAAGATTTTGTGGGTTCCCCGTATCTTCTAATGTACGTATTCTACTAACATTACCTTCCCTTTAGCGATCGTAAGGACATGGCCAGGTGTGCAGTATCACTGTATCAGCCACCCATGACGAGAGTTATGGCAAAAATATATTTTCAATCATAGCGGTTCTCAACCTTTTTCGTACCATGAACCCCTTAGAAATCACCCTGGGTTGCTGCCGACCCCCACGGATAAACATCGATTTTGTATGCTATCCATATGTTAATTAGAAAACAAGACTTGAAATTTCTATATGCACTCGGAAAATATATTTTTATTATTATATTAGCAACGACTTCACGGTCCCCTAGGGGTCCGCGGACCCCAGGTTGTGAATCACTGGTGTAGAGCATGCTGCGTTTCAAACTTTAAACTCGTTTTCTCGAAATCAATAAATTGTCACCAAGTTCGGTCTGACTTAACACCGACCAATTGTTAGTTGCAGCATTCACTCAGACAGCCACGCCGCTCAACCATTTTCCATTCATTTTAAATTTTGTTGGCCCTGTGAATCACTACTGAGATACTTTATAGGTTTTTCAAGCAGAGCTACCCTGAAGAAATTTTACACTGTTTATATATGCATGAAAATGCTAAACATGTCAACATTTAACTAATGTGATCACTAAAAAGCAGATGACAGTTTTGGCTGGTGGAAAAGCATCAATTTGAAATGAGCACGTTCGGATTTTTAGTCAAAATCCCGCCAAATTGAAAATGAATGATTGAAGGAAGCATTAAACTTGAAAGCTGGCATCACTTAATGGGAGTATCAAGGAACGGGTATTTGATTTAGTCAGTGTTAAGTCATACCGGACTAAGTCGCAAAATCTTACACAATGGGATAATGATTGTGCTGAAAAAATATTTTTTTCAGCTGCATTTGACTTTTGCCAGATTAGAAATATGTTATAATAAGCATTAATAAAGGATGCTGTGATCCAAACTTTAAACTCGTTTTTCTCGAAATCAATACAATGTCACTTAGTTCGGTCTGACTATACACCGACCATTTTAAGATCGCCAACTTGCAATATTGTCTTAAAAAATGCATGATGCCATTCGGAGAAGTGGGAACCGTTACAGAGGATAACAACAGTTTGGAGGAGGGTAGGTGGTAAGCAAAAGTCCATGTACATGAAAATGGATAGAAAAGAGTGGGGGCGGTATGGGAGTTGACTGTTTGAACTTTTCGGTGTGGTGGTTGGTGATTTATTTTGGTTATGAGGAAGGCGGCACACTTGTGACTCGTAGGACCAAGAAGGAAGGAAGGCCAAAATCGAAAACGTGAAGCATTTCGGCGTTCAATTTAGGTGGTGATTGTCAGAAATCGTGATTTAATCGTTGAGTCACGCAATAATCAGAGTGAATAAATATAATTCTGTTTCAATCTTTGTCATAAATTGTGTTCGCAAAAATTACTAAGCTCAAACATTGAGTATACCTAAGCTGACCAACTCTGCCGAGAAAAACCGTACGCCATTCGGAAACGCAGCGTAATCGTTCACCACGCTCAAGCGAACGGTTGGGATGTACAGATTTTTTCGTCAGAGTTGGTCAGCTTAAGTATACCCGATATAGCAAACTTTTTCACGTATACAATGCGTAAGTAATGTCAGGGACATAACCGAAGTGTAGAAAAATGCACTTAGGCTGTTAGTTCGAATGCTGCAATATTAACTATCTTCTACATGGATGCATTAAAATCAGCTATTTCGGTATTTCTCTTGGAAACTCCGATATAATGGAATGGAAAATATTCAAACATCTATGCCTTTCTTCAAGATTAAAGAATTGATCTGGCTGAAAATTAAGTCATATGCTTTGCTTAAGGCTATTGACAGTTATGCTTATCTTACTACCCACTAGGGCTAAAAATGTATCACCGGACATTTTTAGCCCGAGTGAATGGTAAGATTAGCATAACTTGAGGAGTTTATTACTGGAAATTTGTCGCATTTTCGCAATACATGCGCTTGTATTACATTCACATTAATCATTTACGATGCGTTTGTGCAAATGGAATCCTGATCCCACCTCGAAAATTTTAAACGTGCGTGTTTTGTGCCCGAGATAGATGGCATGGCAAATTTCAAATGTTAGGTTTATTCCAAAGTTTCAAGTGAGTTAATACCCACTCGGTTGTCTTCGAACGTGTAGTACCATCTATACTATCCACATTACGCACCAGCCCTGATTATTGATTATTTTTAGAAATAGGTTTGTTTAAAGCAAGACATGCATACATAAAGTAAATTAAGGGTCAAACCGGATAACAAATACTTTTTGGACTCACTGTAAGTTGAATTCACTCCACAGTAAAAAGCTGCAATTGAGCATTTGCGCGTGGAATGTCAGCATCAGAGAGTTAGACGAATGCCCTATAAAATAATATGTTCAAGCCGTAAACAAGCAGATCTCGTAGTGTGGAATTTTCGCGAGAATCCAGCAATTGTCATGTTTCATGATCGCACGCATCGTGGTGTGTTAATACTTGAGACTGCATTTAGAAAGTTTATATATGCTACAACGTTTACTTAACTACCGGGATGTTTTAATGTTGGCGAAATCGCGGGCGTAAGTATATGTAGATGATTACAATTGCATGGTTTTACCTACATGAGTACAGATATAGTATAGTAAAAAGATTTAACAATAAAAGGAATAATAACATACCGAACAAATGAAAAAAAGATGCAAAGAGATTGATTAGAAGTGTATAAATTGACCTATACTATTTTGGTATACATGAGCAATGGAAAAGCAAACTAATAGAAGTACAAAAGAAACATATTAATGAAGTGGAATAGAAAAACACATGTAACATGCAGTTAAACTACTTTAACTTGTCTAAATGCAGCAAAACTTGTTTATTTACCATTAAGAACAATTGCATTCTGTTAAAATTTCACATGTGTCGGCAAATTAATCGTACCTTAATTTATACAATTTGACCTTCCCTAATGAATAAAATACTGAACCACTATTCTATCATATATGCCAGTTCTGCATCCATTCCCTGACCAAACTCGCACAAATACTCAGACGAACACATACACAGATAGACATACGACTAGCACATAACTTTTGTACACTAGTACTAAAAACTACAATTATTACTACACAACACAACTAATAGGGTTCAACTGTTATATTTTTTAATGCGCCTGCGCACGTTGACGAAGCCGACCAATAAATCGACACACAATGACTCCCACTGCGAGTAGTGCTCACAAACACTGCCATTTACCTGTTGAACAATGTCTGCAAACACAGCCCACAGAAAAAGTCAATCCACGATGACCCGCCAATCGGTTACGCCAGCGCGCACAGACTAGTGGTTGAGCGTTAGTATGGGCAGACGCAGAGTATAAAAAACACAAAACATAAAAAAGGCCCATGAGCTCTCTTGGCCTCCTCGATGCGCCACTATCGAGGCGTAATGCAATTACCATCTTAAAGCAATTCTCTGTCAAAGGTTTTGTAGCACTGATGCACGAAATATGCTTGATGATGTTTGCAATACCGTCAAAACCATTCAACCTAGGGGAGGGATTTTGCAATATCCTATTCTATCTGAAATAATAATAAAATTAGTTCCTCCGTATATAAATGATTTATTTCCATGATGAATCGAGACTGTCAGCCGAATTTTTAGCTGAAACGCTAATGATGTGAGCATCAAGAATACGTCAGACACAATTGACTCCCTTCGACACCAGTTTTGTCATACCAAACCGTAACGCGGGTGGCGTATTAAAAACTGTCGAATAGGAGTTGAGACCAGTTTGAAGCAACATCTGATGTTGTTCCAAATGTATATGATTTAAGACAACATGTCTTGGATCCGTCATCGAGCCTAGCTTGCATACAACACATAACTGGACTCACTGTTCTCCATTCACCCACTTGTTAGTTGAAAGTACTCTGGTTGCAAAAAAAAATCTAACAAAACGGAAATAGCACTCGTTACCCTCCAAGCATATAGGATTGAGCCGAAAGCAACCTCAAATGAGTATTTTGGCAATTCCCTAGGCTATAAGAAATGGAAGCGGGATTATCGTATTGTTTGCCAACATCCTTTCCCATTCACATTAGTCCAGTGGTTTCAACCTTTTTGGTTCCATGTACCACTTTCCGAATATTGCTCCTTATGATGAACCCCTTTCTGAAAATTGTTTACTATCATTACTCAGACAAAAATAATTTGAAAAAAACCATAATTTTTCAATTAGAAACTAGGAACAGGTTTCCACTCTCAGTAACCTGTTCCTGGTTTCTAATTGAAATGTTAGGATAACAAGTTTCAATTTATTCAGCATAATTCACCCCCTACAAAAGTCTAATTTACCTCTGAGGGTGAATTCACCCCCGGTTGAAAACCACTGCATTAGTCCTTTGTCCGTTTATTTACACAGTGTCACATGTTCAGACGACAGCTCAGGTGCTAGACGGTTTGTTGGTGGTTCTTGTTCCGAAACACGACACAAAAAAGGAAAATCGGAAACGAATGTGTACAAATCTCGACAAACATATGATTACGGCCTAAAAGACAACTGTCAAAATCCACTTTGAATGGAAATTCCGGACAAACCGTTACGCGCCAATCAGAAATGTTTATAGTAACCGAAAAAAAAAAATTCTTTCATAAACTGTTGTGAACTGTATTCGGCTAGTAACGGTTTGTCCGGAATTTCCATTCAAAGTGGATTTTGACAGTTGGCTTTTAGGCCGAAATCATATGTTAGTCGAGAAATGGCATTCACGATAATCCGTGTTATGTGCTTGACTTATTCTTTTTGAAGTCAGACTGTTTCCCTGGTCGAACTAGTTTGCTGAAATCTTACACTGAAACTGTGATACTTACTAGTGCAATTTCAAGTGAAAATTGTGGTGGGAAGCAATATTAAAACAAGGAACAGTTACACCAGCTTCTCCGTCAATGCAGGCGAATATGACTAAACAACCACACCAAACATGTGTTCGTTTGAGTGCAGTATTTGTTCGATAATGCTTCTATTTGTTTCAAACTAGTTTTACGACTCATTTGTTGATCGTAGGTACTTTCGGTTTTGTATTTATGTGTAGGATGTGATGTAGATATAGGACCGTGCTCAAGCATCGTAGCAGCACCAAAGATGTGGTAAGACACCGGAGCTAAGATTGCTTTAGTATCTATGTATTTATCGGTATAGAGATGTCTGCCTTTTCGCATTTACTGCTTCGAGCAGACAGGAAATTAAGCTGGTCATGCTTCGGTAGTTAAGATAACGATAATGACGATGATGAGACTCTCGAGCAAAACCTACTACCTTTGCTTTATTGAGATTGCCAGAGTAAGTTGTGAAGTGTGCAATCAAAAATAGAACAAAAGTTCGAAAATACCTAGATAAACCGTTTCCCCACTAGAGATTAGAGGTGTGAGCAATACTCACTGCCAATGATTCATATAATGTTGTATCGATTGCATATTGCCCATTGGATTAGTGTAATTTATTTAATTCATTACATTCAGCTACAGGTTTACGCTTTCAACTTCTACCATTTAGAATGTGCTTTTCAAGGAATTACTCTCGATCTACGAAAGTAATTAAGTTAATCAAACTTTAATTTTATTTATTTTCCGTTTATGTTACACGGTTCAATGAGTTAGCATAAAGAAACCGGCGACCTTTTATACTTTTTTCATTCATGAATATTTCCGTCGGTCTCTGTCTGCACTGAACTCCAGATATCAGCCCATCAACACATGGACTGAGACCAACGGCTTTAGTTCCCTTCCGTAGGAAGACGTGCCTGCAGATTCCACAATCCAGAAAATCTCTACGACCTTAGTTAGGATTGAACCCAGACGTTTACCATTCAAGCACCGGCGCCGTAAAATGGGACGGATGATAAAAATTGAAAAAACTAATATTATATTCTTTTGTCATGTTGACGCAATTTGTTGCAACGTGTTGAGATTCTTTTCCTTGGCGGTGAAGCATTAGCTGCGTTGTCCGCTGCATCTTAGGGGTCATTCTCTAGTAACCATTCAGGTTTTATAGCATTCTTGAAGCCATTCTTAAAACTTAGAATGCACTTGTAGTATGCTATAAAACTAGAAACGCTACTTGGGTTGGGTTCGCCTTCCCTCGTGATATCCTACTCGCCCATGTCGTCATCAGCACTATTTTCGTACTAGTCACGGTCGGATGTTTTTGTTTCTTGTTCTTATTTGTCGATATTGTGTAATGTGTATCCACCCTCTTGAGCACAGATTATTTCGAAGATGTATTTTCTGTGGCTGTGGAAGAAAGCCGCTTTTGGCCGTAAGAAAGCCATAAACAGTAATCGTGTGTTTGGCTAAGCACACTTGCATTTTATTTCGGTTCACTATTTGAACTAGGGGAAGTAGCATTTATTCCATGAAGGTTTATTTTAACTACCAATGAGTATTTATCGATAGTTTTGAATAAATGTGTTATAAATTGTTATAGAAAATAACTTGGTCTAACGCAGTGGTACTCACTAATGTACCCCATTCTGAAAATGATAAATTGATAACTAGGGGAGAAAGGGTAACAATGAAACATATTTTTTCTACAATTTAATTTTGATGATAATACATGTTATTTGTGTAATCAAAAGTGATACATAGTGCCACTATGTTGTTAACTAATACATATATTTTTTCCAGCTGGTAAAAATCACGGGAAATAACATTTTTTGGATAATAAACAGTTGGTGGTAAAATGTATCAGTGTGCCCCATGGGTAGGAACTATGAAACACGATGTCGTCTACAGTGAAATATACTACTTATAAATTTTATTCTTTTGTTTTGACGAAGAATGATCCTAACGCTTTGAATTAAAGTTATATTGAGGCGAAAATCGTTTGTTTACGAAAGAATCCACTATATCATCGCGTAACATCGAACCACCATATATGCATATTAGCTGCAATCCTGAAATAAGATACAATTTCTACAAAATTTGGCCAAATTTACTAATTTTGCACTATATGAGTAGTATTTACTGTGGAAAATCGGAACCCATTGACATTTTGAGAAAGACCACAAAAACATACAAAAATCACTGTTCCCCATACGCCATCGTTTCACAGTTACCCAATGGGTCTATTCATGAAAATTGTGAAATCACACAGAACCATGAGTAGTTACCAAAAAACTTTGTTCGCGGCAAATGTTGAGCATAAAATTTGCTATAAATAGCAATAGACTAAACATTTATTCAATGAATGGTAATTCATAAAGATGGAATAATGTTTATCATTGCATATTTACTCTGGCTATCACAAAACAAACAAATATCCATTAAAAGAGATAGAGTTATCAGATCTCTTCCAAAATATAGCAACACGTGTAAAGAATTAGAAATTGTGAAATATGAGGGAATTAGACGATTCCGATCATGCATTGTGATTTTATTGCGAATGTTTCATAGTTCCTGCTGATCCCCTGTTACCCTCTCTCCCCTATACTATTTTCAATTGGTAACTTGTTCCTGAAGACACCTTCATAAAAAAATATCCGACGGGATAGCTAGAATAGTAAATTAAAATTTACCCCGCATGATTCACCCCCTAGAATAGTTTAATTCACCCCTGGGATGAATTCACTTCCGGTTGAAAACCACTGGTCTAACCAACGCACATTTGTTTTTACCAATTCGAGGTTGCCATTATTTCATCTTCTTAATTCGAAACTGATCTGGAAAGAAAGAATAAAAACCTCAGCGAATTTTGGACACCCTCAATACGATCCACAATCTGCGATCAGTGCGATCTCATTCCCAACCACGGTTATTCTTGGCCTGTCTCGCTTCACGAGAACAATCGTTTCCTTCAACTTGTTACAGGGTCCAGCACTCAAAGTGTAACCAATTTAAAAGATCATAAATGCGGTTTGGGATATTATTTTTATTTTCTTCAATTACAAAATGAATGCAAATAATCAAAAATTCATAATCGATTCACATTTTACCTTTACTATGGCATTGCGACGATCAAAATACGAAATGCAAGCTGCCCGAATGTGACTTGCCGGTATTTTGGCCCTTTCACGGACAATCACTTTCTTCAGCGTTTCGATATTTTTCACTTCGGACCTTCCTCTTCAAACTGGCCTAGAGAGAATAATTCATTGAATTCGTGTCTGGTAAATACAAGAGTCGTATTGAAATGCGTAACGTTGGTTTAAGCCATTTTTGGTTCACTCGCGCTTTGTGAGATGGTACTGAGTCATGTTGAAATGTCCATGGTCTGCGACCGAAATGTTTGTCTGCCCACACCTTCAAATCAACCTTCAGCGCTCAGAAATACAAATTGTGTCTCCGTTTTTGGAGCTAGCGTCAACCCGGTGCTAGCTTAATCCCGCCACTAAGTTAGTGTCGGATTCTGATGAGACGAAGTCTAAACGCTAATTCCATAACTAATATAGTTATGGTTTTGTGCACTTCACGCGCAAAGATGGGATTAAAACATTTTCTCCTTAATGGAGAAAACTAGTTTTTGTCAAAAATGTTCTCCACCAAGGAGAAATATACCATGTTGCATTTATTTTATGCCAGGATCAACGAAAACAATTGGAGAGCGCCCATCTGCGATTACAGCGGCCCAAACCACCTTTTGTGGCAGGCGCTGCCTCATTGTGGCCAACCGATGACTCAAATTATAATGTGAACGTTCGGTTAGGTAAACCCTATCGTTTTGAGAGTTTGTGAATTGCTTAATTTAAAAAAAATCGACCGCTTTCGGACAAGCAGGCCACTTCTTCGTTATCTCAAGTCAAACTTGTTGCTATTTTGTTTTTCTCTCACTTAGGTATTTTGGAACTTGTAAGAATTGATCTTGAGCTCTTTTTCCGATATGCGGTGGATGCTGCAGTCGGATATATTCAGTCCTTTAGCCATTAGATTGGCACTTCGTCGTGGATTTCGCGCAAGCGGCTGCTTGACTTTTCTAAACATTTCACATGACGTTGCAGTCTTTTGCTGCCCTCTTCCAAGGCACTTTGCGATGCTACCAGTTATGGTGCGGTGAACAAAAACTTTATTATATAGGTATGTTTGAGTTCGCGAACAATCGCTGGTTGTGATTTTCCAGCTGAACAGAAAAATCACCCTATTTCTTTTAGATTCCATCGCTGATCACTTTTTTTGCTTTCACTTTTCGCACAATGCTTTTGTACGTTTGTAAAAAATACTCCAAACTGCCGTTCGGCCAATTTATAGACAGCTGATGTCAGTGTCACAACTGCGCAAACGGTTTGAAGATGGTTACACTTCGAGTGCCGCACTCTGTAAAGGGTGTACGGAATCAAATTGCATCCTTTCAAAATATTTTCAAAACATTAGGTATTTTCTATTGAAATTTTGAGTGAAATTAGTGCAATGTGCATTGTTTACATTGTGTAAGTTGCGTAAATGGAGTCAGAAACACATTACCGGCTTAAACAAATTTTGAACACGTACCTAACCTTTTTGCGCACGTACCTAACCTTTTTGCCAATTTTGTTCCACGCCGGGAAATAATTAAAGTGAAATTGGACTAGATCGTTATTACCGTTTTACGCCCAATTATCCCATGTTTCAAAACTGAAAATTATATTAGCAATCCGGTGAGAAACGGTTCAACAAATTTTATTGTCTAGAATTACGTTCATAGCAAACATTTCCAGTGATTCATTAGAACAATCCAACTAACGTCAATTTTTACGAAAAAATGTTTAGTTGGATTGTTATGTCAAGAAATCGGATAGAAACCGGAAAATTCTACGCATATCAGATCCACCACGTTCTATGCAAATGATGTTTATTACTCATTTTCTTTACAAAAATGTGTGTCGAGAGTTTTCTTGTTACTGGAGAGATTTTTGGCTTCATCAAAATCGAAAATGGATGGGTTCGCCATGTTATAAATATTTGGAAATGATAACAATAATTAAGAGCTTTATTTACAGTATTGATCCAACTGTAATTGTTAATATCACACTCATATCTTGCTCAATGATTTATTTTCCATAATTTTTTTTTCAATCTTTAGCCTGATCTTTTAATTTCTAACTAAGCGTTACGTAATTATGTTTTATTATATACTTTTTGGGCTTTTTTGTTAGTGGGACAATTAAGCGCACAATTTCACAAAGGGACAAACAAACATAGTTTTTTTTGCGGAGTCTTCGAACAAACTGTAAGATTTGGATGTGTTTTCTGGAAATATACCTCAAAAAAGACAGTTTGATAAAAAATGAAAATAATCAAAAAGTAACATGGCATAATTATGCGTTGATGTATTGCAAAACAAAACGAAACAGCATAATCTAACAGGAATTTCTGAAATGATATTAAAGAACATCTCTATCGACCGCAGGAATGTCATGACATATGCAAAACTGCTCTAACTATTTAGAATAGACTTAAAGTTTACAATGATGCTCTGCAGGATGACTTAAAAATATCCATTCCATAATATAAATTTAGTTTAAAAATTATTTATTCATAGCACTATACATTCGAATTCTCTTCCTCTTGCTACGCGAAGAAATTAAAGAAAGCATACATTTGCACAACACATACCATTATACACATAATTACACTCTGTAACACACAAATAACACAATTTTTTTTTTAATTTTTTTTTTTAGATTTTTTTGCAACCAATAATTTTTAATGAAACTGATTTTTTGAAAAGCTCAAAAAATTATATCTTGCTAAGAACCATCTAAATATGGATTATGCACCGAATATAAAATTTATTCGCTTTGCGGTTGTTGTGGCGCAAAGTACGTTATGGACGATTCCTTTCAAATATCAGCGAAATTGACAGCTAGCTCTGCACTTACCTCTAGATAGTATGAAGTATGTACGTTAGTTTAGGTAGACGGTGCAATACTTCACAGTGTCTTGCATCAGATGAAATATAAATCTGGAGAAACTTTCGAATAGGACGTAAGTAACATTGAGAGCCTCTCTTTGTTTACTTGCTCTTTTGATTATTACGACGTCACTATAACACATTGTACTAATTTACCAGTATATATCAAAAGCCGGTGATTATTACTAGAATATTATGCAAAAAGTTGAGTACTAAATGTTGAAACAACCGAGTAATGAATAGAACAAAAGGCTTCAAAGAGAATTTCTCATTGTTACTTACGTCCTATTCTAAATTTTCTCTAGAAATGCTCTGTAGAAAAACCATTCTACTCTAAGTTCGACCAGTTTGTTTCGGTCGTAAGTTCAAATAAATCGACTTAAAATTTTTTTGGCGCATATACTTATATGTCTTTTGGGGGAGATATTTTAAATAATTACATGATAGTTCAAGACAACTAGTGTAGTGCATTTCATGTACAATATATGTAACGTCATTTTCCCTTTTAGTTTTAGTACTTTTTGTAAATAATGTAAAGGAGATAAACTTTACGAATGCTAATTGTAAAAGATTTCTCAATTATTTGCCACATCGTCATTTTAAAGGCAACAAAAACAACAAACTGTTTCGGACGTGGATGCATAATAGGGAAAGATGGAATAAAATTCAGTCCTGGGGTAAAATGCACCCCTTGCTAATATAGAAAATAGGTTACAATTTCTAGAAAAAAGGTAACACCAGGCGGATGTCCGCCATAATGAACATACACTGTCAAAGTTTGATAACCGTTTATCAATAGCAGCCAGAAAAATGAACAAAAAACTAAATCCGACAGAAAACAAAACTACTTGTTTGTTCAACGAGCATTCTGCCCCATGGTTGTAGTTCATTATGCCCCGTTATTGTTGAGCATTTTGCACCACACAGGTGCATTTTGCAGTCCTTATTTTCCAAAGAGTAATTTTCAATGATTTTGAAAAATTTAAGATTTTTCATACTTTTCAATAATTTGCAAAGCGATATTATGGTGATTGCAGAGAAAAATGTTGGCTAAACGAAATCACTGATTAAATTCTCCCAATTAATGTTCTATAGCTAAGTTTTGATCATATTTCCTTAAGGAGCGCGTCTTCCCCTAAATAATGACTATTCTTCGCCCCTCTTCTAATATTCACCACGCTAGTTGAATATTTGAAAATTATATTTACTACATGAATAGTTATTTTGGGCGTATTTGAAAGAGTTAACTCCAACAAAAAACCTGATTTGATCCACCTAGTGGTGTAATTTTGCCTTTCTCATACACAAACATTAGGTTTACATGATTAGCTACATCCATTATAAATATTTTATTGTTATTACACTGGCGAAATAATTGTATCGTTACCCTAACCGCACAATTGAGAATCATAGATGTCATATTGTTAGGATTACCAAATGGACTGAGAGCAAATTAAGGACATCCCTACCAAATCTATTCGGAATTGGAGCTTGAATCATTTGTCACTTGAGCCAGAATTCTGAAAAAGTCGGGATTCTGGCTTATTTTCCAGCAGTTGAACTGAGACGTTGAATCTTGATCGAGACAAATTGGAACGGTGTAGTGCCAATATTGAACGAAGATAACCGCACTTTGGACAAACCTCATATCGAGCTATTCAACAAATTCTGGTTACTTCTGAGTAAAAGAACTTTTGGTTGGAATGAGTCGCAGAGAGTATTCATTAACAAAAACAATCGCTGGAAGTATTTGAAATTGACAAATGAAATTGATTCTCTTGGAATGAAGTTGATCTGAATAATTTAATGCAGGGTGATTCATCATGACGTTTTTTTGATCTCGCAAAAATTTGAAAAAATGGAGTAAATCGCGAAATGTTTATTTGTCAATCGAAAGAACATTTTTTCCATTTTTTGTTTGAAAACAATTTCTTTTAAATGTTGACCATGTTGGCTCTTGGGGTAATCCATTCTACTGGTCCAATTTTTGATGACGGATTCGAGTATTTCAAGTGATATCTGGCTAATTAGTCGGTTTCTGTTGGTCTCTAATGCTTGGGAATGTCACCGCCGCTATGTTTTCTTCAATGCGTGCTGGATGTGGTCGATTTGTTTGCTAATCATCCAATAACAAGAACTGCAACAATCTTTGATTGTATGGCGAATAGTGGAGTCAGTTGGCCGATTATATCGACCATATTATGGTCGGAGTGCACGAAACACATTTCTCACAGATCGCTGATTTTCGATATATAGTTGAATAATTTGAAAATGGTGAGCATACTGTGGTGGCAAACAATACTAAACTACAATAACATGACATGCCCTGTTAAAAAAACCTTATTTGTTGAACCACCCTGTATATGCCAAGGTTTGAAACTAAGGACATTTGAATTAAAATAAGAAAGCTTTCCAAAAACCTCGAAAATAAGGACATGTCCTTTAAAATAAGGACGGTTGGTAACCCTACATATTGTTTTTCCACAATTTGTTATACTGTAATTTGACAATAATCACATCATATTACAAATTGTTTCCGTCATTTGGATTATTGATTTCAGTTATGTTTCAATACAAAACCGAACATTTTATCCGTGAAATACCCACCCATTTTAACACAGTAGTAAGAGCAGTCCATCTCTATTTAACACATTAGCTCAAATGGTAGGATGAATAAGGAAGCGTGGAACTCGACTTTTCGCAACGCTCAAACGCGAGTATTTAACATTTTCTAGACCAGATATTTAATTGGACTACTTCTTAGAAACGAAGCAAGATGTTGATATCTATTTAACCACAATCCAATCACAGTAGATCGGGCTATCAACAAAATAGGGTGACGTTATGACTAGTGAGATGGATAAAGGCTCGTCTGCCTCATATAACCACAAATAATCGCATAATTCGGATAGCAGGCCACAGCAGAATTTTCTAGTTCTAGTTGAACTCCGAAATCGCCTGTAACCATGCAATTGACATGTATTGGTAGCGTCTGCTCTCTTTGTAGCAGAGGTGAAATTGTAGAGTAAAAAGGTAGCAAACCAGTGTTAAAAATAATCGTAACTCTTTTTTGACGGCTGAAAATGAACCTGACGCGACTCACGGTGAATAGAAAAAATCTAGAGCTTTTTTTCATTACATCATATCTAACAGAAACGTCAAACGGAGAAAATCGCGTGCAAAATTTCCTTGCAACTTTTAAATTTATTTAACAATTAAAGCAGACAGAAGGCTATTAATTCTACTATCACGCATTTACTCATTGCAGGATCGTATAAGCATATTACATGTTTTTCGCGAAGATAATAGGGAGATAATTGTTAACTATTATTTTATTACATTTAGCCGATTACTTTTGCTATCATGCTCTTTTACATATGTGGTCTTGGCAAAACCGTTTGTAGATGGCACATTTTGCTGTGACGCTTTGACAGACGGGCTTGTAGTTGTGATATATTTCATGTGCTTTATTGCAACCGAGAGTGTAGATATGAGGTTTGGAATTGGAAAAAGATGGTATATGGTATGTGACATTTTGACTTAAGATTAAATTAATATGCACAGAGTTATTATTTTTCTCTATTATTTGTGGACGATAAAGAGCTAATGCTTAGCTTTTATTTGGCATAATAAACTCAGCTTCTTTACATTTGTTAGATATTTCGTTCTGAATAAACGGTATAGAAATATTCATTCAAATATCCATGTTATTCAGACGGCGCCGGTGGTTGAATGGTAAGCGTGACCGCCACTCATTCCAGTTGGCCTGGGTTCAATTCCAGCCGAGGTCACGTCTTCCTTCGGAAGGGAAGTAAAGCCGTTGGTCCCCCGGTCTATGAGTTTGGTGGATCGATATCTAGTCCAGATAGCGGAGTCACCTCCCTGGCGTCGGTAAAGAAGAAGTTGATCCAACTTCTATACTCTTACTAACAAAAATATCCTCCTTAGGGATGTCCGATTTTTCCAATTAATCGATTAGTAGCTAATCGATTATTTTTACAACGCTATTAATCGTAATCGATTAAAACCAAGAAATAATCGATTAATCGAAGTAATCGATTTGTTTAAAAGTTTTTCTGAGAGCAGAAATCAAAAACGCCCATCTCGAGCGTTAAAGTTGTGTAAAAGTTAGCGTCTTATTTGAAAGTGAATGGAATATCACTGTCAGGTGCGCTAGTGAACTTGATTGAATTCACAGCTGATCGCATAGAGATTAAAAAACAATAAGCTAGTAGCGATATGATGATATGGCAGCGCTACTGTTTTAACGGATGTTAATTTAATTGTTTACACAAATATTAAAAACTTATTTGTACAAACATGAATGTTTTCTGTAGCTAGGATTTTGTTATTGTTGAGTGATTGTGATTATGACCATCGTATTGAATTCGGTATATAGTAGAATTTCGGCGAAATGCTGACGCTGGCTTCACAATATTCTGCCCAGGGCCGTCTTTAGACTATTCGGGGGTCCTGGGCACTATTGGGCTAAGAAGCCCCTTTTATTGAATAGGTAAAAAACTGTCGAGAATGAGTATGATCCAAAACTGATTCCCAGCATTAAGGAACCACTTCTATCTTATGCCATGCTGAGACACTCTTTCATGTTTGACCCAAATCAGTCAACCGCGTTGAACATATTTAACAAAATATGTGATCTTCAAAATATATGGAGAACAAAGACTATTCCAGATTTTCACAACCTGGTGTTGCTTATGTCCAAATATCGTCTAAAAAGAAAGACAATCTGAGTGCATCTTAAAAAGATATTTGTTTTCCTGACCGATCTGACCGATAGTGGCAAACGGCCAAACACACTATATGCGATGGTGGGAGTTCAAACTCGGGTGAGCCGCGTACAGTGTAGTTGACATACCAACTACGCTATAGTCTTCCCAGACGGTGTAATCTCAACAGACGACGGGCACGGCTAACTAATGATTGGTTAGCTGGAGCGAAAAAGGCCAAGCGCAAAAAGGGAGTGAATGGTCTGTTCATGCCAAGGCAGGTTCGGCGCAGCGACTGGCAACCGCGTAAGGGGTAAACCCAGCCACCCCGAAGCAAGACAGAAGAGTGAGTGTATAGGCGTATAAGTGGACTGCCTCATGCCAAGACGGGAGGGTCGTAGCGTAGTATGTTGGGACTTAGCTATCGATGCCTCATGGCGTGGCAGAGGAGTGAAAGGGTGAGCATCCAAGTCAGCCTCACACGGCATGTTAAGGGTGAGCACAAAAATCAGGCTCACATGGTATGGTAGAGGCTAGCACAAAAGTCAGCCTAGCAAGGAATAAAAAAGGTGAGCACACAAGTCAGCCTCGCATGGTATGTCAGAAGTGGGGCCTAAGAAAAATGTCCCACATGGGATGCCAGGGGGAGTGACAGAGGTACAATAGAGTGGCACGATCGAGAGTGAATCAGGTGATAGGGTGAGTACCCAAGTCAGCCTCACATGGTATGGGTGGGGCGAGCACAAAAGTAAGCCTAGCAAGGAATGAGTAAGGTGAGCACACAAGTCAGCCTCGCAAGGAACGAAAAAGGTGAGCACAAAAGTCAGCCTCATGTGGGAGTGTTTGAGAGTGAATCAAGGTGCGATAGAGAGAGCACCCAAGTAAGCCTCATACAGGACGTACGAACGCGTGAGTGAGAGTGAATGAGTACATTTAGTACAGAAGTAATACCGAGAGTTCCTGGGAGGAATGATGGCGGAGCCCAATGGAGTTTAGTCGGTATTAATGGCAGCGTCACCATTCGAGCCCGACACGCCCCCAGTGCACCCCGTGTGGTAGATTGGACCCTACCAATAGCACGTGTACTGGGCTAGGACGTAAAGGTCTTCTCCATTGTAAAAAAAAGACGATGTAATCTGAGCATCCAACCAGTATTCCACGTCGTTTACAGATGGCCGAATTTTATATACCAATAACAGTATCCCTATTCAACAAACTGTTGTATCGAAGACAGCCATAACATGATCACTTTCGATATTAGAAGAGGTCAATACTGTAGTTGTCGCGTAAAGTTTGTTTAAAATTACTTTTAAAACGAAACATAAAAATTACTCGAATCTATCAGTATGATCGGTATCGTTCCCTTCAATGCCAGTAATATAAAACAGTCAGACTATAAGAGATGCCGAGTTTTCATAAACGGAGGTTTTGAATTTAGCAAGGGAAGCTAAATTAAATACATTTTATTTCAGCACTACAAGAATATTTTGCTTGTGTGAAGCATACTTTCAATATTTATAAAAATATTTACGCTACCAAATGGCCAAGGTTCTTCAAATAACCTCAAAATGCACGCACATTTGTCATGACCTATTTAGTCAAATCTAGGGTAAAGCTAGGGTAGATACGTGAAGACCCTTTGAAAAGGGCTCTATTTAACTTCTTTTTTGGGATTTCACGAACGTATACCTTCATGACGGCTTTTTGTACGGCAGCGTTGTACAAAAATAACAGTAGTGGTTCTGTACCAGTCTAAGACTGACCGGCAGAGTGAAACATGCCAAATCCGTCCAAAAAGTCTTCGTAAGAACTCAAGAAATTGCGTTTTGACGCTTCCAGGTGGATTTGTCCGTTGAAAGACCAAGATGCGATTGAGAAATGGATAGTTTACCACATCCGCAGTTCGCTTGCCAAGCAATGTTTTTTGTTGGTTGGCTAAGGTCCGGTTACTTTCAATCTTTGTGTACGTGGTGCCCCAAACGTTGCATTTTTATTAAAAATTAATTGAAACTTGTACTGATTTTAGTAAGACGTTTTTTTTTAAATATAGTCTTTAGAATGATTTTATATTCATGCTAGGTGTGGGCCCCCAAAATCCCGGGGTCCCTGGCCTTGATCCAGTGTGTCCACGCGTAAAGACGGTACTGCTTCTACCAAGTTTAATTTAAAGAACCCTTTACCAGAATTCATAGAACTGCTCATAGATATAGCGTCTGCTGGAAAACGCATATAGTGTATCTAAACCTCTCATTCCCCTCAGACCATTTACTGGCGGTACTGTTTTAAGCCTTTCCTTGCTTGAACTCAAGACAACCTAAGAGTAATTATAGAGCGAATCCGGCGCGAATGCCAACGTTCAATTCGTAATCCCGCGATTGATCTAATCTTTCCAACGGATTTGTTCAAATTATTCAAAGATATGATCGTGAATGTAAAACGTAATTATAAAAACGTAAGTTTTTGTGAATTACGTTTGTGGTCTAGAGTTGAATTTAAAAGTTATAATTGGCAGCACAATATTTTACACGTATTAAAAAAAGTAATCGACCAATAATCGACGCTAACTGATCGATTATCCGATAATCGTTAAATGTGTAAATCGATTAATAATTAATCGCTTATTTTCTATAATAATCGATTAGTTCGATTAATCGAGAACTAATCAGACATCCCTATCCTCCTCCTGTGATACTTGTGGAGTGCGCAGTAGTATATACGGCCTCTAGCAAAAGCAAGTATCGGACTAACCATTCCCTCCCTTTCCTTCAGCGATCTACGTTCGGGCCTAGTCGACGCCGGTATTGATCAATAAATACTTTAGGATTTCCAGGAGATGTACATTGAAAGATGTTTCGCTACTCCCAAGCATAATTATCTACTTATTCTCTGTGCAACTTCAGCTAGACCAGATCGATAACGGAGTATCTAGGAAAATATTCTCCCAAGATTTCAGAATTTTTTTTTTCAGAATATCAAATTTTAAAAAAATCGGTTTTGTTCAACAAGAAATTTAGAAAATCTTAAAGGTTAAATTCCGAAGCGAATGCCTTTGTATTCGAAAATGATAGGAATTCGATTGACTACTAAATGTAATATTGGTTCTTACTTGAATCAAGCATTTTTTAAGAAAAACTTTGTTTTACTTAGTGAACGTATAAATTGGAGGGCACAATTTGTTTCAACTAAACTACCACAACAAACGAACAAAAAACACTAGAGTTTCCAAATTTTGAAACGCATCGTTGCTTAGGTTTCAAAATAAACTCAGATAAATAGGGTCAGTTTGTTTGAATGGTAAACAGTTATCCTGAAAACAGGGTGATCGGGTAAATGTGGGACACATTTTTCAAATAAACTGCCATAACAAACGAATAAAACGCAACAGGATTTCCAAATTTCAAGAACCATCGTTGATTAGGCTTAAAAGCAAGCCCGGGAAATTTGGTGTAGATTGCTTTGAAAAAAAAAGTTACGTTGAAAAAATAATGTGAACGTATACATGTGGGACACACTATTTCAACCTTAAAATCCCACCCAACACTTCTTGCTTAAGCAATTACTCATAAAAGTAATATCAATAAATTCCGAACAAAGCAATCAACCTTACTTTAGTAGATGCTATCCGAATTTAAAAGTATCTCATGTCACCAAATTAGAGCACTTCCAACTTCAGCTGTAACCGCACAAAATTTGCTGAAATATTTCACGCCAACAGTGTTCGGATCGTTCCAATTCCTGCTAACCAATGACTGCCCTGCCATAGCTGGCCCTCGTTTTGGCAGCAAAGTGTGCAAACCGAACTTTGGAAACTTTTTCACTTCAGCCGCTGCCGGTCCTGAGAAGGATAAGGACGAAGGAACCCAGAAAAATTAAATAGTTTCATCTCTAGTTGGTTAGCATTGCTCGTTTTCCTAGCTCTTCCACTTGGTTAGGAAAATTTATGTTTGGAAATCCGAAAGTTACAAATTTAAATATTTTCGCGCACTTTACTACTCCCTCCACTGTTCAATCCAGATACCATCATCCGTACGCCGGATACCGATGGTTTATTAGTTCTGAAACTTTTAAATTGAAATATCTTTGCCACAGTAGAACGCCGCAGCAGCTACAATCGCATCCCGTGATATAATCATTAAAATTCATCTTCTTTGCAGTAATATTTTATGCGAGAACGAGTTTTCCTCTTCTTGGCCTAGGATATGTCCGGATCGTGTAATTGTTATTAGATTTGCTACACGAACTCGCTAAAAACCTCAATCTCAACTTTTTAGCCTGTGAATCAGAGTCGAAAAACCACAATGCTGGGAATGAAATTGTTTCCTCTACAAATTTTCCACCCACAATTCAACTGCCCATGGAAAATGTTCCACCATCGCATCTATACCACATCGTTCGACCATCGTTGAGCCCGTTGCCGGAAAATAATCAAAGCATTTTCGTCTTTGTGATGGTGGTCTGACCACCCGCAGAGCCATCGTGATATAAAAGCTACGACTGTATCTATCTATAAAAGTGGGAGGCCTTTCAATTGAAAGGCTCGAAAAACCAAAGCTCGGAAGAATGTGGACCTCCGACCAGACGAGGAAGAGCGAACAAATATAATAGCAATCTAATATCTTCCTGTGTCCGCTCCTGGTACTTTCCGAAGCGTTCCTCTTTAGCACACCTACGGCGCCCTTTTCGCTCACAAGTACGCAAATAATTTCCTTGTTAGGTTTCTAATTTCCTTTCATCTATTTTCCACTTTGAGGTTTTCGCTTTCATGTTTTTGGCTTTCGAATGGTCGTTCTAACGAAACGGAACTTTATTGAAATATATTAATCCTATTGAGCTAGGAACCGAAACCACAGTATGGCCACAAAAAGCTGCAATGCGACGCGATCCTAAATGTATGACAATGTGGTACAAGATCAATACGACCCTGGTTTCGAATTATCACTAAGTGGAAGTTGTGAAAAGAAAACAATCACTCCATTTAAAGTATGAATTTCTCACTAATGGAGTCAGAATGGGAGCATAAAAAAGGGTGTATATTATACAACCCTATTGTGACTATCTTGCTTCCGAGTGACGATCCCAGTGTGATCGCATCAAAAATTTAGGGCTGCTTTCCACCGAGAATTAAGGGTAACCGTTATGCTTAAATCCGATTGCCTTGTGTAAAGTGTCAGGAAATTTTGAAAATTTTTATACTTCATCCGTTTACTTAACCCATTCATGCTCATGTTGTTTATAAACAACAACGTTTTTAAGAAGCTAAAACTTTTGGTTTATGCAAGATCTGCTCACAAAATGTTATTATTACCGTTCATTTGGACACTAACAGTTACAAGTGTTAGCTCTAGAACTGAAGTTAATGCAATTACTCTAATTTGGATTCTGATGGAGCAGTACTGCAAGCAACAGATTATGTTGAGGACGATTCATTCGTTAGAAAAAACCTGTTTTTTCCACCTAGTGGTGCAATTGTGCCTTTCGCATTTACCCAAACTAGAAGTCCATGGCTGGTTATGTTTAATATAATGATGGAAATGTCTTTAACATGTTCAATACGATGTGCACTTACATACAATGGATCAATAGCAACGAACTTGAGATGCTATGTGTCGACGACGAAACACTTGAAATCAGCAGCGGATTCAGAAAGAAGGTTAGGGGGGTCCGGACTCTGCTAAAAAATTTCAACTTGTTAAGAAATTTTAAATTAGTTTCAATTTCGAAATAGTTTCAAACTGAAAACCATTTTTTTACTGGTTTTTGACTCACTAGGAAAGTTTATTCTGGAGGAACTGAGAGGAATTTAATTCGGGGAGGCGGGAGACTTGATGAGGGAAGGGGGTTTAGGGAAGGGTGGTATGTAATGTGGGAGGGAGGGGTGGTAACCAGCCCCCTGTCAAGGACGACGTCTCTGTACAGCCAGCATCATTGCCATGAAAGGCAAAACATTGATTTTGAACCGAATGATTAGAAGCTGTATTTAGTTACAAAATGTCGATTTTCTGAATGATATGATATTAAATCATCCCACAAGATGCAAAACGTCGTGTGGAATGCTTGAATATCGAGCATAGTGCCGAACATAATTCTTTGTTTGGGGCTTTATAGCTATAACGCCCCATATATGTCGGTCGCTGTCAAACTCCATATGATGGTATAGGGTTGCCAGGGGGCTGGTGGTAACCCTTCGCCGCATACCCCTAACTACGCCCCTGTTAAAATAAAGAAAACCTATATAAGTAAAAAAAAATGATCGAGATTAAGTTGACAATGGTCAGAGTGATTGCATAACCTTTCTATAGGAGAAAGGCAAAAATGTGAATTTACTGTGTGGCCGCACTCTTCAAACCGTAACTCCAGAACCGGTAGTCGGAATTAAATGAAATTCAATAGCAGCCTATGTGAACGTTGTATCTTTCATTTGAGTTTGAAAGATAAAGTCGGTTCAGCCATCTCCGAGTAACCGATGTGCATTTGTTAGTCACATACACACGCACACACACATACACCCACATACATTTGCCGAATTCGGTGAACTGATAAGAATGGTATAGGATACACAGCCCTGCGGGCTGGGATTAAGTTGACGATGTTCAAAGTGATTGCATAACCTTTCTATAGGAGAAAGGCAAAAAGTTTGGCATGAAAGGGTTAAAAAAATCCAGTTGGCACAATTATATTTTAAAGGAGTTTTCTTCGTTTTGTAACTAATGGTTTATTCCTTAACTTTAATTAAAGAAAAAACAGTTATTCGTATAACTATATCTTCGACGTTGTGCCCTTAGTGTGGAATGATTTCAAGAGTGTTATGATCTGTAGGAGCGTAGCGTTCGTTAATACTAGAATTAGTTGGTTACAGGCCCGTGCGCAGCAAATACTCAAGGGGAGGGTTTTGATTTTTTTACGTTCCTTGTAAAAGAAAGTTATAGAAATCTTCAAACTTTGCACATTCTTTTTCGAGGCCTGGAGTCTTGTGTACAAAACGACTCGGCTCAACCGATTGGGTAAATGTCCATTCTCGAAAAAAGATCGTAAAGAGATACCGCTGCCTGCCGTCTCGTGGCAGTGTCGGATTGGTTTGTAGTAGTTAAGGCTACAGACTAAACCTAAACCTCTTGTATCTCGTAATCCTCATCCATCCGGGACAATTGTTGGACACTCCTTCAGTAGGGATTATGCTCTTGCTCTGTTTAGTTTATTGTAATCGTACATGCCCTAGTAACAATTGAGGTTTTATGGTAGTTTTATAGCCAATCATAAAACTTAGATTGCATTTGTAGCGTGCTATAAAACTTCAATTGTTACTTGGGTGTTTTGCCTTTCTCCTATAGAAAGGTTATGCAATCACTCTGAACATCGTCAACCTACACTGCTGGCCAATAAAATAGGTGCGAGATAAAAATACATGAAATTTTGAGTTTTCTCTAAAAATATTTTTTTATTCCAATATTTTATAGTTAGGCACAGTCGTAAATATGAAAAAGAACACTTTTATTTGTAAATTAATTGTTATACTTTACAGGAACTCTCTCTTCCCTATGAAATCCAAAAAAGCACCTGGTCAATGAAATAGGTGTATTGTAATCCATTGCATTAAAAATTTTCAAATCCAATGATTTTAAGACTTTAATATTTTTGACAATTAGTAGCCTGTGTAACCTCCCTTATTCAACCAAATTTTATCCATTCGCCTTGGCATTGAGTCATTCAAACGCTGATAAGTTTCCGTTAGCATAGTGTACCATTCCTTTTGAGCTGCTTCCCACAAACGACCCTTATTTCTGAAATTTTGACCGGATAACTTCTTTTTAAGTACATTCCGTAGATTTTTTCCGGGATTAATGACAGGAGATTGGTAGGGTCCGAAATTATAGTCACTTTATTATCCCGAAATCATTCCTTTACATACTTCGATGTGTGTTTTCGATCAATATCTTGCTGAAACTGCCATATAAAGGCACGTTATCTTTGGCATAGGACTGCATGACATCCTTTAGGATGTCCATTCTGTAGCCTTGCATTCGAATCTTGCCATTATTATAGTGGTGTTGCGAAAAATAAGACCTGCGCCATTCCACGAAAAGTAGCCCCAAACCTCATTGTTCTCGCCTCCGTGCTTTACCATATTTTGCATGTGTCGCAGATCAAACTTTTTGCACTTTGGACGTCTAACGTTTCGTTGTGCATCGGAGGAAAACAGGTTTATCTTTGATTCGTCCCTCCGAAGGATATGTCGCCATATTTTGATTCCTTCTGAACCAGGCCCATTAACGGTGTTGAAAAGTAAATTGCACATTTCTGCGAAGTCTTTTGCTTCGCTATAGTGCATCCTTTTTAGCAATTATTTCTGGAAGATTGGAGTTTTACAGCCTACGGCGAACTGTTCTCGGACTTACCACATTTCCAATTTGTGCTGTAATACTCCTGGATGACGCGAATGGATCAGATTTCGCTAATAATGCAATACATTGGTCAGTTGCTGTAGATGTTTTCTTGAGTTTTTTTGCGTGTTTCTTTTTTCAAAGGTTTTAAGGCATTTTTAAAGAAGTTTTCGGAATACCAAAGTGTATTCGCGATTTATTTATACGTCTTATCTTCTTTAACAAAATTTCTTAGCAAAACTCGTTCCACTTAAGAACAGTGAGATGCTCGACCCATTCTATAACAAATCGTTGACTTATTCAACATTTAAATACATTTATTAGCACGCAGAACTTTACCAAATTAAACATATAATGGTATTGAGTAAAATAATTACCAGTTAATATATTTCACACACCTATTATATTGACCACACAAAAAAGCCTGTGGCAGTCTTGTTTTACATATTGACAAAGATTGCAAATATAATCAGCGCCAACAACCCACTAGTAACTTGTCAGATACCAAGGCTTGTGTGTGCGGTAGGTGTGATTGAGACTGCTGTAACTTGGTATGTGTAATTGAGATAAAAACAAAATAATCTATCACACACCTATTTTGTTGGGCAGCAGTGTAATTCCGGCCCGGAGGGCCGTCTTTTTTTTACAATGGAGAAGACCTTTATGTCCTAGCCCAGTACACGTGCTATTGGTAAGGTCCAATCTACCACACGGGGTGCACTGGGGGCGTGTCGGACTCGAATGGTGACTCTTCCATTAATACCGACTATACTCCATTGGGCTCCGCCATCTATCCCCAGGAACTACCTTTCGGCATTACTTCTGGGGGGATGGCCGTACTTAGCGTACGCTCTCACTCGTGCCTTACATTCGCGCACACTCACTCCCATCTCGGCATAGGTAAACCATACCTCCGTCTATCATCCGCCAATTCACTCACTCTAACTCCTCGCCTGCTGCTCGGCGCTCCATGCTCTCTGCAGCCGGCAGGCTATCTGAGTGGTAGCAGTCGAAACTGCGTTCCACTTCTCTACCGCTTGGCACATCCCCTGTACAAGGGTATCAGGGGTTGTGTCCAAGCCGCAGACGCCTAGCATAGCGCCTCTTTCGACGTCGAAGCGGGGATATACGAATAGTATGTGCTCCGCAGTTTCGTCGACACCTGGGCAGTCTGGGCAGACTGGGGCCTCAGCGTGCCCAAACCTGTGGAGGTACTGTCGGAAACAGCCATGGCCTGACAGGAATTGTGTCAGATGGAAGTGAACTTCCCCATGGGGTCTTCCCACCCAGCTCGATATGTTAGGTATCAGCCGGTGGCTCCACCGACCTCTCGACGAGTTGTCCCATTCACGTTGCCATCTGGCGACCGAGGTCACCCTGGCACGCTCACGGACTCCCCTATTGCCACGCAATTCGAAACAATCTTCGTCTTCCCGGATGACCAGCCCGACTGGCATCATACCCGCTATCACGCAGGATGCGTCGTGTGATACCGTGCGGTAGGCAGATATCACTCTGAGACACATCAAGCGATAGTTGCTCTCCAATTTGCGACGGTAACTGGTTACTTCCAGTGCCCTCGCCCAGGACGGTCCACCGTACCTAAGGATAGATACAGCGACACCGGCCAGTAGCCTGCGTCTACTGGCGCACACCTTGGAGCTGTTGGACATCATCCTCGATAATGCCGCGACAGCCACCGAAGCCTTCTTGCACGCATATTCGACATGGCTGCCGAAGGTCAGCTTGCCGTCTATAATGGCCCATGAATCTTCAGACTCCGCTTAGAAGTTATCTCAACTTCTCCCGCTTGGATAACTGCTAGTTGTACCGATTTACGGTTATTAACAACAACCACCTCCGTCTTGTGGTGAGCGAGCTCTAGGCCTCTCGCGCTCATCCATTCCGCCACTATGCTTTAGCGTGTGCCGCCGTTAGTTCTACCTCGGAGATAGACTCCCCGTAGACCGCCAGGGTGACATCATCGGCGAACCCGACGATTTTCACACCCGGAGGGAACTTTAGTCTCAGAACCCCGTCATACATAAGGTTCCATAATACCGGGCCTAGGATTGAACCTTGCGGGACTCCTGCGGTAATAAGAACACTTTGCTGACCGGCATCGGTCTCGTATAATAGTACACGGTTCTAGAAGTAGCTTTCCAAGATCCGGTACAGGCCCACCGGCAGGCCAAGCCGGTGTAACGAGAGCGCGATGGCATCCCAGCTTGCGCTGTTGAATGCGTTTTTCACGTCAAGTGTCACTAACGCACAATATCGAATGCCCCGCCTCTTCCGTTGGATCGCTATCTCGGCAGTCCTTACCACTGAGTTGATAGCGTCCACCGTGGACTTTCCCTTTCGAAAGCCGAACTGATTACTTGACAGGCCCTCCGTACCTTCTGCGTATGGAGTTAGCCTGTTCAGGATAATCCGCTCAAGCAATTTGCCCGCCGTGTCAATCAGACAGATTGGTCTGTACGCCGATGGGTCACCAGGCGGCTTCCCGGTCTTCGGCAACAGTGCCAGCTTCTGCCTTTTCCATCTATCCGGAAAACGGCACTCGTCAAGGCATCTCTGCATAGCCAACCTGAACATGTTCGGGTTCGCCATAATTGCTGCCTTGAGAGCGCTGTTTGGAACTCCATCAGGCCCTGGAGCTTTATTCACCGCTAGAAAATTAGCAACTGCAAGTAGCTCTTCGTTCGTCACCGGGGCCACCATGTCATCCGTACCCACCGTGCCTTGCGGCGCTGGCGGCCAGGGACTTATGGTTCGGGACGGGAAGAGTACTTCGATAATTCTCGCCAACCGTTCTGGCGACCGTTCAGGAGGTGAGGAGCCCCCTTTGGTCTTTGCCATCACGATACTGTAGGCATCGCCCCACGGATTCATGTTTGCCTCCTCACACAATTTGTCAAAACACGCTCTCTTGCTGCGCTTGATGGCCTTGTTAAGGGCCGATTTCACCGCAAGGAACACTTCACGTCGTTCCACTCTAGCCTCCTCGGTGCGGGCTCGCTGCATCCTACGTCTAGCTTGTAGGGAAGCTGATCGTAGGGCTGCGATCTCTGCACTCCACCAATATACCGAACGTCTGCCATTTCTTGGCAGGGTTTTCCTCGGCATAGTGGCGTCGCACGCGCGTCATAGAACAGCTACCAGCGCATCCCCGCTTAGACTGTCGGAGTTGGCCTCTAGTCCCATGGCCGCGGTGAAAACTTCGCTGTCGAAGTGATTGGTCTTCCACCCGCGTACCTGGCAGGGATTACCCACCCTAGAATGCTGCACGCCAAAGTTGACCCTGAAGCGTGTTTCGCAAGCGCCTCCAGAAGCGCTTGGCCCCTACCATTTGTATAGCGGCTGCCCCACTCCACCGCCCAAGCGTTGAAGTCACCCGCTATGACAAGCGGCTTTCGTCCCACCATGTCAGACGAAAGCCTATCGATCATCTGGTTGAACTGTTCTATTGGCCACATAGGTGGGGCATAGCTAGGGATGCCAACCTTCCAGATTTCTCTGGATTCCTCCAGATTTTTAAGCGTCGTCCAGACATACAGATTTATTTTTGTCTGATCCAGATTTCAGAGATTTTGTCCAGATTTATCCAGACAATATGAAAAATAACTAAACAAAATACAAGAAGGCTTCGTTGATTCTTAAACCACTATTTGAAAATAGTTGGGAACACCACATATCAAAGTTTTTTCGCTGAAAGTCAACTAAATTTTCCGAATTTTCGTCAGCTGGAAGTTCCGGCAATCCAAAATGCTGAATCCATAGAAATTAAAATTTAAGCATTTGAAATATAAAAGGGAGCGCAACTATAGAATTTTTAGTATGTCGAGACATATTTGTTTGACAACCAAGCATATTCCATCAATAAAATGTACAACTACAGCTCATAGATGGAGCTTCCTAAAAAAAGCCCATCCAGACAATTCCAGACTTTTTCATAAAAATTTACAGATTTTCTGGAAAAACACTTGGCATCCCTGGATAGCAGCTACAATAGAACACACCATTGATCTTGGCAATCGCGACACCCTCCGCAGAGGACTGTACTACCTCCTGGACCGGGCACCGACCCGTTGCACAGATTGCCGCCATTCCAGACCCGTCCGCCACCCAGTTGCCGTTGTCGGCAGGGACGTTGTACGGGTCGGATAGAAGGGCGACATCTGTCCCCGACTCCGATACCGACTGCCACAGCAGCTGCTGAGCAGGTGCGCAGTGGTTAAGATTCAGCTGTGTGACGATTGCCATTGCTTCCTCTTTCCCGCCTCCCCGAAGGGACAAGCAGGTCCGCCCATAACATGGTTGCGGCCCTACTTCTTGCTAGCGCAGATGAGACACCTGGGTGCCCTCTCGCATTTCAGCGCCTTGTGTCCCTCCTCGCCGCAGCGACGACACAACTTGCTCCTGTCTGGGCCCTTACAGTCGTATGACTTGTGGCCTGGCTCAAGACATTTAAAACACCGGTCCACTGAAGGCGGCTGGGGTATGCTAACTGGGCATACTGACCATCCGATCTTCAACTTCCCTTTATCCGTTACTTTTTTGGCTTCCGCGGCCGGTAGCTAGTAAGCTACCTGCGTGCCAAGCAACCGCTCCCTGATACGTACAGAGTTCTGATCGATCTCGACGCCGCACTGCTGCTTAACGGCCGAGACGACGTCCTCTGCGTTTGTGATCTCGTCCAGTTGCTTACACTGGAGAGTCACTTCCGCTCCCAACGACCTCACCTGAGCGCCGTTTCCCAAGACCTCTTGGGCCAACCTCCTATACGTTGCTCCATTGGATCGTGCTCCACGCTTCAGCACCAAGATCATTTCGCCATCTTTGGAGCGTCTGACGCTTCGCACATCCTCTCCTAAATTCGAGAGGCTTTCGGCCGCCCGCATCGATTTTAGGACCTCCGCATAGCTGCCCCCGTTGGTTTTCACCAGCAGGGCCTCCCCTCTGTCCCTCGCCTTCTTCTTCGCGGGTCGAGGTGCGTTCGACTTCCGCTCCCTGCTGACCACCTGCCATTCGCCATCTTGTGCCGATGGCGCCGGCAGGCTGGTGCCAGGTCGCTCCGCAGTACGCGCCCGATTGGCGACTTTCGCCTTTCTAGGCTGGGAAGTCGCCTTCACGGGACGCCGCCCTGCGGGATCCTTCGCACCCGGATTCGCACCTCCCACCGGAGGGCCGTCTGTCATATACCATTCGACTCAGTTCGTCTAATTCGGCAAATGTCTCTGTGTGTGCGTATGTATGTGTGTGTATGTATGTATGTATGTATGTATGTGACCAAAAATAAGCACATCGGTTACTTGGAGATTGCTGAACCGAATTCATCAAACTTAGTCTCAAATGAAAGGTACAACGTTCCCATAGGCTGCAGTTGAATTTCATTAAATTCCGGTTATGCAATCACTCTGAACATCGTCAACCTAATCCCGGCCAATTTTTTTTGACTTACATAGGTTTTCAGTATTTTAACAGGGTCGTAGTTAGGAGGATTCGGTGAAGGGCAACCCCCCCCCCCCCCCCCCACATCACTCACCACCCTTCCCTAAACCGCCTAAATTCCCATCATCCAGGCGAATAAAATTTTTTAATTCCTCTAGAATAAACTTTCCTAGTGGGTCTGAAAACCTGTGAAAAATTTGCTTTGAAATGATTTTGAGTCTAATTGAGACTAATTTAAAATTTCTTTCAGCGTCGACAAATAGCAACTCAAGTTCGTAGCTGTCGATTCATTGTACGTATGTGTAAATCGCACTGAATATCTAATAGACAGTTACACCATAATATTAAACATAACCAGCCATGGAATCGTAGTTTGGATAAATGAGAAAGGCACAATTGCACCACTAGGTGGATTAAAACGGGTTTTTTCCCAACGCTGCTTTTTCTTGCTTGCTGTCCAACCTTCGCGCTATGTCTGACCTACTAAGATCTGCTGTAAATGTCGTCGCCTGTTGAGACACAAACCAATCCGAAGGTGCCGGCTATAACGATTTACATATCTTTACAACCACCTTCGCACGGTTTCTTATCCTTCTTGGCGCCTCACTTTCCTATTTATCTGCTAGCTGGTGCTGAGAGTTCCTTGGCGGCGAAATTTCTCCAGATACCAGATGCCCATTTTCTCGAGCCATTTAGATGTCAGCCTCTCCAACGGATATAATTTTACAATTAAGAGGGTCTTTTACTCATAAAATTCAGATTTTTCCGCAAACTCAACGTAGGGGTTCGGTATTTTTTACATAGAATGTGTATTCATCTCGCATATAGTTACTTTCCTACGATAATATGATTTTGTGTAGTTTTTTCTTCGAAGAATTACAAAACTGGATATGTGAAAAAATCGTTATCATTTACCTACAAAAATGTACGATTTTTTAGTATCGGTTGATTAGTTGGAAACTTTTGGAAGGCATTTTGATCACGAACACGTTCATTTATAATTTCAGGTGGAAAATATCGGGAAGATAGCGCTTCAAAATTGCGTGTGCGCATAATGTATTTCTTTGACGTCATAATGTCCTTAAAAGATCCTTTGCGTCAGATATAGGTTCTCAATGAGGCAAAAACTAATGGACTAAACACCCTGACATACAGTGTTATGAGTCCATTTATCTTTATATTTAAACAGGCAATGTATATCTAAATATTGGTTACTTTGGTTTATTTTTTATGTTTCGGGCACTAATTTTCCTGAATGTATTAATTTGAATTTATGTATGACATATAAACGAATTTTTCATCGTATAGGGGAGACCAGGGCTAGTTGGCGGTGTTTTTAGATTCAATTTTTTACCGCTTTGATGTAGGTAGATTTTGCAAAATAGAACATATGGCATGAAAGGACAGACTATTGGCGACCTCCCTGAATTTTTTCAAAGTGTTTGTTGCATTGTCTTTGTTTTTATAGAAAAAAATGTGTGATGCAGGAGTGTATGGATACGCCATAAAAGAAGCAATCAAATGCAGATTCAATTAGATCAAGAGTCCGTATGAAACGTGCTGAATGTTTTTTTTTTTTTTCAATAAAACTGTATGTCACCGACAATTTATTTCAGTCTCAATACCTCGGCATTTTGACTTTGACACGTATTCCATATTCAAAAGCATATTTTCGAAATTCTTCAGGCGATTCGCCAAAATAAATATCCCCTGCATTGACGAGATACACAAGAAAAAAAATTTCTTACTTTGAAGTGAATTTCAAAAATAAAATTTTTTGACGACTACCGCCAACTTCCCCGCGTGCGTGACTTACCCCAACCGCATATTTTATAAAAAATTATTTAAAAAATAACTTTAATTCATGGATAGATGTAATATCTATACGGATACTGAAAGCTCTTTTCATGCACTATCGAAAAATATAATCATTCGAGAAACAAAGCGTTTAAAATTTAGAAAATTTGCTTGGTATGCTCGAAAACACAATATCGTCTACAACTAATAAAACAAATAAAATTAGTCTACAATTAATAATACAAATAAAATGTTTTGCAACAAAAACACATTTCACAGTCTATTCTCAACCACCAAAGGCATAAGTCACAATACCAGTGTGCTCTCTGCTGCCCAAGCCAGCGCAAACGGTTGCTTTTTTCTTGTGTACATTGTCTAAAGATCAAAGGGTACCGTTACTATTATTCTTGTGTGGTGATCTATCACGATGACTGAGTCTCCTCAACCATACGTGATTCTTCGGGCTAACACGGTGGCCATTGACTTCCGGTCTTTCCGCATAAGACCGAGTATTGGTGATGTGGAACATTTGCTGAAGGTGAAAATGCAGCTTCGGTTTTCGGATGTCAGCTTCATCCAGCTGGAGCACGTCAGGCACGCGGTGCTGATAACGTTCTACAAATTCGCCCAGGCGAAAAGATTCATTTCACAAAACAACTGGAAACACGTGCTGGATTGTGACACCGCTAAAATCAAGATCCCTGTGTATATGGATAACGGAAACGTGGAAGTTAAATTACATGATTTGGCACCACGTACTTGCAAAGTGGCCATTAAAAGATTCATGTCGTATTTCGGAGAAGTGGAATCCATTACGGAGGATACGTGGAGGAACTGCTTTCCCGGTATTTCAAATGGTGTTTTTGTGGTGAGAATGCGGGTGGACAAACCCATTCCCTCCTACCTTACCCTGCAGTACACAACAGAAGGAGGTGATACCATTATACAGCGAACTCTATGCACATATCAAGGACAAACTAACACGTGCCAGTTCTGTGAACAAACGGCACATTACGGATAACCCTGCCCAGAAACCGCCAAAAAAGCTCATCTACAAAAAGAAATACCAACACTCAGTCTCCAATGTCATTCCCTGAGCCACAAACGGTTGCCAAATTTGTGGCTGCTGTTCAAGCAATAATGACAACTGCGAAAGCCGTGTCAAGTACCACAAACTCAACAGCTACCATCAATGAGGGAGCTACGAGCACTGACGGAGGGTTCACGCTCGTGACCCGAAAGGGAAAGAAGTTAGGAACAACACCTGATCGCGAACATCAAGGCAGTAACCCCGATGATGACCCAGACAAGTGCGATGATGACAGACATATTTTTGTTATTTTTATTGTTTACATCATGTAAATATATAAAAGATCCACGGCTCCGTGAAGCTAACGCCTTGAGCCGTGCCAAATAAACGAACTAAAAAAACACATTGGATAATGGGTTTCACATAACTTGAGGTACACAACGAGAGGCATTGCTGTATGTCTAATAGAAACGAAGAAAAAGGGATTCCGCCAACTTACCCCAACCGCCCACTAGCCCCGGGCTTCCCTACATATGCTTTTTTCAATATGAAGTTTTCAGAAGTAAACCTAAGTCATTGTACGGAGAAAACGTCAATAAACTGATTTTAAGGAATCCCTACGAATACATAGATATTTTTTTCATTTTCTGCCCAATCAAACTATTGAAAACTTTGCAGGAGATGTGTATTAATGATAGGTATGTAAAAAATTACATTTCCTAACACTTTTTTCGTGTTTCTTTACTCCAAAACTGTACCAACTGTAGAAAAACAGTTTTTGTACACAATATGTGCTAGATAAGTATTAGGTGTGAAAGGGTTAATTTTATCCATATTATTGACATTATTTGTCTTATCAATTCAATTAATTCATTTTTTTTGCTTTACTCATATTATTTTAATCATTTTATTAAATTAATAATTTTTCCCAGTTTATATATTTAATTCAGTTTTTTTATTCGGTTTAGTCAGTTCTTTTAATTATTAGATGACAGTTTGTTAGCTTGAAACAATTTAATTTACTCTCTTAATTTTATAACCTTTTTTTAAATATTGTCTTACTTTTCATTTGAGCTAATTTGATTTATTTATTTTATGAATTTAATTTATATTAGTTGTTGTACCCGTTTTAAGAATAAATTCTTTGATTTTTTTGCTGCATAATTATTTTAATTTTATTTGTTTTATCATTTTTCTATAATTTCATTTATTCGAAGTGTTATTCGCGAAGATCTCGAAATCGTGTTTATCTCACATCTAGTTGCTTGCCAACTTTCCTTGAGTTCGGCAAACTAATGAATGACGCAACAGTTATATGTGTAAGAAATATTTCATCTCAACGATGCGTGAATTACATTTTTTTTAAATTTCGCAAAACTTTGGTTTTAATCTGCGAAGTCACGTTCCAATTTTTTTTTCAAAAATTTCTTCACGATGATTCAATTGGAACCATAAATCCCTGACATATTTTTATTTGTTCCGCTTCCAAGCGTAGTTCGTTGGAAAAATTCGATAAAAATGGCTATTTTCACCTAAAAGATGTTTTTTTTTAATTTCACAAAACTTTGGTTTTGTACTGTGAAGTCCCGTTCCAATTTTTTCAAGAATTTCTTCACGATAATTTAGTTGGAACCCTAAATCCCTGCCATCTTTCTATTTGTTCTGCTCACAAGCCCAGTTCGTTGAGAAAATTCGATCAAAGATGCCTATTTTCACAAAAAAGATGCTATTTTTAAAAATTTTGAAAGCTTTGATTTTAAAATGTGAACTCCCGTTCCAATGTTTTTCCAAAATCTTTTCACATTGGAACCTTAAATCCCAGGCATCTTTTTTTCATTCTGCTGCCAAACTGAGTTATTTGGGAAAATTTTTTGAAATCATAAATCACTATAATTCAGTTTTTGATTCTCATAAATCATCATAAATCACTATAATTCAGTTTTTGATTTTTTTTTCAAAAATTTCTAACCCTTGGAAATAAAAAAAATTAAATTTGTTTTTAACGGTTTTTGTTTGTTTTGACACTATATGCTGATGTTTCATGCTATTTTTAGACATATTTCGACAAGTAAATTAGATTTTCAACATGTCATGTACTCCCTTTGGATTTTTTCGAATATTATGAAATCAATATTCAAACGCTGCACCCCCTTAATGATGTCCGATTGAATTAAAAAACTCATAGATTAATTTTTCGATGTAATAATCATTTTATATAAGACGAAAATTTAAGATGATTATTTTCATTGATATTTTCCCTCTTAAATACTCCTAGTTCTTCATTTAAACTTTAGTTTTAAACTGTGAAGCTTCGTTCCAATTTTATTCAAAAATTTCTTCACCAGTGGTTTCCTGAGACCCCACAATTTTACCATTTTTTTCGTTCTGCTCCAAAAAAATTCTTATTTTGTTTCGCAGTGTTATCATATGACATATTTAGATTTAAATGGATTCATTTTTTCACCTTGAGTACCTTCCCCCTTAGTTATAAGATACAAATAATGCAATGCAATATAAAATAAATCCCACTGTTAAACATACTTACATTCACGCCTTCAATCCATAGCTAATGGAATAAAACGATCCGGAATTCCAAACGCACACACACACACACACACACACACACTCAGCCTTCAGTTCCCTCCGTTAGACTAATTAGGTTAGCAAGTTTGAAACTAGCTTCCTCGCTTAGTGTTTCCGCTTTGCTGGCTAATGATGCTCGAGAAGAAATTCGAAAGCGATAATAGATTAATCGAAACCCAACGAGGCGAAAACAGCAAATAGTTCCTGTGTCAATGCCCGTTTCCGCCCGACAATCCCATCCTTACATTCATGCTTAGCCAGCCAGTCATTTATAGAGATTAGAAACGTTCGCCTAAGTGATCTTGAACACATAGCATCAGTTTTCTTCATCTTCGGCAAGAAATGGAAAGAGCAAACACAGTAGCTTCCATATCCAGTCCAAAGTGGAAACGAGCCCAAAATCTCCTCGGAAATGGTGCTTTCGCAAACATTCACTCGTTCGTTTGCTAAACTGAACGACGAAGGAAGCGCCTAAGTAAATATACCTACCTACTGAAAGTGTAGGCAAACTTTTCTCGATAAATAGGAAATTGAATTAGATTAAATATTTCTTGTTGAATAAATCCCCTTCGACTGATCAGTTGTTTGATGTTGGATTTGAAATACGTGGCACGATGTAATGTGATTGAAAAGCCTTTAGCTGATTCCATTTACTGGGTTTGAGCAGCTTTAGCATCGGAAACAAAAGATTTCCACCTGTGCTCCTTTTGTCTTTAACAATGCTGGCAGATGTTCATGTAATCATGTTGATTAGTTAAAAGTTTGCGCAAATAAATAAGCTAATGTTGGCGGAGTTTGCGTTTGTTTTAAATAGTATTTATGTGTATTAAAGTATTTTGCTTGTTATTCTTCAGTTCCTTTTTATAGAATTTTAATCATAATTACTAACTAATTACATGTTTTATTTTAATATAGACAAAGTACCAATCGATTTTCTTCCGTCTTTAGTAAGAATTATGTTGGATAATTCATATTTATATTATACCTACTCGTTGCATCACTGAGAACAACTGTATTTTGAATACTAAAATTCTAAAGGAGACTTCTTTCGCAAGTTTCAGGTTATACTGATCATTGTGCGAAATTCACCATTTGCATTATTTATAATAAGGATGCAAGGAATCAAAATATATAAAAAATCTGACGCGTATTTTTTGTTTTGGCTCAATATAATATTTTTTCCAAGTTATTAGTTTTTGAACTTTTGAAGTTAACAACATTGAACATTTTTCAATCACTGATAACTCGAAAACCATATATGGAAAAAGCATCAAATAAAAAAGTTGAATTTTCAAATGAGCTTACCGAACAAATAATTTTTGTTATATAACTTATGAAGCTTGCAATTATTGATTTTTTTTTAATGTTGAACAATTTTTTTATTGAATCGCAAGAATCATGTTAAAAAGATTGTGTAAAATTTTGGGAATGGACATCAAAATACTTTGCGAGATATTACAATTATAAACAAAACGCCAAATGATAGGCCTGTTATAATTGAAATATCTCGTAAAATACTTTGAATTCCATTCTGAAATTTTCACACAAGACAAAAAAAATTTGAAAAAGCTAAAGATTTTTTTTGGCACAGCCCTAGAAAAAGTTTTTTTTGTAACTAATATTTTCAGAATACATAAATTATATAACAAAAACAAATATTACAAAAAATCAGGCGAAAACGCTATTTTTATTATTTAATGCTTTTTCCACAAATCTAATAGTTTTTGAGTTGTCAGGGAATAAAAAATGATCAATTTAATAAAATTTATAAAATTTAAAAAATATTTTATAAAGTTCTAAAGCTTATATTTTGAAAAAATAAAATCAAATTCAGTCAAAGCATTATGTTAATAATTTTCAGCTGAAAAATGCAAAAAAATGAGAAAACTAAAATTTTAGTTGTAAATCTGACGTGGAACGACTCGCATTCCGCCAATTTTAGACTTTTCTGGCTGCATCCAAAAATTAACAGCAAATATTTTTTTCAGACTCGCCCCGAAAACAAATTTATTTTGATAACATAAGAATTTTAAAAAGATTATGTGAAAATTTCATAATGGCACTCGAAGTATTTTACGAGATATTTCAATTATAACAGGCATTTAGTGTAAAATTGCCTTGTTTTCAGTTTATAATTGTAATATCTCGCAAAGTATTTTCATATCCACTCCCAAATTTTTACACAATCTTTAGCATAATAAAGCAAATAATAAGTAAAAAAATTAGCCTAACTTTAGAAAAATTCAATTTGTTTCAAATAATTGCAAATTTCATAAGTTGTATAACAAAAAACCAATTCAATTCACCTATCAGTGAGATGAGACATTTCTTACACATATCACTGTTGTATTATTCATTAAGTTGCCGAACACACGCAAAGTTGGCAAGCAACTAGATGTGAGATAAGCACAGTTCCGAGTCCTGCACGAATAACACTGAATAAATTAAAGAAAAATAAAAAACAAATGAAAATTTTAAATAATTCTGAAAAACCTGTTTTAATCCACCTAGTGGTGCAATTGTGCCTTTTCATTTGTCCAGACTACGATTCCATGGCTGATTATGTTCAGTACAATGGTGGAAATATATATTACATATTCATTACGATTTGCACATACATACAATGGATCGACAGCCACGATTTTGAGATACTATGTGATACTGAAACATCGCTTAAAACCAGCTGTGGATCATGGAGAAAGATCCGGGAGGTCCGGGTCCTGCCGAAAATTTTCAACTTGTTAAGAAATTTTAAACTAGTTTTAATTTTAAAGTAGCAACCCCTCGCTGCATACTCCCTTCGGGCCGGTATGATTGACGATTTTTAGAGTGATTGCATAACCTTTCTATATGAGAAAGGCAAAAATGTACCAAAGTCCAAAAAAGTCCATTTTTGCCAAACATCTCAATGTTTCATGCATTTTAAATGCATTTGGAATCAAAAATACAAATTTGATTTTGAAAATTTTTCATTTCAGTTTATATGGGAATTTGCTGTGTGATTGCACTCTTCAACTCGTAACTCCGGAACCGGAAGTCCAATCAATGAAAAATTCAATAGCAGCCCATGGGAAGGTTGTACCTTTCATTTGAGACTAACTTTGTGCAAATCAGTCCAGCCATCTCTGAGAAACAGAGGTCACATTTTTTATCCACATACACACATACATACACACAGACATTTTCCGATCTCGACGAACTCAGTCGATTGTCATATGACACTCGGCCCTCCGGGTCGGGATTAGATTGACGAATTTTAGAGTGAATGAGAAAGGCAAAAATATTTTTAGCAAATGTTGAAAGTTATGCATTTTTTTTTGGTGAGCAGTTCTATGTTTCATTAAATCAATTTTAACTTCGCTTCCTATTAAATAAAGACCCTTATTACAGTGCATCTCTACAAAAACGAGCTCACTTTGAAAATAAATCTGAGGATTATGATTGATTACAGAACTCTGGAATTTTCTATTGGAATGTTTTCAGGCAGGAATTTGATATTGATGCTATTAGACAACTGTGAAATCAAGACCAATAGATCAGTTACATATCAGGAGGACCCCATTCCGACAATTTATCAAACGTCCTCATGATGTCTACAACAAGAGGTTATCAATCTACGGATCAGATAATTGTTATTGTAATATTAAATTAAATCAGTCTGCATCAATAAATTTTCAACTTCAATCCAATTTTTTTTTGTTGGGTGTGGTGGGGGGGTATTGTATGGTGGTAAATCCCAAAACCTTCTCTTGGCTACGCCGTTGCTTGTAGTTATTTATTTCGCTTTTCATTTTCCGATATGTTTCAGATCGATCCGATGGTTATAAGTTAGAAAAATTGCAGTCACAGGGTTTGTACAAATGAACATTTTTGCACTGATAAGTAATCAAGTTCCTTCCAGACAACTTGGAAGTGTTCGGTGATTATTTCTAGCAGTAGTAGATAGACAAATGAAATACAAAATTCGTTTTATTGAAATAATGTTTGGCTTATTTCAATGGATTATTACTATATTGAACAATAAATAGGCGACAAAGAGTAATCCACAAACAACAAGCCGTAACTTTTAAAGTATCCAAAATAGATATTTGAAGTCTTCAGTAAAGTTATTCGCAAAAGTAAGAGCTACAAATTTGCTGAAGACATCATTTCGATATAATGACTTCCAAGAAAATTTGTGAAAATATCTCACTCATAGGGGGATTAATTAGCAAAAGCACAATACAAAAAGAAAGGGCATATTGACCTCATTAAATTCTCCGAAGATACTATTGACCTATAATAAGCCGTTTTGGCGTTAATAATAAATTACATGTTTTAAATATCTCTTTTGATAATAGTCCGATTTCAACAATCTATAGCTTGTTCGAAAGGTATTCGTTAAAGCTGTCTAAAAACATATAAATTGGTAATCTATATTGTCAATTTCGACAGATAATTCAAAAAAACTGCAAAAACGCCATTTTTACGCATTCATATCTTGGAAACTAAAGATCAGAATCAAAAACAAATTAATAGGGTTCATACTGTTTTTTAGTTCTTTCATTTAAAATTGGTTTGGATAAGATCGGTTCAGCCATTGCTGAGAAACACGAATGAGAATTTGTCCGTTACATACACACACAGACATTGTCCCAAATCGTCGAGCTGAGTCGATTGGTATATAAGACTCGGCCCTCCGGGCCTCGGAAAACATCTTGAAAGTTTGAGCGAATTCTATACATTTCTTTTATAAGAAATGTAAAAAGCTATACTAAATGGAATTGAAATTTATGCTAAGCAAGTTAGTTTGAAGTGTCCTATATAATTTAATAACCTACATATATTGATTGCCCTACTTGAATTTGATAACCTACAGGAAAACAATATAATTTGTTAACCTATATATTTTTCTTATCCTATAATTGGATAACCTAAAGAATTTGATTTGATCGGTGAAAATCACTACTGGACCCATTATAGATACTATATTATCGTAAACGTGGGTAAGATAATTTAACATCATCGGATTTTATTGTAACTATCTATTGTAATAGCAGGATTGCAATTGGATTTGATACACAAAACAATAACGAAAAACAAGAGGAAACAAGAACTAAATGTAGGTGAGAATCACGAATGTATCAAACATTATATATAATAATAAATTTTGCAGGTATTTTTTAACTGTTTCCAAATACACTGTCTGTTAAAAAATCGGAATCGTTGTCTTGTTTCTTGTTGGTCGCCACACTTCCTATTAAATAAAGACCCTTATTACAGTACAACTCTTCAAAAGCGAGCTCAATATGAAAGAAAATCTGAGGATTATGATTGATTTCAGAACTCTGAAATTTTCTATTGGAATGTTTTCAGGCAGTTATTTAATGTTGATGCTATTAGACAACTGTGAAATCAAGACCAATAGATCACTTACATATCAGGACCCCATTCCGACAATTTATCAAAAGTCATCATAATGTTTACAACAACAGGTTATCAATGTACGGATGAGATAATTCTTATTGTAATATTGAATTAAATCAGTCAGCAGCAATAAATTTTTAACTTCAATCCAATATTTTTTTTTTTGGGTGGGGAGGGGATTTGTATGGTCTTGAGCCTCAAAACCTTCTTTTGGCTACGCCGTTGCTTGGAGTTATTTATTTCGCTTTTCATTTTCCAAGATATGTTCGAGATCGATCCGTTGGTTAAAAGTTAGAAAAATTGCAGGCAAAAGGTTCGCGCAAATAAACATTTTTGCACTGATAAGTTATCAAGTTCCTTCCGGACAATTTGGAATTGTTTGGTGATTATTTCTAGCGGTTGTAGATAGAAAAATGAAATACAAAATTCGTTTTAACGAAATAATGTTTGGCTTATTTAAATGGATTATTACTATATTGAACAAATCCACAAACAACAAGCCATAACTTCTAAAGCATTCAAAAAAGATATTTGATGTTTTCAGTAAAGTTATTCGCAAAAGTAAGTGCTACAAATTTGTTGAAGGCATAATTTCAGCACAACCACTTCCAAGAAAATTTATGAAAATTTCTCACTCGTAGGGGGATTAATCAGCAAAAGCACAATACCAAAAGAAAGAGCATATTGCCTCCATTAAATTATCCGAAGATGCTATTGACCTAAAAGCGAAAAAATGGCCCATAAAATAGACATACAAACGAATTATTGCTAATGCTCTGTTAATAAAATATCAAAATTCCTCAATCAATGCACTGTGGTGGGAAAACTGAATTTTCCTAAAGGGGTCATATATTGTACTGAGCCAAAAAAAATCGAAATTTTTTTTGAATCGATTTGAAGTTTATACTTTACTTAAATTTCCAACGCGACTGAGAACTAAAAAATCAACACATTCTCTTGAGAAAAGCGATACTAGCATTGACACCATTCAAAGAAAATCAACAGTGAATATTTCCAGACTTGGTTTTATTTCCTATTTAAGAACTATTGTGTTTTTTACATCCTAGATTGCATGATCCTTTGGCGATTGTTTATCGGTCCCACCTATCAGCATTGAAGTATCGACCTTACGTTTTTTTTACAATAACTATCGTTTTACACCACCGATTTCGTCCGGGTTTTTTCAATAGCGATCATTGTTACTATTTACAGCTGGTATCAGCTTGATAATCCTAAAAAAAATACGAAAAAAACTGTTTCACCTCTAAACTGCTAGCAAAGCAAATCGCTCTGTTTGTTTGCATAGAGCGTGGAGGGCGAAAATTTAAATAAACAAACAAAAATACAGTTTCGCCCGTTGTATTTTTGCTGTAGTTTAAGAAAGCAATATCGTAGAATCCAAATTTTTAGGTTAATTTGTTGCGTTTCAAAGCCCTCATTCGCATGTATGAAAAAAAGCCTTATGTTTACATTTGTAAGTATCGCTCTTTTCACAAAAAAGAGTTGATATAGTTTTTTTTTCATTTTGCCTGTTGTCTTGATAGGCCAGATGTAAATAACTGCAGTTTTCCTATGTATGGTTGCCAAGTTTACATAAGATTTATTTTAAAAAACAAAAAAATCGTTTTTAAGTACTACAACGATTTTTTTAAATAATGTTATATTATATTATGTATATTGGACCTAAATGTATGCATATATAAATCAGTATGTATATATTTAAATAAATATATATCCATGTACTTACATATTGTTTTATATATATATATATATATATATATATATATATATATATATATATATATATATATATATATATATATATATATATATATATATATATATATATATATATATATATATATATATATATATATATATATATATAACTGGGCGTGATATAATCGAAACATTACAGTAGGACTGTGTGCGATCGAGATATGAATGAAATAAGTGCAGATGATTATAATAAGTCATTTGTGTAGCTTGCTTACACTGTAAATTCTTAAACAGCTATACATGGCGTTTTTGATGTCATAGAATTTTCTATAATAAATTAAAATTGGTGGTTTGTCAATTATAAAATCCAAATACAAAATTTTGAAAGGATGATTTTGTATAAAAGGAAAGGAGGTGTTCGAAAAATCCACAAAAAATCCTTACGTAATTAGTGTAGGGGAGCCCGGGGCTAGTTGGCGGTTGGGGAAAGTCGGCGGAATCTTTTTTCTCCGTTTCTATTAGACATACAGCGCTGCCTCTCGTTGTTTTGCCTCAAGTTATGTGAAATCCATTATCCAATGTGTTTTTATTACAAAACATTTTGTTTTGTAGAAGTTTTGGGCGATATTGTGTTTTCGACCATACCAAGTAAATTTTCGAAATTTTGAACACTTTGTGATATTTAGGTTGATTTTCAATCTATTTCCCGAATGATTATACGTTTCGATAGTACTTGGAAAGAGCTTTGAGTAGAGTATCCGTATAGATATTACACTTATCCGCAAACAAAAGTTGTTTTTTAAAGAGTTTTTTTATAAAATATGCGGTTAGGGTAAGTTGGCGGTCATGCACGCGGGGCAAGTTGGTAATATTATTTACAGTGCAAAAATTGTCATCCATTTTTTTTTCTTTTCTGGAATTCACTCCAAAGTAAGAAAATCTTTTTCTTGTGTATCTCGTCAATGCAAGGAACATTTACTCCGGGCAATCGTCTGCAGAATTTTGAAAATTTGCTTTGGAATATGAAGTACGCGTTAAAGTCAAAATACCGGGGAAATGAAACTGAAATATAATATCAAATGTCGGTTAATAGGGTGATGAGCCTATTTTCACCATACTAAGCAAGGTGCCTCACTAATTCGGTAATTTCTTGCCTTACAATCAATGGAATGCATAAAAATTGACATCAACCGCTTTGCTTCGTTGTTAAGAACCAATATAATAACATAAATGCGTTGAAAACAGTGAAATTCTCGTGTTTGAGCGCAACGAAAACACGAGTCGAGTGCCCCTATTGTTGCGCTACCATTTGACTCAATGCGTTAAACAAAGATGACAGACACTGCTCTAACCAACGGCTTCAAATGGGTAGCGTGATAATAGAAACATAGCGATAATGGGCTCATCACCCTATATAGTTTTCTTGAAAAGACATTCAGCACGTTCCAAAAGAACCCCTGAAGTATTTGCATTTCCATTTAATTGCTTATTTCTTGGCGTATCCATACATACCGCCAACTTACCCCGAGGCCGAGGTAAGTTGGCGGGTTTTCCGCGTCACATATTTTTGTCTCTAAAAATGGAGACGATGCATCAGTCATTTTAATAAAATTTTAAGATGTTGCCAACAGTCTGCCCTTTCATGCCACGTGTTCTATTTTGCAAGATCTACCTAAATCAAAACGGAAAAAAATAAAACTGAAAGCACCGCCAACTAGCCCCGGTCTCCCCTACAGTCCTATGTTATTCTGATTACGCTGTTAACCCGAAATTTAATCCTTAAAACACACATCTGGGAGGTCCACCTAGCAACGAATGTTGTTTAATGAAATCCACACGAAGTGCACATTTGTCCGGATTTTCACTTCATTTTGAACATCCTAAGAACGGAAGTGAAAATCGAATGCCACCACGCATTCAATATAATTATCCCGCTCCAAACTCGTTTGCGTCACCTTCGTCATCTAGGGCGCATTATTTCACGCAGCTCGTGCGGCGTGGGTAATTTTCACGAAAGTCGACGAAAATGTTTTAATCCAATTTCTCCGCAGCGAAAATGCATCGAAAATTTTAATTCAATTTTGACACTCCTTCTTGTGCTTTTGCTGTTGAACCAAATGAAGCGCATCAAGCGTAGAATGGAAGCTGACATCCGCCATGGATGGGTGATTGTCGGTGCGGGTGACATTGTGGTGGGTGTTACTAACGCCTCGTTTTATCCACCATCTAACAGTGTTGTGCTGAAAATGAGAAAAACGTTGAATGACAAATTTAATAAAAAAGATTTTAATGTCTTTTCCGCGTTGATTCATTTAGAAGATGTTTTAACGCTATATCCGATGCTGTTGTTCCGGGAAAGAAATGCGGAGACAGTCACGGGTGGCATTAGACATCGCTCAAATCCAACCCGGTCTCGACTAATGCAGCCCCATCCCATTCTCCCTGCAGGCATTATAGCGTTAATTCTTTTATGTGTTCGCATATTGTTTTCGTTGGAGAAATTTCGTCCCAAATTATCACATTTTATGGCTTTTGACTTTAAGAGGGGAAAAGAGCCATGGTGAGCATATCATGTGACATTTGCTGTTGACATACGTGTCGTGTTTAATTTTTCTGGAAAAGTTTCGGCGAGAAAACCGACTGGGATGAATAAATTTTATATTCCCCGTGGCGAACGACAATGGACAATTTATAACAATGGAGAGTACGTATGTTGAGATTAGGGTGATTGAACGACGTACGGTAAATAAATGTATAAAACATCATCATAAAAAATGGCCAAATTTAAACGTTTGGAACACTTGATCGCAAGATATTTTAGACGAGCCAGGAAATTTAGTATTTTGATCGTAAACAATTCTAGCAAATCGAATATGTAAAACGTTTCCAGTGTTTGGGGTGCTGTGCCTATTATAGCAGTGGATCCTATTCACACAATTTTGGTTTCGAAATTAAAAAATATAAAATAATATAATTACCGAATTGGACAAATAGGTTTGCTGTGATTGGACGAGGTCATTTCCAACAATAATTAATAACACACACGAATAAAACTATCATTAAACTCTAACTTTCAGTTAAAATAAAATTACATACTTGAAATAACCGATACTATACCTCATTCTTATTAGGAGCCTCAACAGCACGCAATAAGTGTTTAGTCAAACCATCGAATAGGAGTATTGAACTACCGCTTCGTATCTCATTACATAGACACAAATATGTCGAACTTTACACAGAAACATACCCTTATTTAAACTGGAGAATCAACTAAGGATAAATTCGCACCGCTAGGATAGGCCTAGTGTTATAATATGTGATTCAGAAACACTGCAGATCCTATTATCGCCAAGTTTGATTCAAATACACTGCATCAATCAAAACAATATGTCTGCATCCACCACATGTGAAAGAATCAGCAGTGCTGCCAAATTAAAACGAGGATGGGTCATTTCGCCGACTACCAATTCGTCGAAAGCCGTTTCGCCGAAGGTCATATCGTTTCGGTCATTTCGCCGAACGCTATATTATTAAACGAATAAAGTAGTAACATAATTATTTATGATTATTTTAATTGCAATAATAATCAGTATGGTAAGAGGGAATTATAAACGGAAGGGAAAAGTATTTTCTGTGCAGTATTTGTTGAATAATTAGTTCTTTCCGCTTTTCTGTTAAGATACGAAAAACGAGAAGAAAACTATCATACTATTTAGAATCGGATTTCATTGCATCATATATTCTGAAATTGGGTTTTAATAAAATATTGGTGGCATACAATTAGCCAAATTGATGCAATACTTCTTCAATTGTCTGGCCGCCTGTAAGAATCTATCTCTAACCATTAAAAATTGATTTTCAGATTTAGAACCACCCTACTCATTATTTAAAATAATAGAAAAATCTTGTAAAGTGCAAACATACTGATTTACTAACTTTTTACATTTTAACGACATTCAATTAGTTAGAGATTACTGGGTAGGGAAAACTATGAAAGTTTAGAGCCATAGTACTCAATTGAGGGCAAGGATGTGAAATATAAAGATCGGAAAACTAGAAGTGGCAGGGTCATTAGAACAGGCTTAATACCTTACGGGCTTAACTTTCGTCTTCTGCTGATGCGAGTCGAGTTTAAGCAGCATAACTGCGAATCACTCAAGTCCACCAGCATGCCTCCTGGTAAAGACAGACTTGTCCCTCTTTACCGTACCATAAACCCTCAATTGCTGCTTGGGAACACAATAGACCATTAACCGCTATCGGATAGACAAAAAAATTGTGTTCTCACTTCTGGAACTGGAATTGCAAGGTCAGATACTTCGTGTCATCACAAGGATTTACCACCGAACTAGATTTCTGGCAGTAAATTGTCATTCTAAACAATAACGCAAAATCAGAGGACGAATCGTCGTTGGTACCCACACGTCATCGTTAATGAAAGGCAACGATGATATCTCCAAATATTCCTAGGATCTCTGACGTACTTGAAACTGTGTGCGGTGAATCCAACATACAAATTGATTCTTTTCTATATTTTTTCTTGTTGTAAATATATAAAAGATTATCTGGCTTCGCATTGAGTCATTTTAAGAAAATGAATTAAGGAGTAACCCTAGTCTCTCCTATAGGCATTCAATTCTTGGCAAGCCCCCCGGGATTTGACAATCAAATCCCAGTGAGGCAATCGAACTCATTAAACGAGTTGATTCCAACTGCGATAATATGACGAAGCCCTTAATTTCTTTATTATGAAGGGAAAGTTGAAGTTCGTAACATCAAATTGAGTCAGACCACAATATTCCTTTAAATGGTCGCGATGGTAATCAAGGCACTACAAGCAAAGAAAAATATCTCTCTCCAATAAGAATACGCAACTGTGGTATTGGTATAATGACGTAAACGTGTCTGAGCAAGGGATGATCACCCCAAACTGAGCGAATCCCGCTCAATAGAAATATTTTGGGATGTCATCAAAACTAAGCTGTGGAACTAGAAGTGGAAAAATGGCCAATGATACTATTTCAAAAAACCTGTTTTAATCCACCTAGAGGTGCAATTGTGCCTTTCTCATTTCTCCAAACTATGATTTAATAGCTGGTTCGTACAATATAACTTTATGGAAATGTCTTTCATTCTTATTACACTTGGTAAGTATATATATAAGAGCACCTTTTTGCATTCATCGCGGTATCGGTTTGAATCGGAGTTTTCTATGTGATCGACCTCCACAACCCGTAACTCCGGTGCTGGAAGTCGGATGGAGATGGAATTTAATATCAGTTCCTGGGGACGCAACACCTTTCATTTGAGACTAAGTTGAGCAAATCTAGCCATTTTCGAGAAACCAATATAACCGTTATTCTGACTTTGGATGCTGCCGGATCCGTCGATGGTGGCCAGTGTGGCCAAAGAGACTTTGAATGACTGTTGGGGACCTAGATCTACAAATTCAACAGTTGTGTTTACATTTTGGAAAAAAATCACCTTTTTACATTCATCGCAGAATTCATTAGAATCGGGATTTGCTGCGTGATCGTACGTATCACCCTGTAATTCAGGAACCAGAACTCGGATCCACACAAAATTCAACAGCAGCTGATGGACCTTTCATTTAAAATTAAGTTTGTCAAAATCGGTTCAGAAAATTCCGAGAAACCGATTTGGAAAAATCAACAAATTTTGTTTTGTAACCATACTCTTCAACTCGTAATTCGGAACAAGATGTCGGTTGAAGATGAAATTCAATGGCAACCTATGGGAATATTATACCTTTCATTTGAATCTTAGTTTGTAAAAATCGGTTCAGCCATCTCCAAGAAACCGATGTGGACATTTTGTTAACAAATCCGCACATACACACACATACATACACACATACACATACACACATACATACATACACACATACATACACACAGATATTTTGCGATCTCGGCGAACTAAGTCGAATGTTATATGAGACTCGGCCCTCCGGGCCTCGATTAGAAAGTCGGGTTTTGAAGCAATTGCATAACCTTTCTATATAAGAAAGGCAAAAGAATAATATTTAATTAGCTTAATAAGCATGAGTTCAATGTTATCTTCATGTGATTATAATTTGCAAAGGTTGGTGGAATGCGTTTGAACGTGTAGGGAATGGGGGTTTAGTAGAGTGGGTGTGGAGGATGCGTCAGAAATCCTTCATCTTATTTCGGTATACGGGGTGGATGAAGGAAATCTGGGCGTGAGGGTGATCCAAGAAGAGGGGAGTTATGAAGAAGGGAGGTGTAAGGGCAAGGTGGGGAGGGGGGGAAGGGGCGGCTACGCAATACTCAACTGCATATTTTGCCTTCCATTTGAGACTTGGTTTGAGAAAATCGGTTCAGTCATCACCGATGAACCGATGTGACTTTAATTGTGTAATATGCCCGGAATTCCAGACTTCCGGAATCGTCGATAGTGGACAATATATTCAAAGAATGTTTGATTGGCAATCAGTGATCTAGATCTACGATTAGAAGTAATTTGGTGACCATTTCAATAGTTTTTAGCCTCTGAGGTATTACGATTGTACCGATTTATATGGGAAATTCCAGTGTATCCTTACAAACACCCCTGTAACTCCGGAAGCAAGAGTCAGAACCGAATGAAATTCAGCAGCAGTCAATGGCATTACTGTATCTTTCATTTGAAATTAAGTTCGTAAAAATCGGTAGAGAATTCGTTGTGGAATGGGTGTGATATTAGCTTAGGAACTTGGCGGGTTCCCCGAGGGCGTCATGAACCGTCATAGGTGGCCAATGTGGTCAAAGCTGCTTTGATTGATCATTAGTGATCCAGACCCGCAAACTAGAGTAATGTTACATCAATTTTAATATGTTTTACATCATTTGAACATTATGGTGGTACCAGTTTATATGGGAATTTGCTGTGTGACCGCACTCTTCAACCCGTAACTCCGGAACCGGAAGTCGGATCAACTAAAAATTCAATAGCAGCTTATGGGAGCGTTATACCTTTCAGATGAAACTAAGTTTGCGAAAATCGGTTCAGCCATCTCTGAGAAAATTGTGTGAGTTTAAATGACACACACACATACACACACACACACATACACATACACATACATACACACACACAGACATTTGCCGATCTCGACGAACTGAATCGAATGGTGTATGACACTCGGCCCTCCGGGCCTCGGTTAAAAAGTCGATTTTTACAGTGATTGCATAGCCTTTCTTTATATGAGAAAGGCAAAACCGCAAAAAAACACGAAAAATGGCGGATTGCCCGACGGGGGCCTTAAATCTTACATTTATTAATCATTTCACAAAAATGCTTGTACGCACTGATAAGTGGATTTACGATAGATAACCAGAACCTTGACTACAAGTGTAGAAAAGAACGATATTGACATATTCTTTTGCTCCTTTTTCTCTTTTTTATTCCACTGTCTCTTGGTTTTTGGCTAAAAGAATTGTTGAAATAGATCCGGCATTTGAGGTTAGCCTAGAAATTCTCGATTAGCCGCAGGTGGGGATTATTGGAAGGGTTAGTGATGTTCGGTACCGCAGTCATATTGACCTTGCTGCTAACCTCCTTAGTGGACGTGAAATATCCCCTGCTAGTCGTTACCGTCTAAGGTCAGATATGTCTCGTCGTTCATCACCACCACCACATTCTCCGAGATAGCCAGCTTGGACCTACACTTCTACATGATAATGTCCATAGATTGGCGGACTTTTCAAATCATAGTAAACAAAGAAGTGGTTGGAGACGACCCAATTGAATTCTGTGTATGATAGAATATTAATAATAAAAAAATTTGTTGCAGTTCAATTGCTGTCACGTAATTTTTTAGCGATTGCTGAACAAATTTGAACAAACTTAGTCTGAAATGAAAGGTTGTTCCCATCGACTACTATTGAATTTCATTTTGATCCGACTTCCGGTTCCGAAGTTACGAGTTGAATAATGCGGTCTCGCATTAAATTCCCGTACAAACTGGTATCACTATAATATCTAGATGACCCAAAATAAAAGGTGCGAAATCGGCAAAGTCCCAAAAAGTCGATTTTTATAAAAAAAAATTTTTTCGAGATAACATAAAATCTCGACGTTTCATGCATTTTAAAGATGTTTGGCATCAAAAATACGAATTCGATTTTTGAAATTTCATGGGGTCCCCCCTTTGAAAAAAAATTTTGAGTTCCGGCTTATATGGGAATTTCATGTGTGACCGGACCGTTCAGTCTCTATTTCCGGAACCATACAAGCGATCCGTGCGAAATTTTACAGACATCTGTGGGGATAATATAGCTATCATTTGGGACTAAGTGAAAATCGGCCCAACCATTTCCGAGAAACTGATATGAGTTTGCTAGTTATGAAAGATGGCCGCTTTTCCCGGGCACTTCCGGAACCGTCTATGGTGGTCAATGTAGTCAACGAAAGTTTGTTTGGCCGTCGGTGACCTAGAACTGCAAAGTTAAGGTATTTGAGAGACATTTTAGCGAAATTTTTACCTTTTTTGCTTCCATCGGGGTATCGGTTTGAATCACAATTTGCTATGTGATCGCACGCCACAACCCGTAACTCCGGAACCGGAAGTCGGTTGGGGATAAAATTTAATAGCCATTTACGGGGACGCAACATCTTTCATTTGAGACTAAGTTTGGTTGATTCGGTCTAGCCATCTCCGAGAAACCAATGTGACTGTTACTCTGAATTTGGATACTTCCGCCGGGGCTTCCGGAACCGATGATGGTGGCCAATGTGACCAAAGAGACTTTGAATGGCTGTTAATGACCTAGTACTACAAATCGAAGCAGTTGTGGTCACATTTTGGAAAAATTTTCACCATTATACATTCATTGCAGAATTTCTTAAAATCGACGTTTTCTGCGTGATCGTACTCATCACCCTGTAATTCCGGAACCGGAAGTCGGATCTATTAGAAATTCAATAGCAGCCTATGGGAACGTTGCACCTTTCATTTGGGACTAAGTTTGTAAAAATCGGTTCATCCATCTCTGAGAAAAGTGAGTGAGATTGTGTTCGCGTACACACACACAGACGCACATACACACACACATACATACACACACACATACATACACACACACAGACATTTGCCGAACTCGACGAACTGAATCGAATGGTATATGTCACACGGCCCTCCGGGCCTCCGTTAAAAAGTCGGTTTTCAGAGCAATTGCAATACCTTTCTATTGAGAAAGGCAAAAAGGCAGGCGGCATTCTGGAGAAATAAAAATCGTGGTGGGTGTTACGCAAAACCAATATTTTTACAATCCTACATTACATTACATTAAGTTTTTGAGATAAAAGATTGATTTAATTTATAGCTCCAGCCTTTTGTCATACTCAAACCTACCATACCCGCATAACCGGCAAGCATAAACGAACCATACTGCGAATCATTAAACAATTCTCCATGTGGTTTCGATCGCAAACCGAATAAGTTGTTAGGTACCTCTAACAGTACGTTATCATACGGGATCCATCTGAACAAAACACATAAAGACAAACCAGGACAATAGCTTACCCACGGCGCAGCGCAGCGCGTCCTGGGCAACCTTCTCAACAGCGGTAATCTGCAAGCTTTAAAATATTGCTCCCGTGGTTCGTGCCGGGATCTAACAGCTCTTTGAATTTTCCGCAAGCACAAATCTGCGAACGCGAATGCTTTGCCGCGTTTAGATCCCAATGTTGCAAGGATGGTGTAAACAAGTGGAACGTAATAGGACGGGAACAGGTGGAAAACCAGCTCTTTCACTGCCAAATGGCGTCACGTGCACAGCACTCAATTTAGACGGCTTCCAAATCTTGCACGTGCATTTCCAATGGAAGACTGGAATAAAACAACCTTGCTCCATGAACCGTCAGAGTTGCCGGATGCTCAGGGTGAGACATCGAATGTAATGCCAACTCATGAAGCGGTTTGGCAGAAGTGAATTCCAAATGCCTTCTTCTTCTTCTATCCCGCCAACCCTTTTCTGCAGCTTGAATGCAACTACTTACCATTCTTGATGGAGGAGGTGATTCGAGCAAAGACAATTACGTTCCACTTAAACCACCCTACCTACTGAGAGCTGCATGAAGGCAGGCTGTCACGCAGAAGCTTTCTGTGTACATAGAATTCTTAGATTATTCATATGATGAACCGAGGGCAATTTCGCAGTCGTAAGAAATGAAATATTTATGCTGCCAGTATTCACCGGATTATGCGATTTTAAGGCTCAAGTTACCTCAAGGCTTGGTAGTATGCGTAAGAAAAATTGTGTTCAGCTTTGCCACCAGATTATCCATTTAAACCTTTTCAAAACTCTAAAAGAAGAATATCAGTCGATTTATTAGATCATCACGATTCAATTCATGCAAAATACCTGCTGGAAAAACCATCGGCTTAGCTGGATGGTGCTTTTGAAAAAGTGGCTGTGATTTTTTATCACACTACCACACCGAGCTGGGGTACGCAACACAACTGCGCAATGAAAAAACCACAGCCACTTTTTCAAAAGCACCATTTAGCTAAGCCGATGGTTTTTCCAGCAGGTATTTTGCATGAATTGAATCGTGATGATCTAATAAATCGACTGATATTCTTCTTTTAGAGTTTTAAAAAGGTTTAAATGGATAATCCGGTGGCAAAGCTGAACACAAATTTTCCTACGCACACTACCAAGCGTTCAATTCTAGCACATGCTTAAAAAAGGTAACTTGAACCTTAATTTTATTTTCTTTGCATTGCAGTATGAGTGGGTAAGGTGTGAAAGGGAATTGGTAAAATTGTATACTGTGATCAGTAGGCCTGATGGTAAAATATGCGATACCAACACTTGTACACTTTTTTGTGCGAGTTCTGTTCGTAGTTGATTTGCAAATCGTCGCTGTTGTGCTATCTTATGACAAACGCCATTTTGGGGTAAACTGAGTTAGATATGCCACATTACTTGTCTAAAAAATCTCTACAAAGTGGCGTTTACAGAATTTTGACATTCTGCTTGGTTACTGAGATATAGCGAGAAACGCGCTGAGAAATTTTTAATTTTTTGCTTCAAATGACTGTGTCGAGGGATTGGCTCTAATTATCTTTATGTATGAGATGTTTTTATATGTAACACTATCTGATAAACACAATGGAATAATCATTTTTGAAACAAAGATGCACGAACTGTGAGAAAAATGCAATTTAAGTTTTAAACTGGAAATATAGCATATTTGGCAACACTGTAACCAAAAATAACTATTTTTTCTAGATTCCCTGACTTATTTCCATCAAAATGCATCTCACCGATTGTTTATAGACCAAATGACGCCAAAGATATGAATAAAAGTTAATATTTGATGATTTTTTTCTATGGAAAATTTTCCATGCACGATTATGACATGCCATACAAATTTTGTCATCAATACACACCTATGACACGTGTGAGACCGACTTTTGTTTACATTTTTAAAGAAAACTCGCAATGTAGTTAACCGATTTTCGTAATATTTGAGAGATTAATGCAGAATAGATAGAAGCATCATTTGTCTTCTTTGAATTGTTTATACCATTTATAAGTTTCAAGATATTCAATCTCAAACTTTAAAAATCGTTTTTCTCGAAATGTACAAAATGGCGCTTGTCATAAGATAGCACAACAGCGACGAAATATCCTATATATGGGATCTAGTCATCTCTTACACGAGGGTTCAAAATATTTCTGAATAAGTTCTTTTACACGACATAAGCTGCTGAGTTTCACAATTCTGTCCTGCCCTTGAGAGTTAATCATTGCAATAGCTAATTGCAACGATTTCTGACGGAAAATGTTTATTATATTGTTCGACATAATTTCCAATGTTCTCTATGTTTGCGAGTCTGTGCAACTTATTTGGACTAAGCCAGGGAGGAGGTCCTAAAATCATTTTTAGAATTTTATTCGTTTTCTTTGAAGTATTCTTGGTAGCAAAACAACTTGCCAAATTGGCACCGTACATACCATTGTCGGTCTAAATATTTGTTAATAAATTAATAGTTTGTTCTTTAGACAGAGCCTAGAATTTCTGTTTATATGAGGGCATTTGATAGATTTGTTGCATTTTGTTTGGATTTCTTTAATGTAATCGTTAAAAAAAGCTATTTATTGTAAATCAAGCCCAAGGATTTAATTTGACCTGAGCACGTTGAATTTAATTATATATTTGATTTCAGAGAAGAAACTCTTGACTTATGCGAAAAAACTATCATTTGTGTAATCATTGAATACACTGAAGCCTTTTTTGATGCGGTTTTTATGCGCTTTTTATTGCGACTTTTTTATGCGGATTTTCAAAGTTATGCAGTTTTTTATGCGAATTTTTAAGTTTATGCATTTTTTATGCGGATTTTCAAAGTTATGCGATTCTTTTTAGGAAGCTTTCTTTTAATTTTTAGGGCATCATCTGAAATGAATTTTATCGAAAGATAGATCCTCGTGAATGCACATGCCCAAACAAAAGGCATAAATTGTTCATATTTTTATTTTAGATTATTAATTACTAGTCTTTAGGTTAAGAATATGGAGAGCAATCATGATATCAACGAAAATAAAAACAGAAAGTGACTGAAAACCTTTTTACCTTTCTCATAATAAAGGTTATGCAAATTTCGACTTTTTAACCGAGGCCCGCAGGGCCGAATCTCTTATACTATTCGACTCAGTTCGGCGAGATCGGAAAAGCGTCTCTATGTGTGTGTGTATTTTTTTATTTGGTGGTAAAGCTTTTACGCAGTCGAATTTGCTCTTCAATCTTAAAATAGTAATAACATTTTTATGAAAAATTCTAGCCAGTTCCTGTCTTGGGCAAAGTTGTTAGTCACATTCTGGTCAAATTATTTAAAGCATTGGTTTTCAATTTGGGGGGAAATAGCGATCAGTATTAGTGGTTATACAAAAAAGTTGTGTTTCCCATATTAATGTTCATATTTATTTAAATACAATACGCAAATCCGGTGAGCAGCCAATCGTTGCTAAAATTTACATAATCTTTTGGGATCACAAAATGTACTCAAAAAGTACTGTTCAGGAAAATTGCATCTAACGAGCCATTCTACTGTACAGCCTAACGCATTTGAAATTACTGTACTGATCTGAACACAGGTAACTAGATTCCCATCACAATTCAAGACAAAGTCTTATGAGTTTTCATGAAGATTTAGTGTAACAAACAATTAAACTATTTAACATTGAACCTATATCGCAACGTCGATTTACCATCATACCGCGCGTCCAAGACATCCATGGCCAATAAACAATTCTGTATAATTCCACTATGTGTCAGCTCGGTCCTTTTCGAAGTACATAGGTTAGGTATCGTGCATGATCCAGTTTTTAGTCTCAACAGTACCTACTGGGTACATATGCTCTATTAGAGAAGGGAGGAAGATATTAATATGGCTTACATCATATCAGTTAATTAATCTCTTTTGTTCTCGGTTACGACGAACCCAAACCAATTCGCGTCGTTCTCTCTCCCTTCTGATGCTCGATGCCAATCCACGCCGTGCAACTTATCGACTATAGTAATCCAGCAGTGTCATACAATGATTCTCATCTAGTCTTTGGCATGCCAAACTGTGTAACCGACACTTGTACGGTTACATCCCTTCGTGACCTCTATCATGCTCTGAACTGAACTCAATGGAATTTGTTTGGTGATGTGCATCCATGCTTCAAATCTAATGGTAGCAGGATATAATACGCTCACTTTAAAAACAACATTTTAATGTTTGTTATTACAGGAAGTTTCTTCAATTAGACGATACTACAGTGATTTTAAACTTTTCTAAAAAAACTAGTATAGGTTGTACTGCCCATATAAGCATAAGAGTCCCATATGAATTTTTGTTGAAAATGAGATATCTGTTGAATTGTATTCTGTATCACCACTGAATTATAATGCACAAATAAGATTACCAGGTTTGTTCAGAAAGTATCGGAAAAAATACCAAACCATCCATAAGACTCAATGAAAAATGTAAATCTTGAATTTTTACAAAATACAAAATACAATTTTTTTCCATGCTGATTCAGATAAAGACTGCTATACCATTTGCGATAAAAATAACTTGGGAGATTTGATCGCACACCGAATCAAAATACTTAAGGCGAAAAATGCATTTTCGAAATAACCACTGTGGTCCGATGCGGATCACAGTAACAATGCCTCATAAACCCATTGAAAATCATGGGGAACAACTCTTAATTTTTGAAAAAACGAATTTCTTCCCCCATTTTCGTGCGATTTTTATGATCAAAATGTCATTGAAGGCGCAGTTAAATGGCATTTAGAATTGTCATTAGAAACAGAGTGTGCCTTTGGAAAAATGTTTAACCATTTGCATATTTTACATGAAAAATATCTAAAATATGGCGACTTTTATATTGTTGTGTCAATATCGCACAATATTTTTTACCAAACAGCCTGTCAAAATCCGTGAACGAACGCCGGAGAAAACATTTTATGTTCATCGTCATATAATCCGCCCATTAGTGAGGTAAAAGTTTTTTCATATAGTTCATATTCTTATTACACTCTTGGCATCATCGAGAGCAACTGTCTTTTTGAATCAATAAAAAATCTAGTGGAAAAATGAAAAACACATGATACTGCCTAGGCTAATGATTCAATTTTCCCCATGTTTCTATCATCACCCTATTCCCACAAAACCGTTGCACAGTGGTCGCAATGGTACCAAAACGTGCGTTTAATTAATGGTACTCTAGGAGTTGATTTTAGCGATTTAGTGTGTTAGGAACACTTTTTCAGAATGGAAGCCCCCTTCTTTTCGTGTGTGCTGAATTGTGGTTAATCCACCTAAAAATGAGAGAGAAAATTTATTTCTACCAACTTTTGAAATGATGTTATGATGTCAATGACAAAGTTATAGAAAATTCTACTACGAGAAAACTTGCTAAACATGCCAACTCTTCAAAATGCAATGGTGTTGAGATACTGCGCGTTGTTCGTGGAAGGCACCCAAAAAATCATTTTTTTCATTATAACTTTTTACTGATTTTTTTTCAATTCTTTAAATGTTCTAATAATTTGTTGGAATTGAGAAACTACAGGTATTTGTAGAAGACATCAACATTTTTTATTTTAAAACTTAAGAGTCATTGAAATACCGCCATTTTGAACGTCAATTACTAGAAGATGTGGAAATATGTGGAAGACATTTCGATGCTATGAGAAAGACAGTGGAAAGTACTCCAAGAAAAAATACCAGTCGCAACGGGCATCCACTAGCCTGTATGTAAAAATCTCTTTCCAACATTACATGTTTTGTATTTTGTAACAAAATAAGTCAGTTTTTAGTTGGACAATGGTCCACCTAGCGGAGGTCCAACTAAAAAGAGGTCTAGGTACAAAGTGACCCACCAGCGAATCACGACGTTATTAAAAGAAGCGCAAAAATTTGTGAAAAACCATAACGAACAGGTGTAAGCCGTTTTGATGAAACGTTTATAATATTTTTAGTTATGGTTCTTACTTCTACAAATACTGTCAAAATTTCAAAAATATCAGAAAAAAGTTATAATGAAAAAATGATTTTTGGGTGCCTTCCACGAATAACGCGCAGTATCACAACACCCTTGCATTTTGGAGAGTTGGCATGTTTAGCAAGTTTTCTCGTAGTAGAATTTTCTATAACTTTGTCATTGACATCATGACTCTATTTCAAAAGTTAGTAGAAATAAATTTTCTATCTCACTTTTAGGTGGATTAATCACAATTCAGCACACATGAAAAGAAGGGTGATTCCATTCTGAAAAAGTGTTCTTAACACACCAAATCACTAAAATCAACCTAGAGCACCATTAATTAAACGCACGTTTTGGTACCATTGCGACCACTGTGCGTTGGTTTAGCAATTTATTGGCTCAAGTGTTAGTGTTATAATTGGGGCATTCGATTCGAGAATCTAATGTGTAGCGCTATATGAGACGAAATTTTTTCAGTCATCTGTCTGTATTACACTTTCCCACAGTGGCTATTTGATGAAAAATAAATATTTTTCAAAAATCAGTGACCTAAAATCAATTTTGAGTTCCAAACCAAATTGATCGTTCTAGTTTTCAGACAAGAATTGAGGTCCATCATTCAGGCCCGTAGCCACGACTTTGTTTCGGGAGGGGCTTAAAACTTGTTGCATAAATGTGTTAATTCTAGTGACTTGAGATAGTCACTTGAAACTGAATGTAATTTTGAAAATGTCTTAGTGAAAAGAGTTCCAAAGCTAAGGCAATAGACAATATGTTGTGTGATACAAAAATGGTATAGTGCATCGACGAATTCTTGCTTTTGAATTTGGTTTTTATTATTAACTTATAAGCTACCATTTTCACCGTTGGAATTTTCTGGTGGGTGCCCCCATCATACAATTTGAAGCCAACGAAGTGAGGCTGTCCAGCGCAGATTCATACGACATGCGTTACGTCAATTGCCTTGGAACGATCCGCCGAACCTGAACCATACGAAGATCGTTGTCGTATACTATCTTCGAGTTTAAGCTTCTTATGGCTGAATATGATGTTCCCGATCTTCTATCACAAATTAACCTCTACGCACCAACCCGTGTCCTGCTGCACTCTGAAATGCACAGCACTAGCTACGCTGCCAACAACCGATATTAGAAATGAGCCGTCGCTTCAACGATTATAACGACACTTAGTTCCGCGCATGTTACTTCAGGTCATTTCTTTTTAGTATAGTTCATTAAGACTAAATTATTTAAATACAAATACAAGAGAATGTCGAAATTCGCACCAAATCTTCTGATTAGGCAAGCGATTTGTAGATGCGCAGAAACGGTTCAACTCCTATTCAACTCAAATTTATAATAATTTTCAATTTAAATGATGATACATTAAAGACTATTTTCAGACAAGTGAGAACAACTAATTATTTACCTATTTAAGTATTCAGATTTTTCACAGATCCTATTCTTTTATGAAATTGATACTTTTTATATCATTAGACAGGCTTATTTTTCTAGGCAATTCTTGTACTAGATCCTTGAAACTATGGCAAAAGACAGACCAGTATTTTTTTTTGTTGACATGTAAAGCACACGAAGCTCATTTCGGAATTCATGGATTTTTGGACAATACAAAAGAGATGTTTCAATGAATCAATTTACTAAACTAGCCGGAATTTTATCTACTATAGGACTGTTCACTAATCGAAAGAAAATCCCCTGATTACTGTTATCTTGCAATTTACGTAAATTTTGTTAAATGTAACCAGAGCTTAAAAAATTGACATCCCTGCGTGAACTTGAAAGAGAACCGAAATTCGAATCCTGCCCACCGCGATGAATCAAATGTTTGGTTCGTTTCCCTCGTCATTCATTCTCCCGACATAGCGCATTCGATTTCGCATATGTTCGGTTTCAGAAGCAAACTGAATTTTGTTTCTATGCTAGCTCTGAGAGGGATTATTGAGCGAAAATGCACTAGACATAGATTACGCAGCTCACTAGAGCTCGAACTGTCCACATAATAACAAATGAATGCTTTGGTTGGTGAAGGAATTCATATTTCCTCTGCATTCAAACATTCGATTCTCCATGAAAAATTCAGTCAGTTGGAAACTTAATGAATGACCGAGGCGTTGAATCTGAATGTCAGTTTCGATAAGCAGAAATAGTTAACTGATTTTGAAATTTCGAAGCACTGAATGTAACATTGCTGACACCACTAGAATTACTCGAAACTATATATATATATATATATATATATATATATATATATATATATATATATATATATATATATATATATATATATATATATATATATATATATATATATATATATATATATATATATATATATATATATATATATATATATATATATATATATATATATATATATATCCGGAATTCCCTTTCAAAGAGAATTTTGACAGTTGGCTTTTAAGCCGGAATTATATGTTTGTCGAGATTTCATACTTTGATTAAAAAATTGGTTAAAATATTTCAATTTGAATTTAAAATGAACTGTGAGTGTCATTCTAATTGAACATGATACCTATCGACCCCGGGAGAATATTTATTTTCGTTTCAAGTGAATTTTCACAAGTTTGGAATAAAAATCAATTATCAATGAAGGTCTGCGAATTAAAATTATACACGTTTTTCAGCGAGGTTTAAATAAAAAGTAAACAAAGATCAAACAGAAAATTAAACTTTGACAGAATGATCATTTATATTCACGAGCGTTATATTTAATTTTTTTGCGCTGTTGCAGGCAGAATATAGATATATTTCTATAATGCATCAATGCAAATTGGAACGATTTATGCCAAAAATCGAAATAAATATATTGATCACCGTTGTGTTCACAATAAATTTCAAAACATTTTGTATTCAGAAGTTTTATGTGATTTTATTCTTATAGGAATTGCACATATTTAAAATCAATTATTTACTCTTAGCTTAGGGTATTTGATGAGCTAATTTCTAAGCTGTTAACATTCTGATTCAATTTGCTAACGACCAGTGTAAGTAAATTCATAAAATATTGCATTTTACGATCTATATCCAATTGTCATTTGTTTGGATCTATCCCCTAAAAACAATAATTTTCTTCCGTTATTTACTCTCTGTGATGTGTGATACAATAGATATATGGGCAATCATTCGTAAAAATATGTTATCGATTTATATTAACGAATTAAATGGTCCCGCTTATTCTCTTAGCGATAAGCAAAAAGAAAAGAATCAAAACAATTCTTATTGTAGTTCTGTTTCTAATTCACAAAAACAACTTTGATCTGAATTGATTGAATATATCTCAATTCATCCAACCGTAACCCTTTGATGTGCAATTGGAATCGAGCGTGTAGAGAGAAGGAAAGAACGAGGAAATAAAAAAAATGCAGGTAGATAAACACGGTAAAAAAACTTTACCTATTTTATGAGCTGTCAAAAAATGGGTATTTTATTGCTTATTGGTGCTTTTTATTCATTTCACAACTACTCGATGAGATAATGTCAATGGATATACTGATCTTAATAATGAGTGAAAAGTCAATAAGAATTATTTTAAGCGAGTTAACCTGCAAACTAAGGTTCGTAGCGGACGCTGCAAATTACCAGCCTGCATCTGAGTACATGGCGGAAACGGAACATTTCGGCAATGCTCATAAAACGGCTGTTTAAACTACTGAGGATGTTGCAAATATGCGTTTGGCATTTTTAGAGCAGCCAAAAGATCCAGCCATTAAAATATATATCCAGTTGGCGGTTTTATTTTGTTAAGTAGTTAAGGAGGCAATAATGTGAAATGAATGTTATTTTATGTTTTTTTTAATTCAGAAATAATTCTATTGACAGTATTTTTTTTTATTTCAATTATAGAGGTTTTAACCTTAAGGTCATTCGCCTCTTCGGGTTAGAAAAATCTCTTAGGAAAAATTTCTAACCCTATGTGCGGGGTCGGGACTCGAACCCAGGTGCGCTGCGTACAAGGCAATCGATTTACCAACTACGCTACGCCCACTCCCCAGTATTTTTTCATTCTGGCGCGATTTTCATGAATGGATATTTTTCACGCGTTTTGTTGTAACAGTTCTGCGAAAAATAAAGGGTAAAACATACCCAGGTTGACGTACAAGAGCTGTATTCATTTATGGATACGAACTCTTTACCCACTTATTGGGTTATTCCACTTTTATTGAAAATGCGTAGTTTTCTACGCATTAATTGGAATTTTATTTTATTAGTGTAGTTCAACAGTGCTTGTCTTTCCTGCCGGATAAACTAGCTTATTTATTGCCATCTTTATTGCGAGCAAAGAGAGCCATATTTATCCAGAAGAAAGCCGAAGAGAGGATTGAAAATAACGAAATGTATGCAAGAGAAGCAATGCCATTTGCATTGCTGCGTTCTGATCAGCAATACACGGCTATGTTAAAAAAACTGTACAATAAAGTTAATTTAAAATTCACTGTTCGAGAATTTTTTATTGCTCAATAAAATGGTGAATCGACATCTTGTTGAATGGGATTTATAACATAAGTATTGTATCAAATAAAATAATTTTTTCGAGCAATTTCATCACAAGATGGCGGCTCTGCAGCATTTTCACCTCATGCGCGTTTTTTTGGAAGGGGTCCACGGTCAGAAATCTATCTCCCGTGATTTTTGACCTAGCGCCAAAAATTAAAGTCTTCCTTATGTCAATAGCGATGTACATAGGATTTTTTCGATATCTTGATTTTAAGCAAAATGGCGCAGTTTTGAGTGAAAAAACGTAGAGAATGTCATAAAAATCTACACAAAATCGTTAATCAATAAAAAGGTAAGCAATGAAAAATTTAATCCTGCGTACGTGACTAGAAAAATCAATTTTGAATATACTGTGAAAATTTCAAAGCGACCAAAAATCATTTGCTCGAGTTACATTTCCGGCCAGTGGTTTCGAGAAAAACGCGGTTAAAGTTTGCAGTACACATGGGTTATACATAGAAAGCGTTGCGGCAAAATTGAAAATTGTATTTTTGAATTGTTTTCGTTCTCCATGTTTGGGATATCATTTTTTACATCCTAAAGCACATTTTAAACTAATAAATAAAAAAAATCGTTTGTTTTAAATTCTACAGTGAAGTAACCGCTTAAACAATTTATTATTTAAGATCCATAATTGACTAAAACGTTATTTTGCTAATAATGGTGCATACTATCGAGAACGTTATAGAGTTGTATTGTTAGGCGCTAGCCACTCCAAGGGCTTGAAGAGCTTCTCTAACATTACACTTAGTAGTTTGTCAGTTCAGCCAAATCTGACTGTTCCAAATTAAATCAAATGCTTATAGAAAAAGAGTGGAAGCTTACATCTTTTGAAAAGTTTGTATCAGTTGCTGTTCTGCAACACATGAAAAATGTCATAAAAATTATTTATTTGCTTCAGATAATTATGTCGTCCATGGAATGGAAATCTGAAATTTTAGCCTGGTGGGGCTTATTATACCATGCTACCCAACTAGTCTACTAACCATGCATAGAGAATTTGGCAGACCTACTTCGCTGAAAATGAAGTAATTCAAATTATCAGCACGATTATCCAATCATGCCTGAAATACCAAAAGTCCAGTAATTTTAATTAATAAAAATTATAATCAGTTACTTCTTATAGTCTGCCATCTGTCTGATAATGAATTGACAATTATAAATTTACAAATTGAACCTGATACTGGATGCAGACAAAATTTCTTGGACCAATCGTTCTGAATTTGCACAATTCTTCTTCTTCACATCATTGCCCAGGCAACTACAAGAGCTTTTTGCAAACTGCCAAATATTATTATTTTACAATAACATGTTAATCGTTGTTTTAGCAATAATCGGACTTTGGTTCCAAAGTACACTCAAGTTTTTTTTACGCGGTTTTTTTGCGCGGTATTTTTTTACGCGGTTTTTTTTTACGCGGATTTTGAAATTTACGCGGTTTTCATTTACGCGGATTTTGAAATTTACGCGGTTTTCATTTACGCGGTTTTTGAAATTTACGCGGTTTTCATTTACGCGGTTTTTGAAATTTACGCGGTTTTCATTTACGCGGATTTTGAAATTTACGCGGTATCCATCAATGAGGTTCCCTTTATCGCGGATTCTTAAATTTAAGTGGTCTTCATTTACGCGGATTTTGAAATTTACGCGGTTTTCATTTACGCGGATTTTGAAATTTACGCGGTTTTCATTTACGCGGATTTTGAAATTTACGCGGTTTTCATTTACGCGGATTTTGAAATTTACGCGGTTTTCATTTACGCGGATTTTGAAATTTACGCGGTTTTCATTTACGCGGTTTTCATTTACGCGGCTCGTATCCCCCGCGTAAAAAAAACCTGAGTGTACTACGAAAAAATCGAAAATCGACCAAAAAATAAAAGCTCCCTTAATTACTTGTGAAATACTGTGAAAAACAACTATGCAAATGTCTCAACGTTTGTCCAGTAGATTTTGAGTTATGGTGTATACCGCAAAACAAGATTTCAATGTGGCGCCTAACTGAAAAGACAAAGAATCTTTGCATCGAAAAAATCGAAATTAAAGTATCCAATTTTTGACGATAATACATTACACAACCCCCCTTAACACATACGTCTCCCAACCTTTGAACGGAACGGATCGTTATATTTCACAGTGCTGTTCGGTGTGTAAATTTTAGTGAATCAAGGTCATCCTTTGTTCGTTCGTTAGCTGCCGTTCTGCTGGTGCCGACAGTAAATTCAGTACATTGTTTTCGCTGGTGCGGAACAATCGACGTTGTTTGCAGATAAGTTTTGCTTTATTTTTTTTTCCTCGTTTGCTTTCTTTCCTTTTCCCTACTTTACTCAAATCAAATAATAAGACACATTCCCGTTTATATAACGCTCTGCCCTCGTGCTTAAATGGCCGAGGGCGAAATACCATCTGATGTAATCATGGAAGTCCCTGATCCCCCTAATACTCGCATTGCTCCCCGTATAAAGCAGTACCCAGAAGGTTCCTCTGGGCCATGGGTGGTATATTTTCGGACCGGAGAGAAACCGGTTAATATATTAAAACTTTCTCGAGATCTGACTGCTAATTACCCGGCTGTAACTCAGATAACACGTGTTCGGGCAAACAAGATACGTGTTCTAGTGAATGATCTCGGCCAGGCAAACGCGATTGCTTGCTGTGAGCGCTTTACACGGGAATTTAAAGCGTACGTGCCTTGTGTGGCCTGTGAAATCGATGGGGTAGTGTCCGAACCGGGCCTGAAATGCGAAGAACTGTTGGAGCACGGGGTTGGCTGCTTTAAGGACCCCTCTCTTGAACAGATTAAGATCTTAGAATGCAAACAATTGTATACCGCAAACACCGAGGGAGGTAAGACTACCTACTCTCTATCAGGCTCGCTTCGGGTGACATTCGCCGGGTCCTCTCTTCCCAACTACATCCTCCTTGACAGGGTTCGCCTACCAGTTCGCCTGTTTGTACCGCGGGTCATGAGCTGCAGCAATTGCAAGCAGTTGGGCCACACAGCCACATATTGTGGAAATAAAAAACGATGCGGCAAATGCGAAGGAGAGCATGAGGATGACTCTTGCGACAAAGAAACTGAAAAGTGTATTTGCTGCGGGGGCCCTTCACATGCTCTTAAATCGTGCCCTGCGTACAAGCAGCGCGGGGATAAAATTAAGCGCTCCCTTAAGGAACGCTCAAGGCGTTCTTATGCAGAAATGCTAAAGAATGCTTCGCCATCTGTCCTGTCCGAAAATCCCTATGCTGGTTTGGCTAACGTTGAGCAAGAATCTGACGACCCACGAGAGGGAACATCTTTGGTTAACCCAGGGGAATCCAGGAAGAGGAGAAATCCAGCCTCCCCTACATTGCCTCGTAAGGGTGCCAAGGTGTCGTCCACTCAGAGTGCGCCATCTACAACCAATAAATCCAACGGAAGTGATGCACAAAAGCCGAAGCAATTTGCTCCAGGACTTGGAAATATTAATTCTAACAAGGAGTACCCACCACTTCCAGGGACATCCAAAACCCCAAGTGTCCCCTTTTTTCAAACAGATACTCAGTCCAGTAGCGGACTAATGAAATTTTCTGACATAGTGGACTTAATTTTCACAGCTTTCAATGTTACTGATCCTCTTAAAAGCCTTCTGATACGTTTTCTCCCTATAGTGCAAACATTTTTGAAGCAGTTGACTACTAAATGGCCCCTCCTTGCAGCGATCGTATCCTTCGATGGCTAAGTCATCGAACGAGGTCACCGATTCGATCACTGTTCTACAGTGGAACAGCAGAAGTATCCTCCCGAAAATCGATTCCTTTAAATTTTTACTAAATAGTTTAAAATGTGATGCTTTCGCATTATGTGAAACTTGGTTAACTTCCGATATAAATCTCAACTTCCACGACTTTAATATAATTCGTCTGGATCGAGAAAACCCCTATGGAGGAGTACTTTTGGGGATCAAAAAGTGCTATTCTTTCAACCGAATTAACCTCCCTTCGACACCAGGCATTGAAATTGTCGCTTGTCAAGTTTTAATCAAAGTTAAAGACCTTTGCATTGCTTCCATCTACATTCCTCCTAGAGCCTCGGTAGGGCACCGAACGCTTTGTAATATCTGGGAATCCTTACCGGCACCGCGGCTAGTTCTGGGAGACTTTAACTCGCACGGTACGGTATGGGGCTGTCTTCATGATGATAATAGATCAACATTAATCCAAGATCTTTGCGATAATTTCAACATGACCATCTTAAACACGGGAGAAATGACGCGGATTCCTACACCACCAGCACGCGCAAGCGCGTTGGATTTGTCGCTTTGCTCGACATCGCTACAGTTAGATTGCAGGTGGAAGGTGATCCCTGATCCCCACGGTAGCGATCATTTGCCTATCGTGATTTCAATTGCTAACGGTTCAAGACCATCGAAAACAATCAATGTCTCATATGACCTCACACGGAACATTGATTGGAAGAGTTACGCGACCGCGATATCCGTTAAAATCGAATCCACTCAAGAACTTCCTCCGGAGGAAGAGTACAGGTTTTTGGCTGGCTTGATTCTCGACAGTGCGAATCAAGCTCAGACTAAACCAGTACCCAGCGCGAATACCCATGGACGGTCTCCCACCCTGTGGTGGGATAAAGAGTGCTCAGAGCTGTACGCGGAGAAGTCCACTGCATATAAGGCCTTCCGGGAAGACGGGTTACCCGCTAGCTATCAACAGTACGCGTCGTTAGAAAGGCGAATGAAGAGTCTAATGAAAGCCAAAAAACGCAGTTATTGGCGCCGGTTCGTCGACGGGTTAACGAGAGAAACAGCGATGAGCACTCTTTGGGGTACGGCTCGACGTATGCGTAATCATAATAGTACCAACGAGAACGTGGAATATTCAAACCGTTGGATATTCGCTTTCGCCAAGAAGATCTGTCCGGACTCTGTCCCGGTACAGAAAACGTACCGCGCCGCGTCTTCTCACGATACCGCGAACGAAACACCGTTTTCGATGGTGGAGTTCTCACGTGCTCTCTTATCGTGCAACAATAACGCCCCAGGGTTAGACAGAATCAAATTCAACTTGCTGAAGAATCTGCCTGACACTGCAAAAAGGCGCCTGTTGAATTTATTTAACAAGTTTCTTGAGGGTAACATTGTCCCTTATGAATGGAGGCAAGTGAAGGTCATCGCCATCCAAAAACCAGGAAAACCAGCCTCCGACCACAACTCGTATCGGCCGATTGCAATGCTGTCCTGTATTCGGAAGTTGTTCGAGAAAATGATCATGTTTCGCCTCGACAATTGGGTTGAAGCAAATGGCTTACTGTCAGATACACAATTTGGCTTCCGCAAAGGCAAAAGGACGAACGATTGCCTTGCGTTGCTTTCTACAGAAATCCAAATGGCCTATGCTAACAAAGAGCAGATGGCATCAGTCTTCTTGGATATTAAGGGGGCTTTTGACTCAGTTTCTATCAACATTCTGTCAGAGAAGCTGCACCAGCATGGTCTTTCACCAATTTTAAATAACTTTTTGCTAAACCTGTTGTCTGAAAAGCACATGCATTTTTCGCATGGCGATTTAACAACATCGCGATTTAGCTACATGGGTCTTCCCCAGGGCTCATGTCTAAGTCCCCTGCTCTACAATTTTTACGTGAATGACATTGACGATTGTCTTGCCAATTCATGCACGCTAAGGCAACTTGCAGACGACGGGGTGGTCTCTGTTACAGGGCCCAAAGCTGCCGACTTGCAAGGACCATTACAAAATACCTTGGACAATTTGTCTGCTTGGGCTCTTCAGCTGGGTATTGAGTTCTCCACGGAGAAAACTGAGTTGGTTGTTTTTTCTAGGAAGCGTGAGCCGGCGCAACTCCAGCTTTTATTAATGGGTGCAACGATCAACCAGGTTTTCACATTTAAATATCTCGGGGTCTGGTTCGACTCTAAAGGTACCTGGGGATGTCACATTAGGTATCTGAAACAGAAATGCCAACAAAGGATCAATTTTCTCCGAACAATAACTGGAACATGGTGGGGTGCTCACCCAGGAGACCTGATCAGGTTGTACCAAACAACGATATTGTCGGTGATGGAGTACGGGTGTTTCTGTTTCCGCTCCGCTGCGAACATACACTTCATCAAACTGGAGAGAATCCAGTATCGTTGCTTGCGCATTGCCTTGGGTTGCATGCACTCGACCCATACGATGAGTCTCGAAGTGCTGGCGGGCGTTCTTCCGCTAAAAAATCGATTTTGGGAACTCTCATATCGATTGCTCATCCGATGCGACATTCTGAACCCGTTGGTAATTCAAAATTTCGAGAGGCTCGTCGAGCTTAATTCTCAAACCCGTTTTATGTCCTTGTACTTCGACTACATGGCACAGAGCATCAATCCTTCTTCGTACAATCCCAACCGTGTCCGTTTCCTAGATACTTCTGATTCTACTGTATTCTTCGACACATCCATGAAGGAAGAGATTCGTGGAATCCCGGACCATATACGCCCGCAGGTGATCCCCAATATATTTTATAATAAATTCCGAGAAGTCGACTGCGACAAAATGTTTTACACTGACGGATCAAATCTCGATGGGTCCACTGGCTTCGGTATCTTCAACAATACTATCACCGCTTCATTCAAGCTCAATGATCCCGCTTCAGTTTACGTCGCAGAGTTAGCTGCAATTCAGTACACCCTTGGGATCATCGACACTCTGCCCACAGATCACTACTTCATCGTTTCGGACAGCCTCAGCTCTATCGAGGCTCTTCGTGCGGTGAAGCCTAAAAAGCAATTACCGTATTTTCTGGGGAAGATACAGGAGTCCTTGTGTACGTTATCTGAAAAATCTTATCAGATTACCTTTGTTTGGGTCCCCTCTCATTGTTCTATCCCGGGCAATGAAAAGGCCGACTCATTAGCAAAGGTGGGCGCATTAAATGGTGACATATACGAAAGACCAATCTGCTTCAACGAATTTTTTAGTACTTGTCGTCAGAGGACGCTCAACAGTTGGCAAACCTCGTGGAGCAATGGGGAACTTGGACGATGGCTACATTCGATTATCCCAAAGGTATCAACGAAGCCTTGGTTCGGGGGGATGGATGTGGGTCGGGATTTTATTCGTGTAATGTCCCGACTTATGTCCAATCACTACACCATGGATGCGCATTTGCGGCGTATTGGGCTTGCGGAGAGTAGTCTGTGCGCTTGTGACGAGGGCTATCACGATATCGAACACGTTGTCTGGGTGTGCGCCGGGTATTGTGACGCCAGGTCTCAGTTAAAGGAATCCCTTCGGGCCCGTGGTAGACCACCCAATGTACCAGTCCGAGATATGCTGGCAACTCGTGATTTCCCCTATATGTCCCTTATTTATACCTTCATAAAAACGATAAATATCCCAATTTAGCCCCTCTCTTTTATTTCTCGTTTTTAGAGTTTCCTCCTGCCTTGTGGAACCGATCAGCTCCAAAGTGCCACTATGTAACCGCCGTCGCCCTTACCACTACGCCTGCATAGAAGGAAACTGAAGCGAGAGCGACTCGAGGTCCGATGACTTTTGAAGGATTCCCCGCGGGTCCGAAGAATACCATCCGCCAATCCGGTACTCGACGACTTACTAGACTGAGGCGCAAATTTATTTCGCTGATCCCCCCCCCCCCCCCCGCTGTTCGAGCGAAAGTTGCAAGTTTTGCTCTTCTTTCCCTGTCTCTCCCCTGTCCTTGATACAACTGCTGCTACACTGATGCGGAAATAAGCCACCCTTTGAATATCTTGACCAAGCATAAGTTTTAGTTAAAAAATTCAAATTAGTATTCTGTATTCCTAGTTTTAAGATAGCTATAATTTTTACTCTTTATTGAAACTCTTGTCCTCCATCTTGTAAATAGAATTGAATCCCTAGTTTTAAGATTTCTGTGAAATTTCTCATAAATATTTGTTCCCCCTTTTGTGTACTAAACTATATTGTTAGTTTTAAGATAACCGTGAAATATTTCGTAAAATACTATTACTCCCCCTCTTGTATATCAAAGTGAATCCCTTGTTTTAAATTTTTTCATAAAAAAATCTTTTGGCCCTCTTTTGTATATTGAATCTTATTTCTAGTCTTAAGATAACTGTAAACTTTCTTTTCCTTTGTAAAAAAATATTTCAACATTGTAACCTCCTAGTTTTAAGATATCCAAAATGTAAAAACAAAAGCATTTGGCACCGCCAAGCTAACGCATTTGTGCCTATCAAATAAACGAAATGAATAAAAAAAAAAAACAACCCCCCTTAAGTTCCGACACGAATTAAGCGATTTTTCCGTATTCAACTTTTTGCGTCGTTTTGCCAAGCCATCTGTCTAGTCTCAACTTTCACAGCTCTTTCATACCCTGTGCATATCTGTTCTATCATAAAGAATTAAACGAAAATTTGTACTACAGCGGAAATGCAAATCGTTCAAGATATGCTAGAAAATTATAAATTACGAAACAATACAAGCAAGCTCCGAAAACATTTAAATAACGATCAAAATGAGAATATTTGTAACAGTTTGTTTGCCGTCATATTTAAAACTGTTACTTAGGCTATATGGCATGGCTTCATTTACAATTTTTTATTCAATCTTAGTTTTGAACTCTTTCAAAAGCAGTGAAAATATAAATAAACTTCCACTTGCTTATGGTGTTCTTTGTGAGAAGATACAACTAGAAAAGGGAACAAATTGTGATTATAAATTCTTTTCCTCATGTAAAATTAACTAAAAAACCAATTTAATCCACCTAGCAGTGAGATGAGACTTTTCTTACACATTTCACTATTGGATTAGTTTGCAGAACTCACGAGAAGTAGGCACCCAACTAGAGGTAGGATGAAAACAGTTTCTAGTCTTGCACGAATAAAATATCGAATAAGCTGAATAAATTATAGAAATCAACAAAACGACCGAAATAAAAAAGTAAAGCAAAAAATGGAACAATAGGTTTTTAAATTCATAAAATGAGTAGTAAAATTAATGGAAATCAAAATTATAATATACACGAATCAAATTAGATTAGGTTATTACATAAAAATTAAGATTATATTTAGAAATAGTTATAAGATTTATAAAATAAATTGACTCATACTAACAAATTGAATGAAATAAAACGAATGACTGAACATGAAATGCATAAAATTAAAGATATGAATAAAATGAATCAAATGAATCAAATGAATTAAATGAATCAAATGAATTAAATGAATCAAATGAATCAAATGAACCAAATAAATCAAATGAATCATATGAATCAAATGAATCAAATGAATCACACGAATCAAATTAATCAAATGAATCAAATGAATCAAATGAATCAAATGAATCAAATGAATCAAATGAATCAAATGAATCAAATGAATCAAATGAATCAAATGAATCAAATGAATCAAATTGATTTAATTCAGTGAATACAATGAGTCAAATTAATGAAATGGATCAAATGAATAAAAGGAATGGATGAACAAAATGAATAAAGTAAAAAATAAATGAAATGCATAAATAAAACAAACGAATCAAATAAACAAAATGAGCTGAAGTGATACAATGAATAAAAAGAAGAAAATGAGCAGAATTAAATGCATTGATTAAAATGAAAAATTGAACAATGGTAAAAGGTTATAAATTAATATAAAGAAATAAATTGAATCAAATAAATTATTTGGATGAAATGATTAAAACTGGAAAAGTAGTCAGATTATTAAAATAAAGAAACTGAACAAAATGAATAAACTGGAAAAAATTAATAAAATGCATACAATGAAAACAATGAATGATATGAGTAAAATGCACAAAAAGAATAAACTGATCAGAGTGAATCCAAAGAATGAAACGAATAAAATAAGTAAAATGAACGCAGATGAACAAAACGAATAAAAAGATGCAGAATGAAATAATTAATTAAAATGAAATTGTCATATATTTGAAGCCAAAAACATTTTTGAATAAAGAAAATAAATAAACCGGATTATACGGATTTGAAAACCATTGCATCAGAAAGTTTTGAAATGTTTTTGAAAATCCCATCTTCTGAGAAAATGCTAATAAATATGCAATGGACTTTCTAGGGTTTCCATCTTTTTTTGGTTTTATTCTTTTTGTTTTCATGCTTCTTTACTTGACGGCGTCGTTTTAAAATTATCTGGTGTTTCTATTTTATTGTTGGACCATAATTAGTTATCAGGAACCTGGAACGTTCAATTTGCTTTGGAATTCGAAGTTTTACTTTTTGTTCACATATTCCCGAATAAAAGATTTATGTACAGAATAGAATTTACTGGTCCAGTATTTTAACGCGCTATTGAATATAGTAAAATGAGACAAGGTCACATGTGCTTTCAAGCCCCTTGAACAGAGAACAACAGGGAGAATGCGATTCGTGAATGAGACAGGTAGATATTTCAAAGTTTTCATTTGCATTGAAGTAAATAGTGTGAAATGTCTACGCTATGGCTATAGCATAAAAGCCGTGCATTCAGTTGATTGCAATGCAGTCTCTTTCTATTCATCCTTATAGCTTTCATATTGTTTCGTTCGGAATTCTCATGCAGGAAATATGGCTAAATAAGTCCTATACAGACCAATACTGTGAAAAAGGAATGGTTCAAACTACTCAGTATATCCAGATATCGACGACGATAAGTTAGAAGACACATTGTAGTTGCATCCCCCATAGAGAGTGCGTACTTTAGGAAACTTCTTTTCCTGGATGGAATTTGTGGATATTTTTGGTCTTTGATCCGTTATTTTTCATGAAAGTTCGTACCAATGCAACGAATGTGCAGCTGATATAACTCATGGTTCATTCGCCTGCGCAACGTTCCGTCTTACATCTGCATGCCACCATAGATGGTACGCAATACCTTTCGTTCGAAAACTCCAAGGGCGCGTTGGTCCTCCACGAGCATAGTCCAGGTCTCGTGGCCGTAGAGGACCACCGATCTAATCAGCGTCTTGTAGATAATCAACTTCGTTCGGCGGCGAATTTTGTTCGACTGGAGCGTCCTCTGGAGTCCAAAGTAGGCACGATTTCCCGCTAAGATTTTCTAATTTCTCTGCGGTTATCATTGTCGTCGGTTACCAGTGAGCCCAAATATATGAATTCGTTGACTATCTCGATTTCGTCGCCGTCACCGGGTGGGAGGTTCACATTGTCGTCTCAAGAACCTCTTCCTCTCATGTATTTTGTCTTCGAAACGTTGATGGCAATTCCAATCCTGCTGGCTTCAGCTTTCAGTCTTTGAGCATATATTTCATTCAAAATTCAATAGAGATACGAATAGTTTAAATATCGCACGTGGAATGTCTCTTTTGAAAATGTCCATCGTCAAACTTTCATATTACCCAGTTAAGCCAAATATTTTTCTGATATAGCCATGAATTTCCTTAATTATAGTGTAGATACAGGCTTTGAATTCAATTGAATTAAAGTTGAGTTGATGTAGCAGCAGACAAAAAATAGTTTTGTTTTCTCAAACCTTCGTAATTACAATTAATAAATATTTCAGATTGGCAGAAGATCTTATCACACAACTTAGAAATGGATACAGAAATAGCTAGATAGATGCGATAGAAGAGAGACAGAGAGAGAGAAAGAGAGAGAGAGAGAGAGAGAGAGAGAGAGAGAGAGAGAGAGATAGAGAGAGAGAGAGAGAGAGATAGAGAGATGGGGGGGGGGGCGTGTGAGGAATGGCAAATGATGGTTAATGCAGTGACATTATTTTTATAGGTATATTATTATGATATATTGATTCTTACATTCTTATCATAAATAATGTAAGTAGTAATTTTTGCGCCATAACCAGTATAACCTAAATCTTGCGAAAGAGCTAAATTTTCGCTAGATTTTTTGGCTTCAAACATATAGTTGCTTTCGGTGACGCCACATGTATAATTATATTAGAAATCTTTTATCTCACTACTAGGTGAATTACTTGTTGATCTGTGTATTGATATACCATCCAACATATACCTCATGATTGAACGCAATGCCTAATCCAAGGAATAAATACTAGAACTCACTGTTTCTTTATCAACACATTATTTTGTCTTTGAAGTGAACATATATATTGATTTTTGAGAAATAGTTCATTTATTATAAAGATAATTCACAAAATGTTCTCAACATCGAATTCCTTGAATCACGTAGATGTGTTTTCATACCCCGATATTCAAAATCGGTTTAGTTTTGCCCCTAAAACACCAGTAAAGCAATACTCTGTATGAAATAATCTCATTTTTAATTAGTGGAAATTGGTAAGCGAGGACTAAAAATACAAAATGTTTAATATCTCCGCGGCTCATGCACGGATTTAGACAATCTATAGCTTGTTAGAAAGGTATTTTTACAAGCTTTCTATTTATGCGCAGTTTGTGGGACAGTATTGCATTGTTCGAAAGTTATTTGCAAAAAACCTGCAGTGTTTTGACAAAATCGCCCATATCTCAGAAAGTAAACAACATATCGAAAATCAAAAATAATAGTGTCAAATGGCAACGTTAGGCCTTTCATTTGAAACTAATTTCATTAAGATCGGTTCAGCCATTGCTGAGATAATTACATGACATTTTGTACATACATACATACACACATACACACATACACACACACATACAGACATTGTCTCAATTTGTCGAGCTGAGTCGATTGGTATATGAGACTCGGCCCTCCGGGCCTCGGAAAAAGTTTTCAAAGTTTGAGCGAATCCTATACATTTCTTTTGTAAGAAATGTAAAAATGTGAGCAAATTAAACTTCACTCATTTTGATAGCCATAGGTAAACTAACGAACGAAAACAATTTTCATCTCTGAATCCAATTATAAAATTTCGTGCGACAGTTTGTTTCAATATTATTCGACTTCTACTAACCTGCAATATAACTCTTCGATGTGGCGTTTTGAAATGAGCGTGTAGCACCTTCTAGATATAGGACGATAAAGAATATTTTAAAAAAATGCATTTAAAATTCGATTACACCTGTTTTCGTACGGGATAAAACTTGCTTACTTGCCCTCATATGGTTTGTGTGCAACATGGGTCATAATATTGCACATAAAGTTCGAAAAGTTGATTCAAATTATTGAGATGTATGCAAGAGGAACATGGCGGCCTTTTACACTGTTCTCATTTGGCTTCAGGATGCAGCCATTTCTGCAATGTACTAACGTCTTAGGCCGGACTAAACTCATGCCTAAAATCAAAGATAGTACCGTGTGGCGGTACCAACTAGATTCAAGCTTACCGCTATATGTGTAATTGTACTATCGCATTATGTTTTGTACTACATTTCTCCCATACGTGATATGTATCTGCAAGTAAGCGGTATCCGATGTTTTAAGCGAACATTGATTCTCTCACCGTCCATTTATATGAAGATCTTAATTACAGCATTGTCACACACAACCATTAAAATGGCTTTAAATCAGTCTAAATCAATGATTTCGCCTAATCCAATTTGTTGAACGCTTTGAGCGCAGAATACCTGAGGTGGTAGAACTCAATACAGGTGGCTATCGTAAGTATAGCCTCCATTTTCACCTTCAGAAAATGTTCCTCATCACAAATATGTGCATCACCACTAATCACAGTATTTGGCCGGTGCACCACTTCTTGCTTCTGCGACTCACTCATCTCGACAGATTACTAGGGCATAGTATAGTAGAAGTTTCCTTTGTTCTTCAGACAAGGAACTCAATATAAAAGTAACTTTATTTGTCGTTCGCTTCACACCAGCTGGGACAGAAGCATAAACCACACTGAATTTCGTTGAAAATTCAGTGTGGTTTATGCTTCTGCAGCTACTTGAGCTACTTAAAAACGAATTACAATTACTGAGCAGATTGTTTCAATTGACTTAGAAAGCATCTTCGCATTACGAAAACTACCGCTGACAAAAAAATTCACAGATTCACAGAAATGGGATAAATTACAATAATTTAAAAACATACAATAATTTAAAAACATGATTTGTCGGTAGCAAGTGTGATGCTAAAATTATTTAACTCACCCCTATATATATATATATATATATATATATATATATATATATATATATATATATATATATATATATATATATATATATATATATATATATATATATATATATATATATATATATATATATATATATATATATATATATATATATATATATATATATATATATATATATATATATATATATATATATATATATATAGTTTCGAGTAATTCTAGCGGTGTCATCAATGTTACATTCAGTGCTTCGAAATTTCAAAATCAGTTAACTATTTCTGCTTATAGAAACTGATATTCAGTTGGTTGTTGAAAAGAGCAATCTTCCAACTTTATCTCAAACCAAACGAGCTACAAGCTAAAGTCGTTGATAATAATTTTTTTGAAATTTATTTTCAAAACATTTCGGAGGGGGGGCCTTAGCTCCCTAGCGTAGCTACGTGCCTGCCATCATTAGAGTAAAAATACCAGATAATCTTAAAAAACGCAGTCAAGAAAAGAAAAACGAATAGGTGGAAACAGAAAAGAATGGAAATACTATGCAGCAAGTGCATTGATAACTTATTAACAATTCTTTGTTCGTTTTATTCATTTACTTATACTTACATCATTTTTGTTTTAAATTTTATTTCTTTTACACATTTCTTCCGTTTATTAATTTCATGGGTTTTTTTCTCGTTTATATTATTCATTGAGGATATTGGATATTTGCAAATATATGATCATTTCATTTGAATAATTTATTTCATTGTGCATTATTTATTCATTATGTTTATTAAAGTCCATTTTATTCATCTATTTATCCGTTTCGTTTTTTGGATTCATTCTGATTAGTTTATTAATTTCATATATTTAGCTAATTCTATTCACTGTGTTTATTTTATTTTATTTTATTTTATTCATGCATTAATTTTAACCATTTCATCCAAATTATTGTTTTAGTACAATTAAATTTATTCTATTACTTTCATAACTTTTTTACATATTGTTTAATTTTTCATTCCAATCATTTAATTCACTTTATTCCGTTTATTTTTCTTCTTGTTTTAAATCATTTAATTAATTTTATTAACTTTATCCATATTATTCAATATGGATTCGTTTTATACATTTCGTTTATCTTATGATTTTATATATGTTACTTATTTCATCCATTGCATTGATTGCATTTATCTTATTTTTTTATTCATTTTGTTCGTTTTATTCTTTTTATCCATTTTATTTATTATATTCATTTATTTGTTTCATTCATTTTAATATTTTTTTCTATTTATTCGTTTTATTCATTAATTTAATTTTTTTTATTCAATTCATCCATTAATTTCGTTTTATTCAATTTATTATTTTTATTCATCTGGATCATTTTAATAATTTGATTAGCAGTTACCCGGTGCACTTCACTACACTCATCTTAGAGTCGCGGTGGATCAACGTTGCGCAGTAAAATATTAGGCACACTAAGATTCAATTGCAACACATGCAGTGGACAGCCTAGCAAATCGGCTAATTTTAACAATCCAACGGGTTAATTGACGACAAATTGATCCAAGAATGATCGATGCGTTTACATGAAACCGGATTTCCATCGCATTTATTTTAGCTGCCAGTAACATACCATATCTTAAAATATTGTTGATTTCTGCGAATGATTTCGAGCTTTGGAAATACACGATCGTTTAATTCTTCATTGCATTGTGTCATTTTGCAAAAATCAGGTGGAAACGTAAAGTAATTTGTTTTTGCATCAAATAACTTCATTTACACATTATTTTTAATTTGAGGTGAACCGTTTATGGTAGATGATTGTTGATGTTCTTGCTTTTATTTATTGTATTAATTTTATTAATTTTACTAGTTTTATTTAGCTCATATTACTAACTTTATAATTTCAATAATTTTATTAATTTTATTTATTTAGCAAATTTGATTTTAATTTAGAACTTTTAATTAATTTCATGCAAATAATTAATTTAATTCGTTAAATTTAGGGGTTGCCCCACTGTAGAATTTTTAAGAGATCAAATTTTTATTTACTTGCCTAAAATTTACGTTTGGATGTTAAAAATGATATCCCAAAAAACTTTCGCCTCTTTTTCGGATTAGAGAAACCTCTTTAGAAAAATCTCTAGCTTTATGTGTTGGGTTGAGAATCGAACCCAGGTAATTTGCGTACAAGGCAATCGATTTATCAGCTACCCTACAATCGCCCCAGTTACCAATATAATATGACCCACAATAAATAGATATCATTCCTCACTCCAAAGGGGTGATAGGACCTGGTCGCATCAATTCCAATTTTCTTTTGGGGTTTTCGATTGATTGACAACGGTGTAGTGGAGTGCACTGAAACTGCACCGTTTTTGCACTTTCTAGCAGAAGTGCAGAAAACTGGGTATGTTCCATTGGCACTTCTGCTAGAAAGTGCAAAACTAGTTCAATCCACTACACCGGTGATAATCAATCGAAAATCCCATTTATATAGAAAAGGGGAAAGCCAAATATCGAAATGACATTTTGCAATAAGTGCTCATTGTAATTTGTGAGTTTGTTACTGAAGTGTTGTGGACGAGTATAATTTTCTTTGAAACCACTGTGCTGAATTTGAGCCTGCCACGTAAACGTCAACTTCATGCACATCAGTTTCTAGTAGTAACTATCGCTCAGACGGACTGATAATTGTCTACTCTAATTAAAATTCTGATTTACGTGTGGATTATACTTAATTTATACGAATGAACATTTTTGCATTTATCATTGAACCAAATATAATAAGAATTTAAATATAATTCAATTATTTTAGATGCAGTAGTGCAGTTCATGCGTAAAAAACTCTTTTGCGATTTTTTTTAGAACTTTGCCTGAAGCAAATTTATCAAAACTTATGTACATTATTGTGTATCATTTCCACAACATCCTGTAATTTTTCTATGCAAAATATCGACAAACGACTCGGTGACGAAGCTTTTTGTACGACGTCTCTGGAAAAAACCTGTTTTAATTCTCATTTCTCTAAACTATGGCTCGGTGGCTGGTTATGTTCAATATAATTGTGGAAATGTCCATTACATTCTTAGTACACTTTGTACTTATACACAATGGCTTTCCAGACACGAACTTGATGAGCTACGTGTCGACGGTGAAACGTTTGAAAGAAAAAAATATACTACTTCATTAGCCTAATCACCATTAGATCAATGTTATCTGCTTGCTAACTGATGCGCGGGGTGGGTGTGTGAGGAGGGCGAAAGTCCCACGAACAAACGACTCCCCAGCTTAATTTGATATGCTTTGTGACATAGTGGTGGTTTAAAGATGATGGGGCTGAGAGGGAGGGGTATGAGGGCTGCAGGGGTGATGTACGGGGATTTTAAAGGGAGGTACAGTAGAGGGGGGTAACCCCTCTCGGTATACCATCACCTACGCCCCTGTTAAAATCCAGAAACCTTATGCTAGTCCCAAAAAAATAGGATTAGGTTGACGTTTATCAGAGTGATTGAACCTTTCGATATGAGAAAGGCAAAAATGCGCCAAAATCCAAAAAAATGAATCTTCGTCACACTTTTTTTTTCGAGTCTGCATCAAACTCGACGTTTTATGCACCTTAAAGACATTTAGCATCAAAAATAAAAATTCTATTTTTAATTTTTCCTATACACACCTAGAAAATATATTGTAAATTTACGTCTTCTGACCCTGACATATACGAACATCAAAAATGACTTAGTTTTACGTTTGATTTTAATTTTACATGACGTTTAATTTCGTAAATCATGTAATTTTACTCCTCATACAGCGTTTGTTCTGAATGGTAGAAAGTGTAATTTTATGTCATTGCGCATGTAAAGTATATGTTTCATGTAAAATTAAACGGAACACGGTAATGTTCCGTCATTTCGTAGATTACGGTTTGTTGAATTGTGTCATGTTTGCAATTACGTCAACGATAAAATTCAGATTGTTTTGGTGTGTAGTTTATATGGGAAATTTCTGTGTGGCCGCACTCTTAAATCCGTAATTCCGGAACCAGAATTCCGATCGATCCAAAATTCAATAGCAGCCGATGAGAAGGTTGCACCTTTCATTTGAGACTAAGTTTGGGCATATCGGTCCAGCCATCTCAGAGAAAAATGAGTGACATTATTTGACACATACGCACATACATACACATACACATACATAAAGACACATACACACACATACAGACTTTTTCGGATCTCGACGAACTGAGTCGAATGGGATGACAC